>NW_020954615.1:5259741-5360578 GCF_900497805.2 Vombatus ursinus | reverse complement strand
GTAAGCCACCCAAGGGCTCACAGATAGCTAATGCTGGATGTGGATCTAGAATCAGGTTCTCCTTTGACCTTGACCTAGGATACTCACACTAAGTCATCTGGTTTCTGTCCTCAGGGAAATTAGCCAGTTTTCTTCTCCAGGAGATGTTAACAATGGTTTCTGTCCCTTGTCAGCAGAGAAATGAATGAGTTTTCCAGAGATGTACTTTCCATTGTGTCAAACTGCAAGACAGTTTTAATTGGTAAACCATTTCTTCTCTCAGTTTCCCACTGGTGCCAAATGGAGCTGGCAATAATGACTCCTTTGTCCTTGGTTATTCTGTGGGCTAAGGAAGCCAAGGCATAAAATTGATCAGAAAGTCTCTTAAAGCCAAACCATTACTTATTAAATTGGATGTTCTACAAGCACATTATATTCCTAAGATTTTAATGGTTCCCTGCTGGCTACCAGACCAAGTCTAAACTTCCCAGACTAGCATTTGAGGTCCTCTCTGTTGTAACCTCAACTGACCTTTCCAATTTCATTTTCCACAGTTCTCCATGCCCTTTTTTCCTTCATTTTTTTGGTTAGGCAATAGGGTTAAATGACTTGCCCAGGGTCACACAGCTAGCAAGTGTTATGTGTCTGAGGCCAGATTTGAACTCAGGTCCTTCTGACTCCAAGGCCAGTGCTTTATCCACTTCACCATCTAGCTATCCCTTTCCATGTCCTTTCTGCTCCAACCAAATCTATCTACTAAGATAAAGAAGTTAAAGAGTCAAAGTGAAGACCAAGGAGGTCTTGTACTATCCTGCCTGTTTCATCCTTCTTCTCTCTAAACAGAAGCCCCTTCACACCCTCCCTTCCTGCCTAAATCCTACTGAAGGTTCAGCTCAGATTTCACCTTCTGTTTTAAGCCTTACTTGGCCACCCATTCTTGTCAGGGCAAATGAGCATCCAATATGTAGAAAGTGCTTCATGAACTTTAAGGATAGGGACATATGATTTCATTGGTATTGGGAACTCCCAGATGAGGAAAATCCTCCTGCCATTTCAGGTTGCCACCTTTTTTGCCACTTAAGGTTTTAAAGATTCCCCCGAGGCATTAGAGGTTAAGTGATTTGCTCCAGGTAATACAACCAGTATGTATCTTAAGGACTCAAACCCAGGTCTGCCTGGTTTTGAGTCATGCTTCTCTATTCACTTGACCAAGGTACTTCTTTTTTTTTCTTTTTGGTGAGGCAATTGTGGTTAAATGACTTGCCCAGGGTCACACAGCTAGTAAGAGTCAAATGTCTGAAGCTGGATTTGAACTCACCTCTATCCACTCTATCCACTGGGTCTCCTAGTTGCCCTCAGGGTACTTCTTTAAATGTAAGTGTCAGCTTATGGTTGTGGTTGTTATTTCTCTTCTGACCTCAGATAGCACTTACTGAGGACATGGATTCTCAAATTTCAATTTCTTTGCTGGAAGTTTCTGTTTCTTTATCTTTATTATTGTCTCAACTTATAGGACTAGTTTTGATAGATTTATGTGTTGTTCCTAAGCAAGAATTTATTGGCCACTTGATAATACTGATTATCTTTTCAAATGCATGGTTCTTGTACCTCCTTTCAAGATCATAAACTCTTGGAAGATACCAATATTTGCCATCCTCTTTTCCACAGTACCCAGTATAGAGCCCTGAACTCAGGAGGGGCCTAATACAATGACCACAAAAGTGAGTTAATTTGGATGAACCTTATGGAAGCATGCTCCTTAATATGAAAAAGTGAGCATTAAAGATTAGCTGAAAAGAAACACAAGTTTATTCTTTTCAAGTACAGATGGTAACTCTAAAAAGGCTAACAAAGTTACCACTTAGGAGGCTCTCATGGGTCTGCTTTAATGCAAATTCCTTCAGAAGCTGCTTTAATGAAATTCTTGGATCTGCAATAATGGAAATAACTGTGATTTATAACTAGCACATTACTTGCTGTGTTTTATAAATGGAGGTTTCTGAAGTTTGAGATTGTTTATATTAAATATTTTTTCTTCTCATCCTTGTATTATTCATTTACTTGACTATTTCCCCCCACAAAAAGTACTAAGATAAACTCTAGCCTTGCTCTTATTCAAATGATCACAGATTCTAAGTGAGAATTAATGTGAATTAATGAGTTTTTAGTATACCGACTGTGGGACTAAAACAAAGGGAAGGAAATGAAATAATTACACTAAGTGATAGTAGGGTGTTTTAGATAAATGATTGATTGACTGACTGACTGATGTATAGATGGATGGATTGATTGGAGATCCCCACTCAAGATGACTTGGAAAAGCATTTCTTTAGATGAATGTTTCTTTTCTTCAAACATCCCAAGATTGGAGTGAGGGTAGTGTTGGGATTTAAAATAACAGTTTTAAAAATCAATTTCTTTAGAAAGCAATCAGATGTTGAAACATCTTAGTTGAGCACATGTCTCAACAATAAAGGATTATTTTGAACTTTAGGGGGCAGCGAGGTGGCACGGTGCTAGGCCTGAAGTCAGGAAGACTCATCTTCCTGAGTTCAAATTTGGCTCCAGATACTTACTAGCTATGTGACTCTGGGCGAGTTACTTAAGCCAGTTTGCCTTAGTTTCATCTTCTGTAAAATGAGCTGGAAAAGGAAATGACAAAGCTCTCCATTATCTTTGCCAAAAAAGACTAACCCAACAACAACAACAAGAACAACAACCACCCAAATGGGGTCACAAAGAGTTGGATATGACTGAAACAACTGAACAACAACAAATGAACTTTGGGGTTTCAGTTCTTTGACATGCTCAGAGGAATGCTCCAACTGGTCTTTGCTCAGCTCTTATTATATAGATGATGGAAATGGTGAGTTTTTGAAAGTTTATGCATCTACAAAAAGTGAGCTCAAACATTTGGGTCATCATCCCACCCAAAATTTTTAGCAAGAGATCAAACTTCCTGGACGCACTTGGTGTTTTTACCATGGAAGATGAGCTCAGAAATATTAATTGAAGGGTTATAGATCCCTGGAATGAAATTGTTTCAATGGGGACAAAGATATTTGGATATTTGGTAATTGAATTGTGAAATAGAAGGAACTTTTAGATTTAATGCTGTGGTAATTTTGGTTTTCTTACTTAAAAAAAGATAATTGCTACTCTCTCTCTCTCTCTCTCTCTCTCTCTCTCTCTCTCTGTGTGTGTGTGTGTGTGTGTGTATGCATGTATCCAGACCTGAGGTAGTAGCTAGTTAGCACAATGAATAGAGTACTAGATCTAGAATGGGGAATACTTGAGTTCAAATCTAGTCTTACAAAGTTACTAGTTGAGCAAGGCACTTAATGTCTGTATACCTCAGTTTTACCATCTGTAAAATGAAGATAACAATAACATCTAACTTGCAGGGTTGTGATGACTGAATGAGATAGTATTTGTAAAGTTCTTTGTAAACCTTGAAGTACTATATAAATACTATATTATTTTATGGGTATAAGGAATTGCCTTGTGAATTTTAGAGAACTGTCTTAAGCTAATGGGAAGCTAAGTGCCTTGCTCAAAGTCACAGAGCCTGTATGTGTCAGAAACATTAATTGAATCAAGGTCTTTTTGATGCCAAAGTCAGCTTTCTATCCTTTGGTCCACATCACCTCTCTAATAACTTACATTTGGATAACATGTTTTTCTTTGCAATAGATATTGATGTTAACCTTAGCATTAGATTTCATATTCATAGGCTGATATAAGTGCAAATTTAATAATTCAGTTCAATACAACACATATTTTGTAAACATATAACACTTATTAGGAACTGCACTAAGGTCTGTGGATACAAATGTAAAGAATTAACCAGCTTCATTCTCAAGAAACATTTATTTTATTAAGACAAATAACATGTACCATACAAAGAGGAATTTCAAGGTGGGTACTCAGTGGGATTGGTTAATACCAAGATTTGTAGTCAGTAAGTAATGTAGGTGGAGAACAAACATGTTCAGAGATACCAGTCAAGCATAAATAAAATAAATTAGGTTGTATAAAATGGGAGGAGGTGACAGGAGGGCAAATATGAGTAGGCGAGTCCACAGAACAAGAGTGAGTTCACAGAAGGACTCTATGAAATCCAGGGCAAATCTGGCAACAAGCAGAAAAAATTAAGTGGTAATTGTGATGATCCAGAATGAATTGTTCAATTATATTAATTAAGAACAAATTATGCCAGTCTAACCTGGTTTCATTTATGGTTAGGATTATTAGACTAGGCCTTAAAGAACAACAGAAATATAGTATATTAAGGCTTGTAACAAAATATCTCACAATGAATCAAAATGATCTATCTGAGTGATTGTGGTTTGGGGAATTGGTTGAAGGTACAGACTTAAAAAACAATGATTAGCTGATCTCACTGTGGAAAAGTGTCATGAACAGATCGAACCAAGAATGTCCCTTCAACTCTCTTTGGGCCTCTTTTTCCTCATCTATAACATAATAGGTTTGAACTGGATAACTACCGAGTCCTGTGCCAGTTCTAAATCTATGCTCCTACAATCTTCTGGCTCTATCTTTGATCTTGTCTCATCTTAGTGCTTGCCTCTGACTCTTAAGAAGCCTCAGTTTCTTTCAAAGCTGCTCAAATATCACCTACACATGAACATTTCCTGATTCCTTAGTTACTAATACATCTCTCTACTCATCTCAAATTATTTTGGATTTCATATAAAGATTCAAATCCTGCCTGAGATGTATATGAGCAAGGTGACCCTAAGCAAGTCACTTAACTGCCATATGCCTCAGTTTCCTCACTAGTAAAATGAGGAGTTTGGATTTACTGCCTCTAGGATCCTTTCCAGATCTAAATGACCCTTTTAATGGTATTTTGTCCTTAATGATATGTGCATATGCTATGTCCCCCAGAAAGAATATGTTTCTTGAGAACAAAGACTGTTTCATTTGTGTTTTTGTATTGCCAGCTCTTAGCATAGTACCTGGCACAGCAAAGACACATGATAAATGCTTGTTGATTGACTGATTATTCTATTCAACATGTTTATTACAGACTCAGATAAAGGGATGTATGTGGGATGCACAGCTGGAAATGATAGCTTACATGTATGACAAAATCAGTTCTGTGAGAAAAAAAATCTTGACTGCCTAAGATTGAAGAAGAAATCTAATAGAGATCACAGAGATATAAGAACTGAGGCTGGCAGAGATTTTAGAGAGCACTGGACCTGAACTCAAGAAGTCTTGAGTTCAAATCCAGTCTGAGATATATACTAGCTATGTCTCCTTGGAGAAACTATTTAACCTCTGTCTGCCTCAGTGTCCTTACCTGTATAATGTGAATAATAATAGCACCTGCCTCCCAGGTTTTCTGTGAAGATATAATCAGGTAATATTTGTAGAATACCTTGAAAACCTAAAAGTGATATAGAAATGCTTCTCCTCATCTTCCTCCTCCTTCCTCTTCTTCCTTTTTTTCCTCTTTCTTCTTATTTGTCTTCCTCCTCTCCTTTCTTCCTCTTTCTCCCTTTCTTCTTCCTTCTCATTTTACATATAAAACAACTGACCTTTAGAGAGGTTAAGTGATTTGTTTGAGTTCTCACAGGTGGCAAGTGACAGGGCTGAGCTCCATACTCTCTGCCTATTATCAATATTCTTAGCTATACAGATTAATACATAGTAGGATCAGATTCAAACCCAAATCCTCTGACTGAATCTAATATGCTTTAAACTCTACTCCTTGACCTGCCATAAGGAGCTGTCCAGCACTAAGACCTGTTTTTAATTGGTTAAAAAAAAAGCTATTGGATTGCAAGGCAGTGGTGAGCCCTATGCTGACACCTAGCCCAAGGTCTAGATCACTCCCTCCCAAACCCCCAAATTTATATGCAGGAAAAGCACTATGATCCTTTAATTATAATAAATGCAACACACACTTATATATCCTTGGTTTTACCTTTATTCAATGATTCAATCAGAATGCACACCCACTGAAATCGGCCCTGACAGAGATGACACCTGGCTATTTTATATTTTCCTATTCATGCATATTCTTATTACATCCAGAGGTATGCCTCATGGCCCTATGTCATCTGGACTGACGTCAAACATAAAGCAGCATTGGGTCAAACAATGACCAGAATGGCCAGCCTTTGTGTCTTTATACTCCAAAGGATACTGCTTTGGGGGTACAAACTCAAGTTGTCTGTCTTTAAAGCTGAGCTATGGACACTCTGTCATTTTAAATAGGTAGGAAACAAGTGCTATCTTTTGGGTCTCCTAAATTTTCTCACCAAGTATCTTGAATCTCTTAATTGCTTTGGAAATGTAAAAAGGGGACTGCCCCAGACTGTTTCATCATTCAAAATTGTCACATAACTTTCTTCTTTACATGGACCTGCAAATGGTGTTTACATCCACATGCACTTAGTCCTAAGGTAGAAGGACAGACTGCAGGAATATAACAAGCAAGCAAACATTTATACGTACATGCATATATATTGTATTTGTATGTTAAATAGATATGCACTGTATGTACTGTATTATATTTTATATTACTTCATGACATATTCTCTTAAATGTGTGTATAACATGTATCTATGTGTATTAAATATAAATAATCCTGACATTAATTAAACTTTCTTGTACAGGAATGTTCTTTTCATGTATATCATATGCCTGCAATCAGAACTCATGGCTGACTTAATAGTGACTCATTTGAAATATAATCTTCCCCTTACTATAGAGCAATACTTATTCCTTTAGCCAAGAGTAATAGTTCCATAAATTCCATTTTAAGATGTAAAATTATTTCTTGGAAAAACAATATTAAGCAAAGAGCTTAACAGCCATAAACACCAATAGAGAATTTGTTCATGAAGCTTAAGATGAGAATATAGAATTCGATGATGGGGACTCTTTTGTCATTCAAAACTATGGAACAAAAGAGGAAAGTAAGGAAGGGAAAGAGGAAAGAAGGGAGGAAGGGAAAGAGGAAGGAAGGAGGAAGGAAGGTTGTTTGTTCTTCATTTTTGAAGAGGGCCAATGTCATCATGGGTGACTTGCACATGAATTGGACTTAAGTGAAACAGAGTTGCACAAAGCTGTCAGCCTCACTTTCTCTTCCTGAGCCATTGAAGTCCAGTGGCAGGACAAAGGTCAAGACCACCGTCAATGGCCCATGATGCAGTAGATGACCATGGTATCTTCAATGCCTGACCAAGCTCCAAGTGCTCCATAGCATTTCCTTCAGCCACCTTCATGATAATAGGAACAAATTATTCTCATCCACCCATTACACCTGTGAGACCTCAGACAAATAACTTAACCTCTCTAAAGGTCAGTTGTTTTATGTGTAAAATGAAAAGGAAGAGGAAAGGGAGAAAGAGGAAGAAAGGAGAGGAGGAAGAAAAATAAGAAGAGAGAGGAAAAAGAGGAAGAAGAAGAAGGAGGAGGAAGATGAGGAGAAGCATTTCTCTATCACTTTTAGGTTTGCAAGATACTCTACAAATATTACCTGATTATATCTTCACAGAAAACCTGGGAGGCAGGTGCTATTCTTATTCACATTATACAGGTAAGGACTCTGAAGCAGACAGAGGTTAAATACATGCTTGAAGTAGATAGGCCCCTAACTCACTAATGGATTTGAGACCTGTTGGCTATCCTCAAAGAAGGAATGAAGAGAATGAGGGAGGAAGTAAAGCAAGAAGAAGGTGGGGGAGAAAGGGAGGGAAGGGAAGGAGGGAGGAAAGGAGGAAGGAAGGAAAGAAGAGAGGGAGGGAGAAAGATGGGGAAGAAGGAAGGAAAAAGGAAGGAAGGAAAGAAAGAGAGAGGAAAGGAAAGAAAGAAAGAAAGAAAGAAAGAAAGAAAGAAAGAAAGAAAGAAAGAAAGAAAGGAAGGAAGAAAGAAAGAAAGAAAGGAGGAAAGAAGGAGAGAAAGAGTGAGATATTGAGGACATGTTTCAGTCTCTCTTGACCATTCATAGCCAGATGGAATTTGCTCCCCAGTCCTCAATGTCTTGTCTTTCTTAATCTAGCT
This sequence comes from Vombatus ursinus, assembly GCF_900497805.2. Classification (NCBI taxonomy): domain Eukaryota; kingdom Metazoa; phylum Chordata; class Mammalia; order Diprotodontia; family Vombatidae; genus Vombatus; species Vombatus ursinus. The sequence goes on along the minus strand of NW_020954615.1, from coordinate 5,352,559 downwards.
CAAGGACACATTAGCCTTTTTTGGTGCCTGTATCACAAGCAGTGTCCTCATCCTGCACTTGTGGTCCATCTTCCCCCTGCCCCATGCATTGCTCTCTAGCCATTTCCTCTAGGCCTTGTAGTCAGACTCACAAACTATTAGAGTTAGGATGGATCATGTTAGTTATCATTTACTTTTACAGTTAAGGAAACTGAGACCCCATGAAGGGAAGTGAGTTTGCCTTCTTTACTTAGGACTTGGGAAAGATCCTTGGAAGGTCTCTCCACCTCCTTCAAAAAAGACTTTTGAAAAATCTTCTGTGTCCTTATAAAATGTTAACTGACTGACTGACTGACTGGCAATGAACATTCTGCATATACCATGAAGCCAGAGAGAGTTTTGCCTGTCAATCTGACAGCAGTAAATTCTTTGCAGATTCTCTAAGGTTTGGAAGCTGACAATGAAATATGTGCATGTATTAGATGGAGAATGGGTCACAGTGCTGAGGCTCCTTTTGAGACAAAGTCAATGTTCTCCCTTTCTCTGTTTGAATTGCTTACGCATTTGTGCTTCAGAGCAGTCTTGTTCTGGTCATTCTTCTGACTGAATTAAGTTCCGTTATTTTACTTGACTTTGCTTTTAGCTGCCACCATAGTGACTGTTGTGGTTGTCTTTTAGATAGGACCCAAGATGCTGCTCTGCCTCTGTGAGCCCAAGAAAACATGACGCTGCCTAGCAGAGTGTTATTTTCAACCTTATCTACAATTTTCATTTATATATAGTACCCATTTAATCAAATTAGTTGCAGTTGCCTAGTTGGCAATGAAAGGTGCTTAATATATGCTAGCTGATTAATTGACTGATCTTCACAATGATGGGACAATAAGATGCCACCCACTCTTACCCCAGTACTTTGCACACAGCGACTCCAAGTTAGAGTCCCCAAATTCATTGGTTTAGAACAGTGTCTTACTCATGGGTGGAAAATTTGACTTTTCAAAAAGTCACCAGAATCACTCCAACATCTTTGGATTGTCCCCTAATGTCCCATTCTCAGAGGGCCCACACCATTTAATTTCAGAAATGGAGAAATCTTGTCTGGCTTCCAACTGTCAGCTTTCGGTACATTTTTAATAGTCCATTTATAAAACTCCATGGAGACCAGGAATGTATAAAGGGGATGTCAATATCTTCACAGTGGCCTTGATCATAAAGCAAGCAGTGCTGGGCTGAAAAAACATCTGTCCCACCTGGAATGCTCCATGGATTTTCTTTTTAACTTTTTGACAGTCGCGCCAAGTAAAACAGCTTGTAAATCATGAATTTGTCACATATCAGGCTTGCTCCTAAATCAATATGGAGTCTGGTTTTACTGCTCCTTCTCCATTCCCAAAGCAGAACTGGCTCAAAATGAAATGTTTTATTGCTGGAATTGGAAAGTTATAGCTGTACAGTATGTACTTCACCCAAATGGAATAGAAATCGAAGAAGCCTTCAGAACCATCTGGATCAAAATATGTATTTTGTGGGGGGGGTGAAGTAGACCCCAAGGAAGGGGGAGGATTTGTCCAAGGTCATATAGCAAGTCAGTGGCAGAGCTAGAAGCTGCAGTATAGGATACCATAGTTTGGAAAGGTGGCAAACTTTCATTTTTCATTCTTAGAAGCCTCTCTATCTTTACTTAGTAAAACTCATTTTCTGGTAATAGATCTATTGTTTAATACTTTATATCACTATTCCTGTGCACTTGTGTTACAACACAGGCCACTAAAATTTTAGAAAATAAAATTGATTATGTGTGTGTGTGTGTGTGTGTGTGTGTGTGTGCATGTGTGATTACTGATCTGAGATGCATTCTTAAATTAGCTGTCTGGCTCTCTGTATATACTTAGACTTCTAATTTATGAGTAAAGATAAAAATTAGCACAAAGCTACAAGAAAGACTAAAAATAAAAGATACACTGTTCAATGTAAACAACTCCAAGCTGACCCATTTAAACAAGGTTTTATGTGAAAAATCAGATTGGGACAGAGAACAGGACATTGACAACTGTCACACTGTTTTCACATAGATGATAAACTGATGTGCATCAGTTGTGATAATGTTTTGTTATTCAGTCATTTCAACCATGTCTGACTCTTTGTGACCCCATTTGGGGTTTTCTTGGCAAAGATACTGGTATGGTTCACCATTTTCTTCTCCAGAGTAATAATGAGGGGACCAAAAGAAGTGAAGAAATGTGCTAAGAAACCTTGATATTCCTTACTAGGCTGAGTGATGACGGTGACAGCTTAGAATATTAACTTGTTTGTAAAAATCTTCTGGAGAATATGATTGGGGTTTATTAACATTATTGTCTCACAAAAAAGAAACAGTTATGAATAAAACCAGTTTAAATGAAACTTGGCAAAAGATCCAACTAAGCAAAATCATCCAAAGGAAATTTTGGGCTGAAGTTGAAAGGACAATAACAGATGAAAGGAGGAAAAAGTCAGTGGGGGCAACTAGGTGGCACAGTGGATAAAGCACCGGCCCTGGAATCAAGAGGACCTGAGTTCAAATCCCATCTCAGAAACACTTGACACTTACCACCTATGTGACCCTGGGCAAGTCACTGAACCCCAATTGCCTTGTCAAAAAATAAAGTCAGCAAATATACATATACATGCGTATATATGTATGTGTGTATGTATACATGCATGTGCATGAACAATATAGATATGTATTTCTAGTTATTTATACTTATATCTATTTATAGATAGATGTAGATAGGTAAATACAGGATAGATTGAAAGATAGAGAGATGATGAAGAGAAGATAGATAGATAGATAGATAGATAGATAGATAGATAGATAGAATGCTGTTGTTCAATGCTGTCCATGGGGTTTTCTTTGGAAAGACAATGGAGTAGTTTGCTATTTCCTTCTTCATGGATTAAGGCAAACAGAGGTTAAGTGACTTGCCCAGAGTCACACAGCCAGTAAGTGTTTGAGGCCAGATTTTGAACTCAGGTCTTTCTGACTCCAGGCCTAGTGCTCTAGCCACTGAGTCACCTAGCTTCCTCCAGATAGAGAGATAGATCACCTCTTTTCACTAGCAACAGCAGCTCAGCTTCCAATCTTGGATCCTAATGTAGTAGCCTGGGATGAACTCACAGAGGAGGTAGAAATAGAGCTAGAGTCACCAAAGCCAGGGAAACAGCTGGCCTAGAATGAACATCTGCAGAGGAAGAGTCTGTGTTGTGTTGGAGCTGACATGATGGTGAAGTCATCAACAGACTGATTTGCAGGCTACTTAAATATTACAAAAAGAGTCCCCAAAATAACATCAGTCATTCCTGCCTTATATACCTGTCATATCTATTTTCTCTATCATAATTAAGCACAAATAAATCAAGGACATCATCGATGAGATTGATGAGAGCAATAAGGAATATTTCAGATTCCATAAGTGATATTCCACAGCAGACCACATCTTAGATCATGCAATTTAATGAAAGATGTAGAGAATACAAAGATCCTACTGTGTTTATTGTCTGTTGATGATGAAAGTGCTTAATAAAGGAGAGTAAAATGTTGCTTTAAAGAATCTCTTCCAATAATTTAAAGATTATCCCCATGCATATTTCAAAACTATACCAGATTCGTGGAAAGATATCATGATAGAGGTAACCTTGTTCAGTGAATCTCTGATTGTTAATATTTAATGAGGCTTCAAACAGGGAGGTGTGAGTTCACTGAAGGTGTTCGTCACAGCTGTGGAAGCCCATAAGCTCACAGAACCAGAGCGAAAAGGGAGCTGAGAGAACATAAAATCCAATCCCTTCATTCAGTGGATAGAGCACTGGGCCTGGAGTAAGAAAGACCTGAGCTCAAATTCAGCCCCAGACACTTACTAGCTGTGTGACCCTGGACAAATCACTTCACCCTGTGTGCCTTAGTTTCCTCATCTGTAAAATGAGCTGGAAAAGGAAATGGCAAACCATTCCAGTATTAATTTTTTAAAGGAAATGAAAAGGGGGCTCATAAAATTTAAGCGATTGACCCAAGGTCACACAGACACTAGACATCAGAGGTAGAATTTGAACCAGAGGTCTTCTGGCCCCAGAACCAGGACCCCTCCCACCATCCCATGCTGTGTAGGATTCAGGTTATAAAGAGATCATTTATAGACAATGAAATTATTCCTTTGTTTCTGTTTTGTGGACCTCACCCAAAAGTTCCTTAAGCAAAATGGCCCAACAAAGAAGTCAGTGTTGAAACTGACATCTTCAAGTGTCTGAGCATAAAGTCATGAAGCATATGTGATGGAAAAAATAGTGCTGGGGCCTAATTCAAGGAGATGAATCTGATGTCATAGGCATCACTGAGATATGGTGGTATGAGAGCTAGGACTGGATTATGCTTCTGGGTGGACATATCTTATTTTAAAGAAATAGAATAGGCAAAAAGATGTGTAACTATATAATAAAGAAGTATAATCAGGTTGGTGAATCTATAAATAAAGGGGAGGGGGACAATATGATGGATATTATTTGAGTGATCATCAATACATGTTGCAATAGAAGCAATGTCATTATCAGAGTATACTAGACATTAAAGAGGTCAAACACTGTGCCTGCCATACTCTTGAGCATGACCCAAACCAGATTAAAATGTAGCTGGGAAATAATTATATAATAGAATACAGATAATGCTAGTATGTGTTTTTCTAAGCCAATATGTGACATAGAGGGATACTTATTAATTGTTTAGTGGCCCTAATTTCTATTTGTGTTTGATGCCACTGCTGTAGATGACCTGTACACAGAGAAGAAATGGATGATGATTTATAGCATAAAGGTGGAAGTCCACTAAATCAATCAACCATTCCACACCAATAAAAGAAACTTCCTTAATTGGATGAGAATACCTTTATTGAATCCATTTATGAAAGACATTAAACTAGGTGTAAAAACTCCTTCTACATTTAGAAGTCATAAAAGCCATTGGATGAAATGAAATAGTGCAGGTGGTGCATTGAGACTGACAGAAGAGACTCAATCAGGCCCTGTGGGTTTTGGATGAAACGCGAAACCAATTCAGACCAATTGAACACTTCAATATCTGGACAATTTAGTGGTGGAATCTGTTCCAGACAAGCCCTTGAGAGAGAATAACTTATTGTGAGGTGGGGATGAGGAGATGAGCCTTGATATCCCTGTTGCTTTGACTCAAGGAGGAGCTTTTTTTTAATTTTAAAGGGTCACAGAACTTGGACTTCCCATCAGCATCCTTGCAGTGTCCTCAGGGCAACAGTGCCTGGCAGCAACACCTTCATCAAGAGCCAAAGAGAAACTACACACCCTGAAGAATCGCAGTTTTAAGAACCTATCAGGAATTAAGCATAAAGATACCTTGTGCCTCAGTGGCAAGTTTTTGAGGACCCCACATGGGGAGCTGCATGATACCTCATTTGCCACACATCCTGTCTCAGCTCAAGTCCACTTTCCTTTAGACTTAGTAGTTACTGATGGAAGAATGTGTCCCTCAATTTTTGACAGATGTGCTTATTTTAACCCATTCATTCTTAGCATATTACCTTAATATACATTTGTTTCTAAAAGCTAATTAAATCTGGCTTGCTAATACATCCCATTAATGGGAGCTTATGATATATATGATTAGCAAAACCTTTTAACCTCTCATGGTTATCCCTTGTATCCTGGAAGGGAGAAGTAGCAGGATTGATACTATATGGGTGACCATCTGGCCAACAATGAGTGTTTGTGGTAGTTGGGATACTGAGCATAGATACTTCCATAGAGCTTTCACTCCACAGGAAACATCACAAGCCTCACAGAGTCACAATGAAGGAAACTTCAAGTATCCAGGCATCTGCTAGAGATTTCTGCCTGCCAAAAGTAGAGCATTACTTTTTCACTTATCATAGTAAGAGCTTCATCTTCAAAAGTAGAGGAACAAACAAGGAAAATATTCATTCTGAATCTGCTTTTTTCCCCTAATAGGCAGAACTAGTTACTGAGATGGAAATAATGGGAACATTGGCGGAAATGACCACTACCCCCTTAGAGTCTGTGATAGAGGAAAGAAAAATTGGACATACTCTGCCATATACTTTAAATTCTTAGAGAGAAGGTTTCAGAGGAAGGATGGTCAGGATCTCATTAATTAAAATTCCACAAAGGAGTTAACCTAGGAGAGATGAAGAACTTTCTAAAATCTGATTTGGAAGACACAAAGCAAATGATTTTGATTAGGAAGTAAAAAGGGAATTATCTAGAGATGTAAGTGCAGAAGCACAAGGAATTCACCAACCAGCCTAGGTGAGGGAAAAAAGGAACACATACTGAAAGTAGAAACAATGGCTGGTAACAACAGGTAGAGAAAAATAAAACAAAAAAATTAAAATTAAAACAAAAAATCCCATCACATGGTACTTTAAGAATATCGTCAAGAATGCTAAAGTTCAACCATAGCAGAGGGGTGAAGGAATCTAAGGAGAGCAAAAATGGTGCCTCCCATTCTCCTCAGCTCTATTGAAGAGGAGAAATGAAGATAGGACCATATTGATTGGTCCTCCAATTTGGGTAGGTACTCAGGCTGCCTAACCTTCATTCTCTTCCCAGATGTGCTTATGGCTGTCTGGGCTTTAATATCATGATTACTCTCCCTTAGTGCCTTGGATCTCCTGACCCTGGAACATACATTAACTTTTGCTGACTTTTCACCCCAGAACATTGCTTTACTCTGCTGGCCTCTTTCTTCTCCTAGAAAGTTCCTCCAGGGACCTCTGTTTAGGAGAGGCTCTCAGACCATCCAAATTTTATTCCCCTATAAGCTGTGGTTCTGACTTTCTAAAGTTCAATACCATGTCCTCCCTACAGGTACCCCACTCCTTCTACCCTGTTTTCTAGTTGTCTTTGTTGTGCTGTCTTTCCCCCTTAGATAGATTGCAAGCTCCCTTGACAACAGGGACTATCTTTCTTTTTGCCTGTTGTATTCCCAGTGATAAGCACAATGCCTGGCACATAACATTTGCTTAATAAATGAGCATTGTCGTGCCTTGCTTATGGCTACTCAGGCTGGATGAGGCAATGGTAACTGGCACCAGCAAGAAGGAAGAGCTGCCCAATTCTTTGCTTCACTTTTTTTTCTGCCAATGAAAATGATCTTAGGATAGGAAAGGACAAGATAAAAAAATAGCTTACAAAGAATTGATGCCCAAGAAAATTAATGAGATAATAAGGTGACACCAAATCACTTATAAAATAAGCATACCTAGGTTGAAATGCCCACTCTATTTACTTCTTTTGTGACCTTGGACAAGTCACTTCCCCCACTCCTAATAAGCATGTGTAAAATATGGTAGTTGGACTTGATGGGCCTTTGAGATGACTTCTGGCTCTAAATATGTGATCTCATGAGTAGCTAGGGGCCTCACCGTGCTAAATCTAAAAAAAGATAGTTGGTTATACTTTCATCTGTTCAAAAATTATATGTGTATTTGATTCAAAAGTTTAAGCATGATGTGGTCATTAAAAATGATGGATTAAGAGTTCCAATTCAGAAACATTGAGGGTTTTTTTGGATCAACATTTTAGAAATGACCACAAAATGAATATGACGGACAAGAATAGTGGCCATGTGACTGATCTTTAAGTCAGGGAAACATGGGTTCTAATTCAGCGTCTAGCACATACTACCTGTACGACCATTGGCAGGTCACTTAATCTCTAAATGACCGAGATGATTCTCTAAGACCTAGTTACAGGGAAGTTGTTTGTAGATTGAAGAGATTTTCCACCCTGAGAGTTTCTTAGCTGATGAATTCATAAGTATGAATAAAATCAAAACAAAGGATGACAAGAAACTCGAGCCATTTTTCTCTTTCTTCCCTCACATTTGTTTCAATTCTCTACTTGATGTAAACTTTGAAGAACTGAAGTCCTCACTCCTCTTACCAAGGTCTGCCTCTCTGATATTGCCTCTTGTTTCAAGAGATTCTGGAATACTTGTAGCATCTGCTTATATCAGCAGGGATATATGGCCATTCAGCTCAAATTACTTTCATTTGTCAGATAATATTTCAGGTTCCTATGTGTTCAAAGTCATCTGACAGCAATCCGGAGCTAGCGTGAGGGTATACGTGTCTGTTTGATAACAAGGTTAGGTTTAATTTCTTTTTCTCCATAACATTAAAGAAGACAGATGAGAAAAGATAGCCTTTAGAGATGAAGAAGACTGTTAGTCTGGAAAACTGTGAGCTGGATGATAACAAGAATTGGTGATGACCATAGAGGAGGTGACAATCTGTAATTGCTTCTAAAAAGATATAATTGGCTCATGTAGCTATGGACTAATAGATATGTGAATGGTCTCATATTAAAGCTCACATTCATATTATGAGAGTAGCCACCTTTTTATATCACTTTAAAGATTGTCAAGGGTTCCATGTACAATATCTCACTTTATTTTACAAGATTTGGTGATCCAGGTATCATTATCCCCATTTTAGAAATGATTAATCTGAGGCTCCAAGAGGTTGAGTCATTTGCCCAGTATCATGAATGCTGAGCTGCTGGACTTGGGATTCAGATCCACATTTTTTTGGACTCCAAGTTTAGTATCCCCTTCACCACACCACACTATCTCTCAAAAGAATCAGACATCCTGTCTAAGGAAATTCAGGCAGTGAGCATATGTGGGAATTTATTATTTATCCTTTCCTTCACCCAATGCTGTTTTCTTAGTTCTTATCATCTTGCAGAGTTTTGTTCCTTTTTAATGACATTGACCATTTTTATCTGTTTGCCTACCACTACACACACACATACACACACACAGTGTAAGTGGGAGGTAATCTCAGAAGGAGGACAATAGCAGTGTGGGTGGTCATGGTCAAATGGGGAGAGCCCAGGAAAGATATCCTAAAGAAGATGGATTTTGAGCCATCAGAAGGAAACTAGGGAACCCAGGAGGCAGAAATGAAGAGTGAGCATCCCAGGCATAGGGAACAACAAATGAAGAGGCCCAGGGTCAGGCCATCAAGTGTGAGGAACAACAAGAAGTACAGAGTTCCTTGATTGTAAGTACATGGGGGTAAGGTCTAAGAAGACTGCAAAAGTAGTGGGGGGGGGCAGAGTGTGAATGGATTAGCCATAAGTACCTCACATTACCTGAAGAGAAGAGAATTGAGCTTCCAGCCTCCAGAAGAATGGAAGAAAAGGGAAAATTCAGGGCAGAGACATGGTGTAGTGGATAGAGTTCTGGATTTGGAATCATGAAAACCATAGTTCAAATCCTGTCACTAACTAGCTCCAGACTCAGTTTCTATGGCATTTCCGATTTCCTTCCAGCATTTGACCTATGTTGCTGTGGTCCATAATCCTACATATATAAAACCTGTAGGCCAATGTCCCTGAGAAAGAGGAAGTACTCTCTTGTCTTCCTAACCCCTTCCTACCTTTTTTATCTTTTTTTGGTGAGGCAATTGGGATTAAGCGACTTACTCAGGGTCACACAGCTAGTAAGTGTCAAGTGTCTGAGGCCAGATTTGAACTCAGGTTCTCCTGACTCCAAGGCCAGAATTCTATCCACTGAGCCACCTAGCTGCGCCCCCCCTTCCTACCACTTCTGCTATGATCAAAGATCCAATAGAGAGGTCCATCAAGGACATGTCAACTCATTCCAAAAAAGGTCACTTTTCTCCCCTGCTAGATTGTGGATCGGCACCCCCAGATCCCCTAATCTTTTACATACTTAGGCCATAGAAAATTTGATTCCTTTTTAATAGGAATTCTTCCTATTTGACAGATGAGGGAACTGATAATGAGAGATTGATTCCCTTGCCCATAGTCATAAAGCAGATGACTCATCTGTAAAATGAGGGTGTTTGCCTCTCTTGCCTCTTAGGTTCATTCTAACTCTAAGCCTGTGATCTGATGACTTTAGGGAATCTGGCTAAAATTGTCAGATACATTAATATTTCCTTGAAATCATTCTATTCTTTTATGCCCATCAACTTTGGATGACAAACTGATGAGGTGTTGATGATTGCAATGCATTATTTCTTCTCACACCAGGCATCTCTTATTCAGGTGTTGAAAATGTCAAGCTATGAGATTTCACCAGCACCTTCCCAATTACAGCAAGAAAACATTTAGCTGTGGGATTAACCCAAAGCTGTGAAAAGAAAGTGAAGTTACTGAAACTCATAAAACATAGAATTTATATTAGGAAAAGAACTAAGGGATTATTAATCTATCCTTTAATCTATGAGCATGTGCATCACATACTCAGTGATAGGCACCCTGCAAGGTACTGATGAAAGGAAAATGGTGAATGCTTTTGACAATCTTATAGACTACCTTGGGGTTGGAATGTGCAATAGATATAAAATAATGTAAGGGAGCAGATGGTTAGCAGTTTGAAGGGGAAGATCTAGAAAGGCTTTCTTCCTGTGCAAGGTGGTATTTACACTGATCCTTGAAGGAAGCTTAGATTTCTAAGAGGTGAGAGTGAGGAGGGAGCAAAGGACTCCTGCAGAGGAGGGCATAGACTCATTCTTTTTGAGGGATGAACCAAGGACAATGGAGGGAACCAGCAAAGTGACAAATTTAGATTTGATGTCAGGACAATTCCCTCCCTCTTCAAGTAGAAGCTGAATGACAACATATAATAGAATTCTTTTCTGAACAAGGTTTGGACTAGATGATAACTAACATCCCTTCCAATTCTCCCATTCTGTGATTCTGTGACTTGCTTAATGTCATACAACAAGTGAATAGCAAACTATAGATTCATATCTCCAACTTAGCCCAAGACAGAAAGTCCATGCTGTCTCCCACGTGGATTCCCTTAATTAGTAGTACTTTTCCTCAAATTATCATACATATAAACTTTTCTGCTTACATGTTGCAGCACTGCCCCCCTGCTATGTGAATGTTGTTGTACAGCCTTCGTTTTTGAAGAGGACCAGTGACATCATGGGGTGATGTCTTGACTTGTGTGTGAATTGGATTCAAGTAAGGCAGTTGCAAAAAGTCGTCAGTCTTACTCTTTTTTCCAGAGTCATTGAAGTCCAGTGGTAAGACAAAAGTCAAGATGATTGGCAATTACCGGAGATGCAGTGGATGACCTTGGTATCTCTGGTATCTGACCAAGCTCTAAGTGCTCCACATTACTGGCTTTAGCTGCCTTCATGGCTGTTGGAACAAATTGTTCTCATCCTTCCGTACTGCCAGGGGAAGTATTCCCATGCTTGGGGATGACACCCCACTAACTCATCTATGGGTTTGAGGCTTCTTGGTTATCCTCTTTAAGGGAGGGGCCTGTTATTCATTTTGATTGAAATCTTCAAAACACATTGAACATAATATGTATTCAGTCAATGTTGCTTGTGTTGTTCTCCAGCCTTCAAATCCAGGGTTTTAAAAATTCCATCACAGGGATGGTGCAGAAAAACAGAGTGATTCTGAAAAGTTGATTTTGGATCCATCCATCACTTTTTTCTTAGAATGTGGGTCTAGGGGAAGCCAAGCCTACAGCTCCAAAGTCCTGATAGTGCTTCTCAAAATGTATTTTGCCTATTTCAGGTGTTTGTTTTACCTTGTCATGAAAACAACCCCCTTTCCCTCTTACCACCCTTCTGGGCCATAGAAACAAATGTCCCTACCCTCAATCTGATGAGCCAAGAAGGTGTGATCTCAGTTTTGAGCAAATGGTATTGTTACAAATGGATTGAAATAGAATGCCCTCTTTTCCCTGAAGATTTGGGGAAAGCATCCTTTGAAACCATTGGTAAGGAGGAATTGGACAAAAGACTTTTCCCTCCAATTGCTTTAGAGTCTTAATATTTCTGTTTGATTCTCTTATCCACTAATGCACATAGACATGTTGGTGACCCTGTCCTGATGGTATTTTCTAGCCAACTCCAGCATTTCTGTTAATTGTTTCCTTTAGAGCTAATGAAAGAACACTGCTGTCCTGGGTCTTCCATTTTGTAAAAAGACAAATGCCTTCTGTCTTAGAGATGAGTGTTTTCCATTCATAGCAGGTTGTACCTGACATATCCATATGTCTATATTCAAGATGAGCTAGAGGAAGGAATCCATTAATTCCCTTACAAACCTTGGGGTGGAAAATCAATCTTTTCATATTGTTTTTCTTACTTCTTTAACCTAAAATCTACCTCTCCTCTCCCCTTGACCACGAAAGGGAGTTTCTTCATCCAACCAACCCCCTCCACAAGAGAAATGTGATTTAGAGGAACATAATCTTACATTTGAATTTCTGAGTTGTTGATTAGGAAGGAATCAAATATACTCAGTTTCCCACAAAACAATTGAATTGACTGGGGAGATTGTTTCTGGGGGCTTTTCCTTTTTTTTTAGCATGGAGGAATGAGTTTGTCATTCCATTTTGACACAGGCAGAATCAATCAGTCAATGAGAATATATCACACTGTTCGTTGGATGATAGCTATAGAGCTCCCAAGAACCTTAGCAATCAACTCCTGCATTGACCCCTCATTTTATAGATGGAGAACTTTTGCCCAAAGGAAGGAAGGAGCCTAGAGGAAAGTGTTAAGGACTGGGAGTCAGGGGACCCAGATTCAAATCTTGGTTCTGCAAAGGTTCTGCCACTTACTAACTATGTCACCTTGGACAAGGCACTTATCTTATTTCAGCCTCAGTTTCCTTATTTGTAAAATGATAAGTATGATTTGTAAAATTGCATAGCTTCTGAGTCTAATTATAACTCTCAATATATGAGCCCATGATTCTAGATTAGTTGGACAAGGTCACACAGTTAGGAAATTGACTGAGCCAGGTTTTGAATTTATGTCTTCTGACTCCAAGTACATTGTTATGGTCTCTGTAGCAAACTGTCTGACATTAGCAATCTGGTGCCTCATTTCCAATCCTAAAGAGAAGAAGTACCAAGTAGGAGATTGGGTGCTACGTTTGGAGTTGGGGTTCCTGGTCTCAGAGGCTTATTAACTGTGAAACCCTAGGAAACTCACTTTACCTGGGCCTCAGTTTTCTTAAAATAAGGATACAAATAGAGCTCCTATCTTACATGGTTATTGTCAAGCTTAAATAATAATGATGATTAACATTTATATAGTGCTTACAATGACCTAAGAGCTTTACAATTATTACCTCATTTTATCCTCACAACAACTGGGAAAGGTCGATGCTATTTTTATCCCCATTTTATAGATGAGAAACTGATGCAATCTGAGGTTAAAGTGATTTGCCCAGGGTCACACAGCTAGTAAGTGTCAGAGTCCAGATTTGAACTCAGGTCTTCCTGATGTCAGGTCCAGTATTCTATCCAGTTTTCTATCTACTTGTACCACTACTTGCTTCTACTAATTAAACAACTAATTAGAAATACATCCCACTTTGACTATCTCAAAAAGTTGTTGCAACTACTTTTGTAGCTTTGAATAAATTGTTTCCCCTTTCTGGGCTCCAATCACAAACCCACAAGCCCTTTTCAGGGCTGCTCATCCACCTTTGGTGTCTACCTGTCACCCAACTCTCATCCGTGGCTCCAAGAAGCTGTAGCATTCACAGTGGCCACAACTCAGTTCAGGATGAGGGTAACTGACAGGCCTGAAACCCATCAATGAGTGTCTACCCCAAGCATGTGAAGATTTTTCTCAGTCGAATGGGTGGAAAAGAACAATGTGTTCCAATGGCTATGAAGGCAGCTGAAGCTGGAACTGTGGAGTGCTTAGAGCTTGGTCAGATATCAAAGATGCCAAAGTCATCGACTGCATTCTGGGCCATTGCCAGTCATCTTGGCTTTTGTCCTGCCACTGGACTTCTGGATGACTCTGGAAGAGAGAGTAAGGCTTACAGCCTTTCCAAATCTGCCTTATTTAAATCCAATGTATATTTGAGTCAGGATATTGCCCCATGATCCTCTTGAAAATATAGGGAAAAAAAAAGAAAATAAAGGACAAACAACAATAGATCAGCGGTGTCAAACATGAGACCAATAACTTCCATGAGGCCTAAACCAAAGTAAAATGTAATTGGAAAATATTTTATAAAATAGATAAAAAATACAATAAAACATAGAGAATATCACATTTTAAATGAAGCCAGTATATTGGCAGGGATGCTTAGGTATGGATCATTAGGTTCCATTTCTGTTCGAGTTTGACTTCAATGTGTACTAGAAGATGCCTAAAGTCTCTTCCAGCTCAAAATTCTATGATTCTAAAAGGTTAAGTGTGGCAGTGAACTGAGCCTTGAATGATGGATAGAATGTAGATAAAGAGTAACTGAGAATGGAGGTATGGAGGACATCATGATTAAAGACAAAAAAGATGGTTGGTATGCCTTAGAGACCTTTCAGTAGTGTAGTTTGCCTGGAACTGATCCAAGGCTCAAGTAGATAATGAAGCTTGAAACCATCAAGTCTCTCTCTGGGAACACTTGGTCTGGGTGTTTATAAATAGGCAATGATCTCCTTGTGAAATACCTTGGACTGATAAGATTGAATGATGTAGCCAGGAGTACCTCCTGGAATGTACTATACACTTTTGTGAATCATTTCTGCCCTGGGATTGAGATTATACTGATGACTGTAGGTGACGTTGCTTGTCCTTGAATACTCCTGGGCCTGGTTTATTTGTTCTATTTAGGTATTGCAATTAAGTTAGTTGATCAATGTCAGTGTGCCTGAGAGCTTCTCTGCCCTCCCAAATGGCATTTCTCTGATGATTGTCTCCTTACAGTCAATCACTCTTTCTCCAGCCATTACACTTGAATGTAATGGTTTTTGACAATGAGCAGCTGTTGGTCATCACATGGTAATCCCAGCTTCAGGATTCATTTCCTCCAATGGCTCTCCTGGGGAAATTCGGAGAATGTAAGAAGTTTCCATTGGGTAGTTCTCTATTCCCAGGGATAGCACCTAATACTTATGTACAAAAAATCATTCATATATATAAGAAGAAAAAAAAAGATTTTGGAATGCTCAGTTTTGTTTAGTAAACTTTCATGCTCATTCATGTTATGATTTAAATTTATGATTATAGACTTATTTACTAAATCACAATAGGTTTAATCTGCTCTTGAATAAAGAATCCCCCATGGTGATGAAATCAAAGGCAGTTTGAAAGTTTGTTGATTTTTATGGGCTTGAAATGTATCTGAATGTAGAGTCAGGAGGGAGCTGGGTCTGAGTCCTGTCTTTGGGATTTGCTGACTCTGTGATATTAGGCAAATCACTTGATTATGAGCCTCAGTTGCCTAATCTATAAAATGTGGATAATTATGCCAGTAGAACCTGATCCCACAAGGTTGTTGTGAGAACAAAATAAGATGTATATAATGTATTCTGCAAACCTAAACTATAGTTACTTTTTTGCTAATATATTTCCCAAAGATCTCAAAGTTCTTCATATTTAGAGAGACATTTATGCATCTGGCTAATTCTAGGAAAGATCAAAGTAAGTAATGTCTTTCTATCTTTGTTTCCACTTATCTTTTTAGTGAATTATTAAAGCCAAATAGTATCCCAGAAGATCAAGATATAGAGCTGGACAGATACCATCTAGTCAGTCCATTCATTTTACAGATATGGAGACTGAGGCCTGGTGACTTAGCCAATATTGCATAGCTAATAAGCCTCAGAGGCAGAATTTGAACCTAGATTCTCTGAATGCAGTTATAGAATCAAATATTGAGAACTTAAAGAAAGCTCAAATGCTATGTAGTCAAACTCTTTATTTTACAGAGGAGGAAACTGTGTCTCCTATAGGTAAAGGAATGTGCTCAATGCCACACCGGAAGTATGAAAAGCAGGCTATGAATCTAGGTTCTTTGATAGCAGAGCACTTCTGAGATCTCCCCATTGCCCCACACTGTCCCTTTCAGCCTTAAGGTGTTCAAAGCCCTAATATTGATTTATACTCACCTGACTCTCTCACCAACTATGCCTTTGATAAATTGGTGCCATGTGAATCTGCCCTATGCACTCTCGCCTTTGCTAGATAGTAATGATTGATGATGGGTTAATCAGATAAATACATATCTTAACTATAGAATGTCCATTTCTTTCTAGAGTCGATTTAAATCATACAGCAAAGACAGGTCTTCATACCTTAACCCTATAGGAACATATAGGTTTCCAAGAAAGTCCTTAAGAAAGGGTATGCAGGTGTGGTGGAGTGGCAGTCTAACGGGGAATACTTTTTGAGCAAAGAGGTTTTTCAATGCTTCACTGAAGACTTCCAATAGTTGCCATACCATTGATCTAATAATTTACATATATTAAATGTTTATTATGAGTGTATCGGCTGTTCTGGGAGGACTGGCCCCTTTGGTGTGAGGGCTTACCTGCCCTTTTCAGAGCTGCTCACCCACCTTTGGTGTCCACCTGTCACCGAACTCTCACCTATGGCACTAAGAAGTTGTAGCATGCCCAGCAACCACAAACTAGTAAAACTGTCTCAGCAGGCAGGCTAAACCAGGTTGAAAGTAACTGAAAGACCTCAGACATATTGGTGGAGTATGTCTACTTCTAGCATGCAAAGATTTCTCCCGGTGGAATGGGTAGGTGAGAACAATTTGTTCCAACAGTCTTGAGGGTGGCTGAAGTAGGTGCCGTAAAGTGCTTAGAATTTGGTCAGGTATCAAAGATGCTAGGGTGATCCACTGACTCCTGGGTAATGGCCAGCCATCTTGAATTTTGTCTTGCCACTGGACTTTGATGACTCTGGAAGAGAGAGTGAGGCTGATGACTTTGCACAACTCTGCCTCGCTTAAATCCAATTCAAGGCCAGTCAAGACATCTCTCATCATATATTATTTTACCCCACCATGATGTCAGTGGTCTTCAGAAAATGAAAGGTGAACAACAACTGGGCCAGACAGAATTCTAGGCTCCGAGGAATAAATGTAAGACAGGTGGGTAGCTCTGTGGAAGGTACTAGATCCTTTTGGGTTCCTTTTCCCTTCTGGAATAGGTAGAGCTAAATCTAACACAGGCTTCTCCTCTCTCCTGTGGCCTTCTGGATTTATCCTATCAGAGACTAGATACTCAATTAATTAACCTTGAAACAATAAATAGCTCACTTTTAACCTGAGGAAAATGTATCACTCAGATCCACATCATTCCTTTCTCTACCATCTTATGTATCAGAAAACAAGTTATAAATACAATCATAATAGCTCAGAACCCTCCAGTTAGGAAAATTCCTAACATTTCAAAAGTGTTTTTGCTGCATACTTTAATTTAAATTTTGTGTATTTCCAGCCAGTTCCTAGCTTCTTTATATTTGGCACAAATCAGCACATAATAAACACAAAATAATTGAAAATAATAAGTGAGAGTGGCTGTTATTGGACAGGGAGGGGAAATCAGGGAAAGAGTAGACATTTTGGAATTTCCCTTATTTCTTGAAGAAGTGTTTAGAACCAGCAGCATCAGAAGTTTATCTTTCAATTCAAAAATGGAGCAACCTGGATCTCTCTCTCCTCAGTTGCTGCTTGGCTCTGCCTTCAGTTTCTCCTTTTGCCTTGACTTGTCTTGGTTTTTCAAGTCCTGGGCGGGCAGGGTTGAGGATTTAATCTCCCCCAATCTGACTGCTGCCAGTTTTGGTAGTTCCTGCTCCTTCTCCCCAGCTTCTTTCTCTGAGCCTGTGTATCTCTGTGTGTGACTCAAGTCTGCCTTCCACCTCCAAGATCTCAAGAGTCCATATTACTTTCAAGGTTGAGAGGGAATACTTGCCCTTCTGAACTACCAATATCAGGATGCCAGTCAGTTCTCAAACTCCTATATACATGAAAAATGATTGAAATAGTTCCTGCCCTGAAGGAATGACTTCAGTTTTATAGGTCTCAGATTTCTTATCTGTAAATTAAGAGGGCTAGACTACATGCCCTCTGATGGTCTGTCTCATTTCACATCTATCTATAATACCAAATAGGTATAGGATGCTCAAGTCATTAGTAACTTGGGTAAGCTAAACTTTCTGCCCTGCTTCTTTTTGAGGCCTGGCTGATGGGACATGATTGTATTGGTGTATAATATGATTATTGGTGCTGTCCATCTTCAGACTGCACCATCAGCATTGACCTTCCGTTTGGCATCATTGACAGCTTGGCAAGGTCAGCACATTTGCAGACATATACCAACAGCTGCCTTTGCCTGATTTGTGCTGACCTCCATGGGTTCTTTGGACACAACAACCTGCTGCCTCCAAAACCATTCAAGTGTATCAAAGAGTAGCTGAGATTGCCTTGATTAGCATTTGGCAAGAGTGAATCAGTGACCTTCAGCATCTAGTTGGAAGAAATGGGAGTGTTTTTACTTGAAAAAAATGCTGATGAATGAAGATGAAACTTATCAACACCTAGAAGTATTATATTATCAGACAAATTGGAAAATTCTATAATCACTCCTGGGGGGCAGGGAATCATAGACAGATATTGCAGGATCACTGGTGATCTTATCACTTTACTCACATATTCAAACACTCCAGTGGACCTATGAGATGTGGGAACTCTTTCCAATTATGCAGCTCACAAGCCCTCCATGTATCCATGTCCACCTATAAACTCAGCAAGGTCCTCTACCTTCATTTTTGGAGACTTCTCCCCCAACCCCCACATTACTAGCATGCTAATGGAGTATGGGGGAGCAGCCCATATTTTTCACACATACATTTCCTTGCTTGCGTCCATTAACCCAATTCTCCTTAATTTTTTGACTATAATGTTTTTAGCCAGGTCCCACCCACTATGAACACCTCCATTGCTATTTCAAATCAATTCTTCCGTTGCTTCTGGAAAGAACATGCCAATGGACTGCCCTATTCCTCCCCTCACCAAACATATGATTATCCAGATCCTTCCTCCCTTCCCCAAACCTCTTTCATTATTATTATCCTATGTGCTGACTCCACTGTTAGAATGTAAGCCCTTTTAGTACAAAGATTGTCTCACTTTTGTATTTGAATCCCTAGCACTTAAAATTGTGCTTGGAACATAGCAATTAATAAATTATTTTCCATTCATTTGGGTAGTTTCATTTTCCCATTCTTCAGAGATGGTAGTATTCCATGACTTGTAGCTACACAATAACCTTTCTCTTTTTTAGAAGAGGAAACTGACCCAGAAAAGTGGTCATTTTTGCCCAGGTTCATATAGTTAGTAATCCACATGGCTAGGGCTAAAACTCAGGTCCTCTGACCCATAAGACAGTATTCTTTCCACAATGCTATGCTGCATTTCAAATATTATCTAAATCAGAGATGCTCCATCACTCCTTGGAGTAAGTATAACAGCAGAATCATTGACAAATCCACCAAGAATTGATATAGAGGTCATTTTGGTTGTTTAAATTACTATAGAAAAGTGGTTTTTCCTGAACATTTTGAGGTGCTATATATGCATATGAAATATCATTTCATTTATCTACTCCAAGAAAAAAAAAGACAGCTTCTCAATACTGCTCCTCTCCAAACTGAACTAAGCAAGCCCTCAGGTGACAAGACCAGTAAGAGAACTTGTCCTCAGTTGGCAAAAGGTTCAAGAGCCCAAGGTCACCCCCACACTAGAATGATGTATCAGAGAAGGGCTTGCTGCACCATGCAAGATCCCCTTTATGTTCTTGAAGACTTTAGTGGTGACACCACTGACAAGGTCAGGATTTTGTGGCTTATCAGTGTAGCACGGTGGAGAGGATCCAGGTTGGGAGGCAGGAAGCCCTAGGTTCATGTCTTACCTCTGGCATATACTGAGTGTGTGACCCTAGATAAGTGACTTCATCTCTTAGTACTCCAGACATCTCTCTAAGACTATAAACTATAGAGAAGCTAACAGTCTTCAGTGCATTAGTAGAAAAAGGTCCTTCAAAGGAAATATCCCCTACCAATCACATCAAAGTTCTAGGCTCTATCAACTGCTTGAGGACATCTCTCCAATATCAGTCCTTATGCTCTACAATTTAGGAAGGCCATTTACATGCTAGAGAGTATTAATGGAAAGGCAACCAGGATGATTGGGTCCATGTTATTTTCAGATCAGTGAAGGAAATGGAAGTGTTTAACCTGGAAAAAGAAAGACACAGGGAAGACATGATATCTACCCACATATATGTGAAGGGTTCCCTTTTAGAAGAAAATTTGGCTTGAGTTATTTGCCCCCCTCCAAAAAAAAAGCAGTAGGTGGAAGTTGAATTGAAATTTCATGCCAAGAAGAAAACTCTTAACAATTAGAGCTCTCCCAAAGTGGAATGGGCCTTCTTGGAAGGTAGCAGGTCCCCTCTCACTGGAGACCTTTGTGTCAATGTCATATGACAATTTATTGACTATATTGCAGAGAAGAATCTTTTTTCAGTTATTCCTTGTACTAAATGGACAATGGGGTGCTGAAGTTTTATGGCTCTGGGAAATAAGGAGACTCAACTCCCACTATTACTCAGGAGGTTGTGAGGAGAGTCCTTTTATACATCCAAATGGATTCTAAATGTATTTTTAGTGCTTATTGTTGTTATTGTTACACTTCATCTAAAATCCAAACAGTGGCTTTCCAGATCAGACAAGCTAAGTATATTATCATTTCTACAGCTAACTGAGGATAATGAGGAAAAATGAGGCTGTTAAGGAAAATCACAACCATAGATGAGTCATTTACAATAACTGTGAATACTAGGATGACACAAAGTGAATAGCTCTGGCCCTAACAGACCCTTATATCAGAGACAGCCACAAAGTTAAAATAAAACAGATGGCTTGAAATAATCCTTGAGCCAGTCTGCAGACTGAATTTGATTTGAAAAAGAAATTTCTTTCATCTGTGAAAAGAAGAAAATTTTCCAAAGTTTTAAGCTAGTAACTTTAGGGATAATTGAGAGGAAAACTTACCTGACCCAAATAGAGACTTCAAAGCCCAGTGAAGACTGAACTTGGACTTCAGACACTCAAGGAATATTGCTGAGAAGTTGGGAACAGTTTCCAGAGCTTCCCTTTGAATTGACATCTGGCCACTTCTGGGTTAAAAGTACAAAGAGCTGTGCCCTAGGTACTGCGTGGGACTATCCAGGAGGCACTGCTATATACCCCTGACACTAGTTTTAGATATTGTGGGAGGAAATGGAGCCAGGTGTGTTGGGGTAGGATTAGAGTATGAATTGGGTTGCAGAGAGTTAGTTCTAGTATTTGCGTGAGAATCAGTACATTCAAGAGAACTGAAGTGTATGTGCAATCAATGCTTGACATCTGAAGGAGTATACAAGCTTGAAGCCCCAGAAGGAGAGAAGACAAATGAACAGTGGGTGTTACAGTGTGCCATGCCACTAGTAGTATGGAAACATTGTGAGTGAACACATATGGGGCAGGTAGCTTTGAACATGTTCTGTGTTCTATCTAAAGAGATACCAATTTTAGTGAGACATGATAAGGAGCCTCTGGATGAACAGGGGAAAGTTTGGAGAGAAAAAGAAGGGGAGGTAGAGAAGAATAATAAATGCTTCAGAAAGATCTAATAGCATGACCAAGAAAAGACCATTTTACCTGGAAATTCAAGGGCCATTGATGGACTTCAAGAGTTCAATTTCAATGGAGTGGTATGGCCAGAAATCAGTTAAGGGATGAGATAGGCAATGGGGGCTACTCTATAGAGAAGTTGGGTGGAGTGAGGAAAGGATCACAGAATGAGATCATTGGAAGAGAACTCAACAAATAGCTTGTTGAGCCTGTATATCCATAGAATCCACACTATAGCATATCTGGAAAGGGGTAATGCAGCTGATTGATGAGGACTTCTGATGAGGTAACGCGACTTTTAGAAGTCCATTCAAGATTTGGACAGCTCTCAGTGTAGGGTGTTTCCTTACCTCAAGACTAAATCTGAGTCTGTAACACATCTGTCCATGACTCCTAGTTCTGCCTCTAGGGATAAATGTAATAATTCTCATCTCTCTTCAATGTGACAGCCCTTCAGATACTTAAAGACTGCTGTCGTAGATCCACCGAGTCTTCTTTTCTCTGGGCTAAAATTTTCTAGTTCTTTTAGCACATGCTAACGTGACATAGACTAAGAGCTCCTCAGTTTCCCATTGAGAGTCAGCAAATGCTTTAGGAAGGAGGGAGGGGCAGCTGATGAAAGAGAGAGAGAGAGAGAGAGAGAGAGAGAGAGAGAGAGAGAGAGAGAGAGAGAGAGAGAAACAGAGAGGTGGAGAGACAGAGAAAAATAGTGAGCAAGACAGAGGCAGAGAGAGATACAGATATAGCCAAAGAGATAGAGACAGAGACAGAGAGACAGAGAGAAGGGATGAAGCAATGACTTAAGGGAAGGGAGAGAGGCAAAGTGGAATGTGTACACAAGTAAAGGAATTTGTTAAGGAAAATTAGGACAATGAGTAGATAGCTTAGACTAACAAAAGAGCCTTGGCATCTCTTATTTTCAGATAAGAAATTCTTTAGTCATCTTGGGCAGTTGGATTTTAAAAACAACTATTATTGAGGGAACTTAGGTAGGCTGATATATTTTCTTCTCAGTAAAGTAAGAGGAAGGCCCCCTGTGTGCATGAGGCTGAGGTTGTAAAGATTTGACAAAGGATTGTGCAGAACATAATAGGCAGTGCAATCATCAATTTCAACTTAGAAGGTACACTTGAAGTCATGGAGCCCAGCTCCCTCATATTACAGGTAAACAGACTAAGGAACAGAGTTCTTAAGTGTCTTAAATGTATCTGCTATCAGAGGTAGTCTTGGAGCAGACATCTCCCTCATTCCAAGCTTAGTGCTTTAGGTTCCGTCCTTGAAGCTGTTGGGTGGGGTAATGGGCAAGGTACTGCCTCTGAAGGTAGGAAGATGTGAGTTCAAATTCAGCCTCAAACACTTGCAATCTGGGTGATCCTGGGCAAATCAATTAACTTCTGTTTACCTCAGTTTCCTCAACTGTAAAAAGGGGATAATAATAGTACCTACCCCACACAGTTATTGTGGGGATCAAATGATATCATATTTTTAAAGCACTTAGCAAAGTGTCTGGCATATAGTTGTGGAATTATTCAGTCATGTCTTATTCTGTGTGACTCCATGATGGAGTTTTCTTGGCAAAGGTACTGGAGTGGTTTGCCATTTCTTTCTCCAGTGTGTCTCATTTTACAGATGAGAAATTGGAGCAAAAAGAGAGTAAGTGACTTGCTAATGGTCACATAGCTAATAAGTGTCTGAGGCCAGATTTGAACTCAGATCTTCCTGACTTCAGGCCTGGTGCACTATCTATTGCACCACCTAGCTGCCCCTTGCATCACCTAGCTGGCACATGGTAGGCATTATACAAATACTTAATCCCTTCTCTTCCCTACCACCCTCTCCATGGGCCATCAGGAAATTTCTCTTCCTTCTCAGACTTCAAAACATGCCCTAATTGAGGGCATTCTGCTATCCTGGAATGACTAATCTTTGATGCCAATTTCAGGGCAACTTAGGTGCATATTATATTCTACCCAGAGCCTCTATCAAGGCAGCAGGCCTCAGTAGAGGCTGGCACACCCAGGCTATAGCTTCTATTCTTATAACTTACTCTCAGAATCACTGAGAGGGTAAATGCAAGAGATAAAAGATGGTTTTGAAGAAGTAAGAACAGTAAATTCTTTAATGCACTACCTGGGCAGCTGGGGGGCTGGCTGGTTTCCTTCTCAAGTCATATTTTTGAAAAAATATAACATAGGAAAACAAACAAGTAAAAAAAAATGTACCCTGTAGAAAACTGTAAATATGCACTATGGAGAATAAGGCAAATGAAATGGTAAAGTCAACTTTTTTTTCTTATTGTGTGTTGGTATGAGTGGGCATTGATGATGTTTTATCTTCAGTCACAAAAAAGCAGTGCTGCAGAAATGACCCTGGGTCCAGAGGGTCACTTACTTCTGGGGAGAAGAATCACAGCATTTTTGAGTTGGAAGGAACTTCACTTCTCATCTAGTTTAACCCATAACCAAGAGATATCCAACCAATGGGTGTCAGTTTCCTCCTTCATAAAAATATTGTTGGACTAGATGACTTCTAAGACCCTTTCCTGCATGATCCTGTGAAAAATGAGAGATTCATAAGGAAGATCAGTTAATGTTTATATGAAATGCAAGGGGACAGAAAATAACTGGTATTACTTCACCATTTATAATTCCATGGAAGTTACTTATAGGTGCAGTTGCTATGATACTGGAATACTTAGGTATCTAGCCTAACAGAAAAGATAAGGGAGCTTGGTTGAATCCAATTCAATTTCTCTCAGGTACCATGATGGTATTTATAGAAAAGTTAAGCATCCTTTTGGCCCAGGTGCAAAAATATCCAACATAGGGGGGAAAAGTTGCTAAATATAACTAGCAGAATGGAAACAAGAAAATATAATGCATTGTACATTTTAATAACCTGGCAACTGAAGGTCTACCCAGGAGGCTTTTCCTTGGAGGAAGATAAGGTCACAGATTCTCAAATTTAGAAAATAACTTATGCAGCATGGTGTGAAGGGAAGTGTACTTAATCAAGAATTTGAGGTTCTGACTTGGATCCCTGCTTTGCCACCTAACCACCTGTGTGTTCTTTGGAAAGTCATATGACCTTCATGGGTCTCATTTTTTCCTCTATAGAAATAGATCCTGGAAAACATTCCCTCTAAGATTTCTTTCAACTGTTTCATTCTACATTCTACATTCTACAGGGAAACTGAGACCAAGAGTTGTTGATTGCCTTGCTATGGATTACAAAGCACATAAGTATTTGAAAAGGATCTCAAATCCGAGTCTTCCTGACTTCATATGTGATGGTCTACCCACTGCACTGCATTGTCTCTGAGGGAACTAGACCTGGAATTGGTGAAGAAGAAAATAAAAGCTCTAAATGTTTGTGCTTAGAAAGTCTAGATTAAAATCCTGCCTCAAATGCCTACCTTTGTGATGTGTGCAAGTCACAGGACCCCTTAATGTCTCAATTTCTTCATCTGTAATATAAAGGCATTGGATTTAATGATTCCCAGGATCACCACCTCCTCTCTAAAAACTACCATTCAAGGTTTTCAAACAGACCCCACAAGAATACTACCTCCAAAAAAAATTGATGGTTAGAAAGGTTGGAACACTGCAGCCTTAGGCCTTGAGTGCTTCCTAACCTTCCAAAGCTGGAAAGAGTAAACAGCCAGCAGATGGAAGAGAATGGCAGTTGGATGAAGGGCAGAGGGAACTGCGCTACAGATATCAATGAAGGTAAATTAAATGCAACCAGGCTCCAAGATAGGAGCTCTTTGTCCAGATTAAATGCTCTTCCACTTGAACCTGTGACAAGGAGAAAGGCTCTCTCTCTGTCTCTCACTCTCTCTCTTTTTCCATCTCTGTCTGTCTCTCTGCCTCTCTCTGTCTGTCTGTCTCTCTTTCTGTCTCCCCCTACCCATACCCACCTGAGGAAGGAGGGGAGAAGAAGGAACTGGATTGACATTTGCTTTTCAATTCAATTCAGCAAATACTTGTTAAATATCTGCTAAATGCAAGACACTCTACTAGGCACTTGGGACACAAAGATGAAAACAAATACTTCCTCACTTGCAGGAGTTTACATTCTTTTGAGGATATGCAACATTGTAACTTGAAAGTCAACTCTCTCTTCACCTACCTCCTTGGACCAATCTTTTCTTGGTCCACACCTTTACTTTACTCCTTATTCCGGAGTAGCTCAAAGCCTTTAAACTGTAACAAAAGATAGTGGTGTGCCTACCTCCTTTAATCTGTAAATCTGTTTATTCATATAATTTACAGGGATGATTGATCCTGGGTCAACATAATGTACACATACTGTATACATACATATATGTATATATTATACCCATGTATACATAGTGTATGTGCATATATGTATATATACACATATAGGTATACATATGTATATATAGGTATACATACATACACATATGTATGTATAGATGTGTGTATATGTGTATATGTATGTATATATGTATATATGTGTGTATATATGTGTATGTGTATGTATATATGTGTATGTGTGTGTGTGTATATATCTATCTCTCTCTCTCTCTCTCTATATATATATCTATATATCTATATATATATATATCTGCTGGCCACAGGCAAAGTTGAGGAGGGGGAATTACCTTTCTTGTCCTTTCCCAGATCACAAGAAGCAACAACCACCAAAGCAGTGTCTTTAGTGTGTTCTAGACACACTCCATTTTTTCAGGAGTTTTAATAGGCAGGGCATCCATCAGCAGAGAGCTCTAGCCACATTAACGGTCCCAGCTTTAGGCTCTTGAGCATTTCTACCTCCCCTGACTGTTAAACTGTAGTCAGTCATTTTCTGCCACTGCTGGACCTTCCCCTCAACAAACTAAAACCAGTATTGCACCCAGCTGCCTGTACTCTGAGTCCTCACACTGACCTTTCCAGTCCCAGGACTCATCCAAGCAAACCCAGTCTCAGAGATTCCAATAGGACGTACCAAACTTCAAATTCCACCATGAGTTTCTCTATGTTCCAGCATGAAGTTGAGTTATATAAGTAAATGGAGCCTCTTAGAGAAGGGAAAAAAAACACTACTAACTGAGGGAGATCAGGGAAGGCTTCGTGGAAAAGATGTTACCTGAGCTAAACCTTGAAGACAGAGAAGGATTTTGAGAGGTGGAGACCAAGTAAGGGTGTAAACAGGTCTGGTGGAGATCTGTGCAAATGCCCAGATTGGGTGAAAACTCTAGCAACAGCTAGTCCAGATTGGTTGAAATGTTGAATACTTGTAGGACACTAGTGGAAATAAAGCTGGTAGGCATGGAAGGGGTACATCTAGGTGGCACAGTGGATAGAGTGCTTTACCTGGAGTTCAGGAAGTCCTGAGTTCAAATGTGACCTCAGACACTTACTAGATGTGGGACCTTGGACAACTCACTTAAACTGTTTGCCTTAGTTTCTTCATCTAAAATGGGGACAATAATAGCACTTACCTCCCAGGGTGGTTGTGAGGATCAAAGAAGATATAATTGTAAAGCACTTAGAACAATGCCCGGACCATAATAAATAGTATACAAATGTTAACTATTATTATGATTCTAATATCATCTTGATCATCATCATCATCACCAGCATGATCATGACCATTGTTCTCATGATCGGCATCATCATTATATAGCAGTACTGTGGAAAAGTAGCTGAAAAGGCTGAAACAGTCAGAGTAAGGTTGTAGGGGCTTCAACTATCAATCAAACCATTTATATTTTATCCTAGAGACAATAGGGTTCTGCTAGATGAGCTTAATTGGGGCATGACTAGGCCATGAGTGCCTTAGCAAGATTTCTTTTTGTAGTTCTATGGAATATGTATCCAAAAGGGGAATGATGAGAAGTAAGAAACTTCTTATTAGGGGCAATTGTGTCAGTCCAGATGAGAGATCATAAGGGACTCAACAAAGGTGTTGACCATGTGGAGAGAAGAGGGTGAATGTGAGAGGTACGGTGGAAATAGAAGTGGCGATTCTTGCCAGTGCAAGGAGGAGGGCTGGAGGGAGAGGGGAGTTGAGGAGAAGTCTGAGGTTTGATTCTATTGGTAGCTTCCATAGCATTTCCTCAGACTAGTCCAGACCTCTCATTTTCTTTCTTTTTCCTCATCCCATTCATCCATATCCCTCAACTGGCATTTATCTAGTTCTAACCTCCTTCCATCCAGTTAGGACAGGATATTATTTCCAATATTAAAAGATATTTTAGAGGCTATCTAGTCTAAAGCATGAATCCAATTCAGAATATTCTAGAAAAGTATTCACCCACTCTCTATTTGAATACCTTTAATGATGGGGAAGTCACTTCTAATTTGGCTCTCCCAAACCATTGTTAAAAAATTCTTATAATTCGAAAGTTTTCCCGCAGTATCAGAGAACTGGACAAGACTTTAAATATCAGTTAGCCAATCCACTGATTTGTAAGGCAGGAAGTACCAGTAAAGGGATTTGCCAGGATTCAAACCTAGGTCCTCTGACGTCAAAAATCATTGTTTGGTTTTGTTTCTGTGTGTGTGTGTGTGTGTGTGTGTGTGTGTGTGTGTGTGTGTTTAGCACTATTCTGTCGAACTGTAATCAGGAAGAACTAAGTTTAAATCTTACTTCACCCACTTACTAGCTGTTGGATGCTGGTTAAGTTACCTTCCTTCAGCCTCAGTCTCCTCATCTGTAAAATGGCAATAATAATAATGTCTACTTCTGAGGCTTGTTCTGATGACCAAATGAGACAATAACTTTAAATACCTTGAAGTTTTAGTTACCTTGTGAAATGTGCAACATTTTAGAACACCATTCTGCATACATAGAGAAATGCAATACTTTGAAATACAATTATCACATCTAGCACTGTGTTGTATTGTTACACTATTGTCTATAACAGTTTGTGTTATTATAAGTGACACATATTACGTAGTAATGTGTGGCATTTGGAAACTGTTATTGTAGGCAAAACTATTACATAGTAATACAACACCTTGTGAAATGGTGCTATATTTAACACCATTACCTAATATAATGTAACATTTTAACACTGATGGAATATGTAACTTAATTTCACTGACTACCACTATATAACACCTGCAGTTACATATCATACTTTTGATTATGTAACAATATTACCCTTTCTTTTTGAAATCACTTGCTAAGTATAAGTAAATTATTTCAGTATTTTAGTCCATTAAGTATCCCACAAATCGATAATCATGAATATGGAAATTCAATATGGTCTTAATTGAATTTGTTTTTCAGTTTGTCACCTGAGCCTGGGGTCCAGATGACTTTTTGTTCTTACTCCAGTGAATTCACTGGCCCTTGGAATAAGTGCTAATGTATTTGCATTTATCAGTGACTAAAAGAAAGGTAACCAGATGCTGTCATTTCACTATGTAAGTTGAGCTATTATCAAAATACTAAACAGCCTATATTGCTTATTTCTCTAGTCAAAAACAAACTGAAAAATCCTTTGCTATGGTTAGAGGCTGTATCTATTCTGAGGTGAATTGACTTCAAGTAATTACACATGCAATTACTGAATACCAAGAAATGTCATCAGGGATAGGAAGTTTGTGTTTTGCTAACTTTAAAGTGCTATATAAGTGACACGTTTATAATTCATATATTCATGGTTACTAAACATGGAATTTGTGATCCTGGCTGCAATCTGAATTGATCCATAGTCCTGGGCTGTGATCCTGTGTCATGCCCCAAATTAACCTCAAACTGAGGATCTCTAGAAATGTCAGCATTTGCCAGGGGTCCTAGACCTGAGCATGCACCAGTCTAGTTAGGGATTAGATAAAACTGATCAAATTTTAACATTTGACTCCCTGTAGCTGAGCCCTCTATAGGGTAAGAGGGCTATGCTGTTGACATGGGGTCTGCTCAGTAGAATCCCAGTGTTCAACTTCTCAAGTAAATCATGAGTCCTGAGAAAGGACATCAGTCTTTTGAATGTTATACATCTTGGAGTGATCACAGATACAGAGTGATTATCCTAATTAGGAATCAGTCCCAATTACATGCCCACCCTCACCAAGGATCCTCTCTTCAACAGCAGCCAACTAAGTCTGGCATTTTTTAAAATCCAATTTTATTTTATTTTCAGTTCCAAATTCTTTCCTTTGTCCCCTCCCCAGTTCTTGAGAAGGCATGAAAAACAAAACACATAAAATAGGTATAGAAATGCATAACCAATTCCCACATCAGTCATATTTCCCCCAAAAAAGAGAGGAAAGAAAGAAAAGAATGTAAGCTTCAGTCTGCTCCCTGAGTCCATCAGTTTTCCATCTGGGAGTGTGTAGCGTTTCATCATAAATCCTTTGGAATTGTTTTTGGTCATTGTGTTGATCAGTTACTAAGCCTTTCAAAGTTGTTTATCTTTGCAATATTGTTTGTTATTGTGTAAAATTGTTCTCCTGGTTCTGCTCACCTCTCTTTGTATCAGTTCATTCAAGTCTTTTCATTAAAAAAAATCTCCGTTATTTCTTATAGCACAATAGTATCCCATCACATTCATATATCATAACTTCTTTAGCCATTCCCCAGTTGATGGGCATTCCTTCAGTTTCCAATTTCTTACCACCATATTTTGTACATATGGGTCCTTTTCCTCTTTCTTTGATCTCTTTGGGGCATACACCTGTTAGTAGTATCACTGAGTAAAAAGGATAAGCAGAGTTCAATAGGCTTTTGAGGCATAGATCCAAATTACTTTCCAGAATGATTAGACAAGTTCACAGCTCCACCATCGGTACATGGAAGTAGCTGTTTTCTCTCAGCCTCTCTAGCACTTGCCACTTTCTTTTCTTTTTTTCTCAATTTTCCAATTTAATGGCTTATGAGGTGGTACCTCAGAGTTGTTTTAATTTAAATTTCTCTAATCATTACTGATTTATTGCATTTTCATGTAACTATTGATAGCTTTGACTTCTTCCTGTAAAAACTCCCTATTCATATCCTTTGACTATTTATCAATTGGGGAATATAAGCCTGGATTTTTAAATCCTCTCCTGTCTTTGACTGTTTGAGGGACTTCATATGAGTTTGGGTTGGGGAGGGCTTTGATTTCTTTGAGGATTCAAGAATAAGGCAGGACTGGCGGGTCTGTCACCTAGGATAATACTCTTGAAATAAAATATATTATTTTCTGAAGCTGAAAACCCATGGAGATATATTGTTAGGGATTGAAAGAATATACTGACTAATAGAACTGTCTGAAAGCAGTCATGTGTTTCCTGTCACTGAGGTCCTAAAATAGAAGCAGGATGACTCCTTGCTGGGAATATTGCACCTATAGGGATGCTTGTTCACATTGGAGTAGAGCTAGAAGAGGTTAGGGTTACCTTCACATATGGAGATTGTTTGAATTCTGTAAATCTTCAACGAACAAATCCTACCCTCTAGCTCCTGCATTACACTGTAGCACTCACTTCCTTCTGCTCAATCCTGCAGGGGCTAAATTGAATTCCGTCTTAGAGACAGGCTATTTCATCTCTCCTGGTTGAGTCTGCCTCAATATTAAATTATAAAAATAACAAAAACAACAAAAACAACAAACAAATGGATTTTTTTTGTTGCATCAACAATGTCCAGGGCAAAGGAGGTGAGAGTACCACAGCTGTTGACCCCCCAAAAAAGTGTTGCTCATCAACTAATCAATTAATCAACAGACATTTATTAAATACTTATGTCCCACACTGATGAGACAAATTTTTAGAAGATGGAACAATTCCTATTCTGAAGGAGAATAAATTCTACTGGTGGACTTTGTATTCTGTCCTCGAAATCCTTTCACTAATTTAAGCAGAAACTCTTTGGGGGTCTGGTATTGTGAAAAGGGCACCGGTTTTGGATTTATAGAAGACCTCATTTTGAATATGGCCTCTCGCACTTACAAGCTGTGTGACCTCCATGAGCAAGTTGTTTAATATCTTGGAACTTCAGTTTTCCCACCTAAAATGGGGATAATGATACCATTGATACCTTTCACAGGGATACATACATATAAGAAAAGAGATGGTGTTTGTAAAAATATTTTTGTAAACTTTAACATGCAAATGTTGATCAATTATGTCAGAGGATGCTTATATTAGAAATACTTGAACTAGAACCGTGGTGGTAAATTCAAGTAGAAATGAGGGGTGGGGCTGATAGGTGTTAAACTCTATATAAGAATCTACATAAGTGGGCAACATATTGACTTAGTTTTAAAATATAATATTATGCATGTTTTACTGAATTCTTATTTATTTTCCAATTAGATTTTAATTTTGTTTGGGCCCCATTCAATAGCGTTGTAAGCCTAACCCAGCTCATTGGTCATGTGTTAAACACTTCTGGTAGCATTGTTCTGATCACATTATTACCCTTCTCAAGAAGATTCAACCACTCTCCATTGCCTAGAGGATACAATATGAGTTACTCTTTCTGGCAGCTGGTGGTGTAGTGGATAGAGCTCCAGGCCCGGAGTCTGGAAGACCTAAGTTCATAGCCTGCCTCAGACACTGGCTCTGGGTAAGTCCCTTCACCCTGTTTGCCTCAGTTTCCTCATCTGTCAAATGCACTGGAGAAGGAAATGGCAAACCACTCCAGTATCCTTGCCAAGAAAGCTCAAATGGGATCATGAAGAGTCGAACATGATTGAAACAACTCAATAATAACAACAACAACGACAAAACTCCAGCATTTCGAGTCTATCAGAGTCGGGCTTCAAAGTCTCTTCCAAGATCGATATCACATCCCTTCCACTCACACACTCTTCTTTCCAGCAAAACTGGCCTCCTTGATGTGGCCTATGTATAATATTCCATCTCCCACCTCCATGTCTCTGCGCAGTCTGTCCCTGTGCTTCTTGGAATCTCTATTTTTTTCAGAATTCCTTTCCACTTCCATGTCCTGCATGGGCACTTTACCCCTTTCAGTTACTACTTTCATTTAACCCTAAATTGTTGTTACTGTTGCCCAGTCATTTCAGTTGTGTCCTACTCTTTATGACCCCATTTAGGGTTTTCTTGACAAAGATAATGGAGTGGTTTTTGCCATTTCCTTCTCTGGTTCACTTTACAGATGAGAAAACTAAAGCAAACAGGGTTAAGGGACTTGTCCAGGGTAACACAGCTAGTAAGTGTCTGAGGCTGGATTTGAACTCAGGAAGATGAGTCTTCCTGCCTTCAGGCTCAGCACTATATCTACTGTACCACCTAAGTGCCCTACTTTGAACTGCTTTCTATTTATTTTGTACCAACTTACTGTATATACTATTTTTTTAATCAATGGAATGTAAGCTCCCTGAGGACAGAAACTATTTACTTTTCCTTCCTTTGTATCCTTAACATTTAGTCAATCTTCAACACAGAGTAAGTAAGTGCCTAGTAAATGCTTAATGACTGTTATGAGATCCATCTGATTCCCTAGTTCTCAGTTTGCCCATTTGTTGGGCAGAACTCTTCATCTCTAACCCTAAAAACTGAAGCTGAATCACTATGGCTGATCCCATTCTACCTGAAATTGGCAACAGAGCAACACACTCCAGTCACCTCTGTGTGCCCCTTGAAGGAGCCTTAAAGCCCTCAGCAAAGTTTACCAGCATCAATCAGTATCATTTGCATGGCACCAAGCTAGAAATTAATCATCCCCTCTTCACCAAGCAAACAGAACTCCTACCAGTTATTTCTATGTACTAATCACAGTTAAAAGAGTACCAAAAGAATCCGGGGAGAATTTTTACAAAATTCATCATTCTTTATTCTTGCCCATAGCATAAGAAGGTGAAAGGAAAAATATACTCATTTAATAACATTCAGAATGCTTTGACAACATTTCAGATATTCTTGATTAAAGGAGAACCATAAAACATCCCATGATGGCCACTCTTGAGGACAAATTCATCTTGATCCTGTAGCTATTAGCGGACTCCCTACTGAGATGAAGCATGTCATTGTCACTCCCCTTTTCTATCAGTATCATAAACACAGCACACAGTGAGCAGAGATTTAGAATTCAAAGGGTCCTCACATCAGAGTTTCATTTCATCCTGGAGATGTCATGAGGGAAGTGACTTGTCAAGGTCACACAGGGAGCAGGCAGCAGAACCAGTATTCAAATAGGTTCTTGAACTCTGAATCAAGGGTTTGTTTTTGTTTTTGTTTTTGTTTTTAGATTGACTAAGGTTAGAAATGAAGTTACTTTGGTTCAATATTAAGTTTATCTTGGCTCTTGAGGACTACCTGCTCCCTTTAAAAAAACTATTTACACAGATTTTTATTAACATCATTGAATTTTACATAATTTGTATTTTCCCCTGTAACTCTCTGCTCTCCTCCCAGGGAATTATCTCTTACAATAAAGGAAGTTAAAAAAAGGTAAAGAAGAGGGAAAAATAAGCAAACCAATTGACACCTCTTTCTTCCTTCCTTTCTGTTTCTTTGTTTCTTTCTTCATTTCTTCCTTCTTTTCTTCCTTCTTTCCTTCCTTCCTTCCTTCCTTCCTTTCTTCCTTCCTTCCTTCCTTTCTTCCTTCCTTCCTTCTTTCTTTCCACATTTTTCTTAAGTTCTCACAAATCTAACAGTCACATTTCTCCAGGAATAATAGTCTTGCTTCTACATTTTTAGTTTTTAGAATCCATTTTAAACCCTTCCTTAAAACTCAAGAAAACAGTGGCCTACACATCCCTGAGAGTTCTGGTCCATCTCCTTTTGTCCATGATTTCTCAAACCTTATAGATGGTGATATTGATTTCATTTGTAATTTTTTTTCTCCCTGATATGCAATTTACCTGGCCCTGAAAAGGGCATGCCAGCCTGCACACTTAGGTTCCAATCACAATCCTTATAGTTTTATGAGCAAAACCACCCCTCCCTGTCCCCTACTCCCTTTTAGGTGTTCTTTCCCCATGAGTAAATAAATGTCTTAAAGAGAGGGAGTGTTGTTGCTTTTGTATTTGTATTCTGAAGGCTTAGCATAGTACCTAAGATGCAGTCAGTGATTTAAAAAAAATACCTTTTCCTTTCTTAATTTCCTTCATCTTTCCTAAGCAGTGATATCATCCTTTCTTTTCTTATATTTTTGTTTCAAATACACTTCAAAAAAGTCACATCATTTTCTCGAGATTATTTTTTTTTGAAGTGTTGGCCTGCTCATTCTGAGTTTTAGTCATCCGGACCCTGCCTTTATAAGTTTGCTCACTCTTGATAAAGTGTCCTCTCCTTCAGTCTTTCATAACGTTCACTGCCATGACCACATTATTCTTTTACGTTTTTGATGGAATTATTTCAGATTTCATAGACAAAATTACATTTTTTAGACTTTTCTGAATTCCCTGAGCCAAATTCCCCTGAGATCCTCTTTTCATAAAAATATAACCTACCTTTTCTTTAATTTTAAAAGTTTTCCCTTCTCAAATCTAGTGCATACTAGATACTCTACCCAAGTTTTTTTTTCTTTCTTTGTTATTATGAAATTTCATGATGATGTCAGTACAGAGAGCTATGTAGGGCTTGGAATGGCCATGATGACTGCATTAGTCAAGACAACAAACCTTTTATGTAATGGCACACTATTTGCCAGGCATTCTACTGGGGTTACAAAGAAAGGCAAGGGCATATTAGCATAAGTGCTTTCAATGTGAATAAAAAAATACATAAGCAAAGGCAAATTAAATAACTAGAAGGGCTGATGTAGAGGCTTTGTATTAAACACACACACACACACACACACACACACACACTGAGTCAACTAATATTGACCTTGATGTTGGCTGTGATTCTGCTGAGGAAGAACTCATGGAGCAGTTTACAAATAATATCTAGGCATCTGGTTCATCATTTAAGATTGTGATCTCTGTCCTGGCACTATGGAGTTCTATACTTTTACTATCTTGCTATGAGTTATATGACTCTCATTATGTTCTGTTCATGGAATCAGAGAGGATGAGCTTTGTGTGTATTGTAAAAGAGTAATGGACTTTAAGTTTCTACTATGTGCCAGGCACTGTAAATGTTGGGGATACAAAAAGAGGCAAAAGACAGTTCCTACCTTCAAGGAGCTTCCAAACCAATTAATACTTCTTTGTCAGCAAAAAGGGCAGAGTAGCTGTTCATTCATACTTCCTCCAAAGTTTGAGAGCAGAAACGCCCACAATGACAAGACTAGATTTTTTGTCTTGCCATTCAACACCTGATCATTTATTTCCTGGTTCTTTATTGTGTGTTTGGATGTTCAACCACCCATTTTGCTCAGCACTTTAGTCCAAGCAGACCACCATAGCTGGGGATACATCTATTGATTGACTAGAAGGCAAGGATGTCTATGTTCCACGTGATACCTGAGAGAACTTAAACTATCTTGTGGAATTCTCATCTGATTCTTTTGTTACCACTACAATTCACTTGGATACTAACAAAGACCCTGTTATCAATAACACTGTAGCCTTCCCCAAGAAGAAGGCAAGCACAATATTGCCTCTGGGAATTGGGCTTGGGGTTGGGAAAAAGGACTTAATTATAAGAAATCTTATTGTCTGCAGCCAAGCACAATTTTAGTGCCTCAATTGCTAGAGATTGTATCAAAATGTGTCAAAATGAAGTTAAATGTGTCCTCATAGTGAGTTTTATAGTTATAATTTAGTCAAGGGAAACTAAACTATAAATAATGTATTGTCAAAATGTTCTGGGGATTATTATATACATATATTTTTCCTTCTGCCATAATATTAGGTTAAGGCCAAGAAGAAAACATGGGAACTCTTGCCATATCAATTTCATTTCTTCTTTTCCCCTTTACACTATGATTAATACATAGAAATAATTTATTGGAATGGGGTTATAGGTGTGAGTGAGAGGAGGCAATGATAAGCCACTGTAATGTAATTCAGTGGAAATTTTTAAAATGTTATCATTAACTGTATTAACTAATAACAACCAGATCTTTATGTAGCACTTTAGGGTGTGTATAGCTCCATACATGCATTACCACATTTTGTCCTCATCACAGCCTTCTGAGGGAGGTGTCACAGATATTATTATCCCTGTATTGCAGAGGAGGAAACTGAAGATCAGAGAAGCAAGTGACTTACCCAGAGTCACACAGTATGTAAGGATAAGAAGTAGAAATTGATATCAGGAGTTCCAAGCTCCAAGTCTAGTATTTTGTCTACTATGCTTAAAGAGCTTTGGACTTGAAACCAGAGGAACTTGCTTAAAATGCTTATTTCACCACTTAGTGACCTTGGACCAGTCAACTTCACATCTATCCCTAGATATCAGTCCCTTAATCTGTAAAAAGAGAAGATTTAACTGGACTTTCTTTAAAGTCTCTTCCAGATTTAAATATATGATTCTATGACATTGATATTTGGCCTATGAATGACATGAGTTAGGGTAGGAACAGGGAGTTAAGGTGGACCCAGTAATTTTGTAACTGTAGGACAGTGGTGTCAAACCCAAATAGAAATGGGGCACCAAATCGTTGGTGCCAGTCTCATGGGGACTTAGAAAACCACAGATTAACATTATCTATATTTTATTTATTTTGTTAAATATTTCCCAATTACATTTTAATCTGGTTAGAGCACACTTGAGAGTGTTTGGGTCACATGTGACCTACAGACCATGCATTTGAACCTCTGATGTAGGGTACCACCCCACGTCTGCTTTTGTCTTTTCTTGTCTGGCTGAGCTCAAAGACAGTCACTCTGAGTGATCAGTTTAGCACATTGTGACTTCATAAAAAGGACCAAGAATGAGTCAACACGCAAAGTTGAAGACAGATGATATTAAAACACACAAATGCATTCTGGGCCATGTAGAGATAACTACAATGTGTGTGGAGAAGTAGCAAAGAATTTTCAGTTTAATAAGTGGAAGTCATAGAGGATAGATATCTTCAGTGGATGAATGAACAAACCAGTGAGTAATGAACCAACAAGTGAGTGAATGAATGAATGAAAGAATGAACGAATGAAAAAGAATTTTAATTGCTTAATTATACCAATCACTGTGTGTGGGCCGAGGAATCAAATGGAAAAATACCATTCCCCGATAAATAGGTGGTCAGTGGATATGTACAAACAATTACTGAAAAAAAAGTTGTTGTTGTTCGATCATGTCTGACTCTTCATGACCTCATTTGGGATTTTCTTGACAAAGGTACTAGAGTGTTTGGAGTTTGCCATTTCCTTCTCTAGCTCATTTTGCAGATGAGGAAACTGAGGACAATAGGGTTAAATGACTTGTCCAGGGTCACACAGCTAGTAAGTATCAGAGGCCAGATTTGAACTTAGGTCTTCCTAACTCCAGGCTTGGCACTCTATCCACTGTGC
Organism: Vombatus ursinus; assembly: GCF_900497805.2. Lineage (NCBI taxonomy): Eukaryota > Metazoa > Chordata > Mammalia > Diprotodontia > Vombatidae > Vombatus > Vombatus ursinus. The sequence continues at coordinate 5,314,732 of NW_020954615.1, read as the reverse complement.
CACCTAGATGCCCCCCCAAAAATTGCAAAAATATTAATAACATATGAAAAATCCTCAAAGTCATTAATAATAAAATACAAATTAAATTAATCCTAAAGTTTTACCTCTTACCAAGCAAATCAACAAAGATGACAAAATATGGGAATAGTCATTGTGGGAGGGGCTATAGGAAGATAAACATACTACTGCATTGTTGGTAGAGCTATGAATCAGTATATTTTTAAAAGCAATTTGGAATCATCCAAACAGTACCTAAATGGCCCAGAGATTCCACTACTAGATCTATGCTTTAAGTAGATCGATGATAAGGAGAGAGCTCCTATCTATTTGTAGTAGAGAAGAATTAAAAATAAAGTAGATACCTTTCACTTAAGGAAGGGCTAAAAAACAAAACAAACAACCAAAAAAAAAACTGTGGTGGGTGAAAGTAATGGAATATCAATGTGCTGTAAGAAATGATATGAGGAATAAATAGAGAGTAGCACAGAAAGATTCATATGAACTGATGCAGACAGAAATATGTAGAACCAAGACAACAACGTACACAATGACAGCATTGTAAATGGAAAGAAAAGCGATCACAAAACAACCACAAAAGGAGAATGACTGAAGAAGCTGTAGCATATGAATGTAATGGAATACTATTGTGCTATAAGAAATGATGAACAGGCAGACTTCAGAAAAACCTGGAAAGACTTGTAGAAACTGATGCTGAGTGAAGGGAGAAGAACCAGGAGAATGTTGTACACAGTAACTGCCACTTTGTACAGTGACTAACTTTGATAGACTTAGCCCTTCTCAGAAATGCAAGGATTGAAGACATCTCCAAAGGCCTCATCATGGAAAACGCTCTCCACATCCAAAGAAAGTACTATGCAGTTTGAATGCAGATTGAAGCATACTATTTGCTATTTTTTTTTTCTTCTATTGTGTTTTGTTTCTTCTTTCTGGTGGTTCCTCCTATCTGTTCTAATTCTTACTTACAACATCACTAAAGTGAAAATATGTTTAATAGGAATATATATGTATAGCCTGTATCAGATTGCATGCCATCTTGAGGAGGGAGGTGGGGAGGGAGGGGGAGGAAAAATTTAAAACTCAAAAGTTCATGGAAGTGATTGTTGATAAATCAAAATAAATTAATAAAAAATCATAAAGAACAAGAATGGAAGCAACAATAACAACAGTAAACAGCACTTATATAGAACTTTAAGATTTGTGAAACACTTTATGGAAATATTGTCTTATTTGAGCCCCCACAACAACTCCGGGACATAGGTGTCATTATTATCCCAATTTACTGATGAGAAAAGTGAGGCAAACACAGATGAAGTAACTTGCCTAGGATCACACAGTTACTAGTTGTCTGAGGCTGAATTTGAACTCTGGTCTTCCTGACTCTAGTTTTAGTGCTCTATCCACTATGTCATTTAGAAAATGAAAAATGCTACCAATAAAGAGATTTAAGCAGATACTTCTTCCTCAGCCCTTTGCAGGAGTGAGAGAGCTAGCTAGCTAGAGATAATTAGATATAGATATATAGATTCATATCTATATATCTATACATGAATATACACACATGTATACACATATATGTATAACACTATAAAACTAAATCATACATAACACATAATATATGATATATATGCATACAATTAAAAATTATATAATTAATAGAATAATATATAATATATAAATATATGATATATGACATATAACATAATCATAATTATAACACTATATATCAAATCATATAACATAATATAACATTATGTACATAGCAACATTATATATTCAGTTTTTATATTTTAACTCTTTTTCTTGATTTTTTCAATCTTCATCTACTTTTTTCCCTTAAAAATATTGTTTTTTATATGTGATGGCTCTTAGGGAGGGTAAAGGGAGAGAGATACTGGAAGAAATTTTGACAATGTAAAAAGAAAAAAGATAAACTTAACTGATTTTTTTTAAAAATAGAAAAGTAAAGCCCTCAATGGCCCTCAAGGAACTTGTAGTCTAATAATAGAAGACATGTCAACTAGGGTTGTAATGGCTAGGGAGGCATATTTTAGTTTAGAGCCATACATGTTGGTTTATTGGAGCCATCGGAGAATAGACTGATGAAGACTGCCATATGGATTTGATTCTGATTGTGGTTTTAGAAGTGGAAAGTGGGGGAATGAGCTGTGGCAGGCAGAAAGACTGGGAAGTAAAATGAAGCGTGACTGGACCACCTATGTGTAGTGAACAACTCACCAATGACAATAGTAGAGGACCCAGGGCAGGTGTTTCAGAATTGAAAAGATTAAATCATCCGAAGTATGGCTTCAGGTCTGAACAACAAGGTGACTGTCAAGGAGATGTCTGAGGAGTGAAGTAAAGATTTGGTCTATTTCTCCGAGTGAGTCTCATAGTATATTCACCAATGAGGACAGTGGGAACCCCACGGTGGCAGGTTCAGAGACAAAAGTGTTAACAAAACATTGTTCATTTGCTTGAAGAATGGGGTTCGCCTATGTGTGTGGGATGATCAAATGGTACTCTTGCTTCTTTCCTTGCAATCGGAGTTAAGTGATTTGCTCAAGGTCACACATCCAGGAACTGTCTGAGGCTGAATTTGAACTCAGATTTTCCTGACTCCAAGCCTGAGGCTCTATCTACTAAGCTATCTATCTACCATTATTCCCCTCTACACAGTCTCTAACCCAGTAGCACGAGCTTCTCTGATTCTCCCACAGGATACTCTATCACAAAGATTTTGTGCCTTTGCACTAACTTTCTCCCGAAAATACCCGGAATGTTCTTTCTCATCTCCACCTCCTGACTTTCCCCTTTTTTTAAGCTCTTAGTTCAAATTCTGTGTCCTGTAAGAGGCCTTTTCCTGTCCCTCTCTTCCAAGTAAACAATTGTTTCCATGTATGTGGTCTTTCCTATTAAAATGTCAGCTTATTGAGCAGAGGGGCTATTTTTGCTTTGTATTATGTCTCCAGTACTTAATAGAGTATCTAGTACATAGGAATTACTGATATAATGCATAGGATAGAGTGCAGGGCCAGGAGTCGGGAAGACCTGAGTTCAAATCCAGCCTCACACACTAGCTGTGTTATCCTGGGCAAGTCACAAAACAAACAGACAGAAAAAAAAAAAAAAAACCTCTCTGTTTGCCTTAGTTGTTTTTTTTTTCAAATATAAAATGGGGATAATAATAGCACCTACATTTATGGTTATTGTGAAGATCAAGTGAGATAATATTTGTAAAACACTTAGCACCGTGACTGCCACATAGTTGTTGTTTAGTCCTATCTGACTGTTTGTGATCCCATTTGGGGTTTTCTTGGCAGAGATACAGGAGTGATATGCCATTTCCTTCTCCAGCTCAATTTGCAGATGAAGTAACTGAGGCAAACAAGGTTAAGTGACTTGCCCAGGATCACACAGCTAGTAAGTGTCTGAGGCCAAATTTTAGGAAAATGATTCTTCCTGTTTCCAGGTCCTGTACTCTATTCACTGCACCATCTAGCTGCCCTGGCACATAGTACATCCTATATAAATGCCAGTTACTACTATTACTACTACTACTACTACTATTACTACTACTACTAATACTACTACTACTACTACTACTACTACTACTACTACTACCACCACCACTATTACTACTACTACTATTGCTGCTGCTGCCACTACTACTACACTGCTATAAATATTTTTGTTTTTCTTTCTTTTTGTTTTTGACCACTTGCAGGTAAATCTTTGGTAGTATGGTCTCCAGGTCAAAGGTTAGTAGTTGTCACTGTTCTTACATAAATCTGAATAGTATTCCAGAAGGTTTGAACCAATAGTGAGTTCTACAGTATGAATGTGCCTCTCTTCACAGCTCATACAAAATTGATTATTTCTCTTTTGTTTCTTTCTGTTTTCTTTTCCTTTAATTTTTGCAAGCCTGTAAGATGTGTCAGAGCTGGGAATTCTGAGATCAGATTTGAAGTTAGATCTTCCTCCTGGCCCAGTGCTCTATCCGCTACTCCATCTAGCTGCCAAAGAAGCAAAATACTGGAAACCAGCTCTGGTATATCAATGTTAGCATTTTATTGTTCAGTGTGAAGTGGAGACGATGAGGTCTTCAGAGAAATCTGGAGTGATTTATATGCATTTATGTAGGATAAAGGAAGCAGGACTGGGAGAATGTTCCGCATGATGACTGCAACAATGGAAATAAAATGGTGACTAAAAAAAAAAGTCAAACAATAAATAACTGAAAAGCTACTGCTGGTCTCAGAAAAAGAGACAAAGAAACACATCTTTCTACCAGGGCTGAATGTTGCATACCATATCAGGTATGGTTCCTCTCTTGGTTGTTTGGAGATTATCTGTTTTACTTTGTTACAAGGGATGATACAGTTCAAGATGAGGAATTGATATATCAGACATGACTGGAGTATAAAAGAAAAGACACCCATAAAATTCATTTAGAAGAATAATATAACTCCAAACCAAATGTATTGAAAACTCCAATGAATCTGTGCTCTTATCAATGTGTGTATTGACTCCCATAATACAGATTTGCCTGTCTTCTAAGCCTGTTCATCCTGGGCATTTCTTATCCATGTCTGTCTGTCTGTCCATCTCTGTTTTCCTTCCTTCTTTCCTTCTTTCCTTCCTTCCTTCCTTCCTCTCTCTCTCTCTCTTTCTCCCTCTCTCTCTCTTCTCCTCTCAGCAATCATTTATTAAATTCATGCTTTATGCTAGTCATTGTGCTAGGCTTTCTAAATTCATTCATGTCTTTCTAGAAGTTTGCCACAGTAAGTCCAACCAATGCACTACAGAACTTCTTTGCATTCTCTTAACAGTATGTAGTTAAGGAAAAAACAAGCCCCCACTACCACTAAGTGTCCTTTCATACCTCCTGGCCAGTCCATCATTTTCCCAATCATAGGTTTCTCTGGGACATCCTTTCCATCATGTTTTCTGACAGATTTGTGGAATGCATAAACATGGTAACAAAAACAAAAATTGCAGCAATTTTAAAAAATTACATAATCTGCATCATTAGTTGAAATAAGCGCCATGAAAACACCATTGTAGATGCTGGAGGAAGATTTTCCGTATTTTTATGGCTCCTATATAAAATATCACTCAGCAAATGTGAGTATCTTGCACTCCTGGGGCCAGAAAATTCTACTTTCTAATTAGACCCATAAAACTTGGTTTTCTCAAAACTCATTACTCCTCTGCAACAGATGATATACAGTAACCCAAAGTGGGTTCCTAGGGCTCAGCACTGTTTTAATAACCAGCAGCTATCTAAAAAAACATTTTGTCTGCTCAAAACCATACCCCATGGCAAACTATCTTTCTATTCTGTTTGTTGGTAGGCACTATCCTCAGCTATTGGTGCAGGAAAAATCAGATGCCTTGGGAAGAACTCATTTCATGATTTTCAAATTTTCGGCTATAGCTGGTATCATGTTACACCTCACTTGAACAAAAATAATATAGTATTTGGCACACCGGATAGCGAAGTAATTGTTTCCTCAATAAAAACAGACAGGTACTTATTATTTGTATACTTAGTGGGGTAGTAATGGCAGCTAGGTAGTGAAGTGGGTAAAACACTGGCCTGGAGTCAGAGAGACTCATCTTCCTGAGTTCAAATTTGGCCTCAGACATTTACTGAGCTGTGTGACCCTGGGCAAGTCACTTAACCCTGTTTACATTAGTTTCCTCATTTGTAAAATGATCTGAAGAAGGAAATGGTGAACCATTCCAGTATCTGCTAAGAAAACCCCAAATGGTGTCACAAGGAATCAGACATAACTGAAAACATCAACAATGAAATAGGAATATGTTGTCCTTGGGAGACTGGCCTACTATTCAATGTGTTTGATAATTCAAATGATCTCTGATCTAACTTATGAAGGTACTTCTTAAAACAATGTAGACTACAAGTCATCCTTTCTAGTCATTTCTGTGTGATTTTTGTACCTATTCTATGAATACACTAAGTGGTATCCACCTACCACATACTACTCTTGACATTGTGTGGCTACCAGTAAAGCCTTGGCTCTCTCTTCATGATTGATTCAACTTCTTTTCCATACTTCTGCCAACCTTCTGTATACTCTAGACCTACTCATCACCAGCATCTGATTTGTGCATGGTGTGCAGAGAGCTCTGGACTTGGAACCAGGAATATCTCTGTTCACATCGTACTTTTGATTTTTGCTAGCTGGGTGAACATGGACAAGTCACAAACCACTCTGGACTTTAGTTTTCTTATCCATAAAATGGAGATTACAACATCTGTAGTAGCTCCTCATGGAATTTCCTTGAGACTCAAGTGAGATAAGGTGAATGAAATACATTTATAAAATTTGAAGCATTCTATGCATTTCATTTATTTTATCTTTATTCTCTGACTACATTCCTATTTATTTTCCAATAAAAGCAAAGTGTCAGATCATTGTATCTGGTAGAACCACAGAATACCAGTTAGAAGGTATCTCAGAAGGAATTGGCTTTTTTATCACTGATCAAGAATCCCTTGAAAACATCTTCATCACCATTCATTCATTCATTCATTCATTCATTCATTCAATAAACATTTGTTAAGCATCTACCATAGTAGATACTTAATAAATGTTTATTGAATGAATGAATGAATGTGCTACACACTAGGGATACAGAAAGAGGCAAAAGACAGTCCCTGACCTCAAGGGACTTACAATCTAATGGGGGAAACAGTATGCAAATGGATACATACAAAAAAAAGCTATATACATGATAAATAAACAATTAGAAGAGGGAAAGTACTGGAATTAAGATGGGTTAGGGAAGGCTTCCCATGGAGGATAGGATTTTAGCTGGGACTTGAAGAAAACCAGGGAGGTCACTAGCACTCAATCCACTGCACCGTTTAATTGATGAAGGGTCCCCTACTTCTGCTGATATGATCAGGGCTAAAGAAGTGAAGACCAACAAGGCATGGGAGCTATTGACTGTTGCTTGTTGTAGCTTTTCATGGATTATTGGGTAAGCATTCATTCAATTCTTCTGATAGGTGAAGCTTTTTGTTGGTTGTACAGTCATTTCAGTCCTGTCCAACACTTCTTGACCCGACTTGGAATTTTCTTGGCAAAGATATTGCAATAATTTGCTATTTCCTTCTCCAATTCATTTAATAGATGAGGCAAACGAAGTTAAGTGACTTGCCTAGGGTCACACAACTAGTAAGTGTCTGAGGCTGGATTTGAACTCAGGTCTTCCTGACTCCAGGCCTGGTGCTCTATCTACTGCATAAACTAGTTGCCCTAATAGATGAAGCATTACCACTTAACTCCCCATCTACCTAAATTGCCTCTACCAGAATGATTTTCACATGTGTAGTTGAAACAGAAACCATTAAAAGTAAGAATTTAGTATCTCCATTCTATGCATAGATGAATTGGCATGCATCTTCCCACTCAATTCTCCCTGTGAGTAGCCCCAAAGGCTCTGGAGTTTGGTCATAAATTTTCTTGGAAACCAGAGATTTGTCCCATACAAGATCATACGTTACCTAATAGAACTATGTGTTTAGGGTCAGCCTCCAAGACTGGGAATGCTCTACTCTATATTCTTCAAGGTCCATTTCAAATTCCAGTTTACCTTGGAAGACTTCCTTTACTACCCCAGTGTGAAGTGATTTTGATTCTTTTCTGAAGAGACTCAGGTGCACCATACATGGTAATAGTGAAGAGAGATCTAGAACTGGTTTCAGGAAAAATAAACAAGCAAACTAGCTCTGACATTCTATTACCTTTTTGGAGCCTCAGTTTTCTCATCTTTTTTTTTTAAGGAGGTGAAGAAAGAGTTTGGAAAATGTAAGGAGTCAGTGAAATTTTGCACTAATCGGAATACAATGAAAAAGATCAAGCTTTCTTGTTGTTTTTGTCTTTGGAAGATATACAGCAAAGGCAGGAATGTGGTCCTGGAGAGTGGAGGAGGATGGTCATGACCTCACCTTCTCTGATCTTTTGTTCCTGATCAACTTCATTAAGTAGTAATCAAAGAGGGAGAGAAGTGGATTTCCTTGTATCAACCTTCACAGTTTTCCTGTTGAGAGAAATTTTTTTTTTGTATGTGGTACAGTTCCCAGTCTGGGCTTTGGATGCAATATACACATCAAAGATAAAAGAGTTACAAAATTTTTTTTAACCTTAAGTCAGGAGGCCACAGAATTCATCACAGCACTGGCCATGGGAAATGAAGTAAATAGACATAATCTACTTTGAAGCTGACAGTCTGGATTGCTTTTCTAGCTGTCCTCAGATAAGAGTGGTGGCTCAGACCCTTAGTAGCTATGCACTAAAAGATCTCAGCCTACCCTTGTCAGGGAGAGGCTTCCTGGGCTTCTAGGTGGTGCAGTGGATAGCGTCCCAGACCAGGAGTCAGGAATACCTGAGTTCAAATCTGGTCTCAGACACATATTAGCTGTGTGACCCTAGGCAAGTCACTTAACCTCAGTTTCCTCATCTATAAAATGGGGATAATAACAGTACCTACAACCCAGGGTTGTTGTGAGGATCAAGAGACATACTAGTTGTAAAATGCTTAGCACAGTGCCCGGCACATAGTAAGCGCTAGATAAATGTTAGTTACGGTCACTATTTATGGCCACTACAACTTAACAGATATTGGTAGGGAGTTAGTAGACTTTAAGGAGCTAACTATAATCTAGGCTCTAAATATCTAAATAGACTCTAGCCTCTAAAGATCTAACATTCAGTATAATATAGAAGAGAACTGCTCATTGATTAGAGACTTCCAGTCTAGAAGATTCAGTGATCAACACAAAGACTGCATGCTCCCTCAGATGAGACAGCCAGTAGAAGGTAGAAATATAATATCACAAAAAAGGATCTAAGAGCATCGTGTTGATGATATAAGAGGATGTAGGCAGAGCTGAAATGGTAAGAGTATGAGTTGCCTTGTTTGTAAATGTGTGCTGGTTACACAGGTTCCTCATGTGCATGCCCTTCATGCATATGGAATTCTGGGACTTGCCCCTTTGCATAAATTCCATGGCCATCCTGTGATCTGAATTGCAGGATAATGTTCATTCACTCACCAAATATTTATTAAATTATTAGCATATGCACAGGATATTGTTATCCTTGGGATAGATAGTTTAGAGAAAGTATTATTTCTGACCTCAAAGAACTGATGGTTTAGTAAAGGAAGAAGTAAGAAATGAGATTTTATTAGCTATGTTATCGTGGATTGGGAAAAAAAGAGGAAATGATAGGTGGTTTACTGATGAAGACAATGGGGGATATATGCTGCTGTTTTTCCTTCCTCTCAAAATATTGTAATTCTTATAGTATAAATGGAACTGTGTGAATCTGTGTGTAAAGAGAATAAAGAATAAAACCTGGATACTTTGAATTTTAGCGGTATGCCCTCACAGACACATATAATACTGACTTAAATCATAAAAAATGGATTCATTGCAAGTGACCTTCCTTTTAAGAATTCAAAGCTATTTCATAAGGTTGCCTCAGATTGATTCTTCGGAAAAAAAAAGAAATATCTTCACATTCTTTTTCATATTCTTCTGATCTCTCTCACCTGATATCTCTCTGTACTCCTTCGGGGGTACTAAATAAATGGATGGTTACCGAGCCACTGTCAGTAATCTTTGAAATGTGGTAGAGAATTTTAAAAAAAGGTGTTACAGCATAGGGGAAGAACAAATATTGTCCTAATTAAAAAATGAAGAGCATGGGGTCAGCAAACTATAGGCAGGTGAGTTTGATTTTGTTTTCTGGCAAAATTCTAGAAGACATTATTAAAAGGAAGATTTGGTAAGCATTTAGGAAAATGATTTTCATTCAAAGCCAGAATGCCTTCATCAAGAAGAGGTCATGCCAGACTAACCTCAGTTCCCTTTATTTATTTTTTTACTGAGCTACTAAACGATTAGCCTAGGGGATGATTCTGTAAATAGTGTTGGCCTTGATTTTGGGAAAGCATTTGCCAAATTATCTTACGCTATCCTTGGGGGCAAGATGGAAAGTGTGGGATACATGATTCAACAGATAGATTATTTGAAACTAGTCAAACCATGGAATAAAAGAGTAGTCCTTAATGGGGGTGCAGACATTTCATCTCACCCAGACCACAGGATTCTCTACCCTGACATGCCTGACAAGTGGCCATCCAGACTTTTCTCTGAGATTATCTCCAATTTATCATGTTTGTGCATAGTTGTTGGCATTTTGTCCACACCCCACTAGACTGTAAGCTTTTTGTGGGGAGGGGCTAATTTTATTGACCTTCCTTTGTATCACTTTATCTGGACATTCTCTTAATGTAGTATATGAAGTACAACAAGTTGGTTACCAGATCACACTGGGGACTCATACTGATCTTGTCATGCATCAAGACCCCTAGATATCTTTCACATTTACTATTGTTTGTCCATCTCTTTCTAGCTTATATTATCAAGTTGTTTTGTGAACCTGTGACAAATTTTATACATTTATTCATTTTATAGTTTTGGACTTGGACCATTATACTAGCTTTTTCATACCTTTTTGGATCTTGATTGCCACCAAATGCATTATCTAAACATTCCAGTTTCACATCACCTACAAATGAGATAAGCATGCTTAACAGGCTTTCATCCAAATAACAGATTAAAATGTTGAAGATCACAAGACCCAGAGGTTGTCCTTGCTTCCAATCCTTCACTATAGACCTCACTTCAAGCCAGCATCATATCCCCAGAACTTAGCACAGGGCTTGGTAAATAGTTGTTGTTGTTATTGAATCATTTTAGTCATGTCTGACTCATCAAGATCCCTTTAGGGTTTTCTTGGCAAAGATACTGGGATGGTTTGTCATTTTTTTTTGAGATCATTTTATAGATGAGGAAACTGAGGCAAACAGGGTTAAGTTTGCCCAGGGTCACACAGCTAGGAAGTGTCTGAGGCTGGATTTGAATTCATGAAGATGAATCTTCCTGATTCCAAGCCCAGTTCTCTCTCCATTGCACCATCTAGCTGCCTCTGGCACAGAGTAAGTGATTTATAATTGTTGACTTGACTTGATAATATTGGAATACTCTGTCCTGGTAAGATATATTTAGAGAACTGTCTTTAATTTGTGTCATTGAATTTAAGGAAGGTCACTGACAAAGTTGAGGGCATCTCATAAGAGGACAGGCTGTTAGAGAGAGAACTTTGAAATAGGGGAATTGGTTAGCAAAGTTAAGGTAGAGTCAGGAGAAGAGAAGATTTAGGTGGGACATGACCACTGTCTTTGAGAGGGAGGAGGATGAGCAGCAATATGTTGGATTTCTGAGGAGATCACTTCCATCCTAATGCGGGAGAAATCTTCAAAACAAATAAGGCTATTCAATTACAGAAAGTGGCCTGACTCAGGAGTTGGGGGTTCCCCTAACACTTGATGAAAAAAGTCATTTGGTAAAATCTGGATGACTATTTTTTAAAATTAATTTATTTTGAACTACCAACAATCACTTCCATAAGCTTTTGAGTTCTAAATTTTTCTTGCCTTCCACCTCCCTCCCCAAGATGGCGCACAATCTGATATAAGCTACACATATACATTCCTATTAAACATATTTTCACAGTACTGATGTTGTAAGTCAGAATTAGAACTAATAGGAGGAACCACCAGAAAGAGGAAACAAAACACAACAGAAGAAAAAAAATAGCAAATAATATGCTTTGATCTTCATTCAAACTCCATAGTTCTTTCTTTGGATGTGGATAGCATTTTCCATCATGAGGCCTGTGGAGATGTCTTCGATCCTTGTATTGCTGAGAAGGGTTAAGTCTATCAATATTAATCATCACACAATGTGAGTGTTACTGTGTACAACACTCTCCTGGTTCTGTTCACTTCACTCAGCATCAGACCATACAAGTCTTTCCAGGTTTTTCTGAAGTGTACCTGTTCATCATTTCTTATGGCACAGTAGTATTCCATTACATTCATATACCACAACTTGTTCAGCCATTCCCCAATTGATGGGCATCCTCTCAATTTTCAATTCTTGGACACCACAAAAAGATCTGCTATAAATATTTTTGTACATGTGAGTCCTTTTCCCATTTGTATGATCTATTTGGGATACAGTCCTAGAAGTGCTATTGCTGGGTCAAAGGGTATGCACATTTTTAAAGCCCTTTGGGCATAGTTCCAAATTGCTCTCCAAAATAGTTGGATCATTTCACAACTTCACCAACAATGCTTTAGTGTTCCAATTTTCCCACATCTTCTCCAACATTTATCATTTTCTTGTTTTGTCATGTTGGCCAATCTGATAGGTGTTATGTGGTACCTCAGAGTTGTTTTGATTTGCATTTCTCTAATCAATAATGATTTAGAGAATTTTTTTCATATGACTGTAGATGGCTTTAATTTCTTCATATGAGAACTGCCTGTTCATATCTTTTGACCATTTACCAATTGGGGAATGACTTGTATTCTTATAAATTTGACTTAATTTTCTGTATATTTTAAAAATGAGGCCCTTAGCAGAGACACTGATTGTAAAAATTCTTTCCCAATTTTCTACTTTCCTTCTAATCTTGGTTGCATTAGCTTCATTTGTGCAAAAAAAGCTTTTCAATTTAATGTAATCAAAATTATCCATTTTGCATTTCATAATGTTCTCTATCTCCTGTTTGGTCCTGAATTCTTCTGTTCTCCATAAATCTGATAGATAATCCATTCCTTACTCTCCCAGTTTGCTTACAGTATCAGCCTTTACATCTAAATTGTGACTTTTATTTTGGCATATGGTATATGGTTTGAGATTTTGGTCTATGCCTACTTTCTGCCATACTCTTTTCCAGTTTTCCCAGCAGTTTGTGTCAAAGAGTGAGTTCTTATCTCAAAATCTGGGGTCTTTGGGTTTATCAAATAGTAGATTACTGTAGTCATTGACTCTGGATAACTATTTTTGAGGGATGATTTATAAGAGTATCTGTTCAGATGAGGGATTGAAATAGATGACCTTGAAGTCATTTTGAATTCTGAAGTTCTGGGCTTTGTCCCATTACCCCTAACTTTCAAGACTTTATTGACCACCTCTTATGTCATTCTCATCTTTCCTTCCTTTCTTCCCACTCTCTCTCTCCTTCCCTCCTTTTCCTCTTCTCTCCCTCCCTTCTTCACTCCAGTTTTAGCCTGGGGAATCTTCTAACACAAAATGACAAGCGTATGTGTAAAAAACCATCATGAGGCTATAGCACTTTGAAAGCATACATTCTCAGAGTAAAGAATAGGCAATGAAAGCTACAAATTAAGAACCATAATATGTGACAACATCTGTCTGAATGGTTCCAAAATGTCTTCCATTCAATTGAATTGTTCTCAGATTAATTTTATATGGGATTAAATAAATAGATGATGGAGAAAATACATTCACATCTATAAACAAACAAATCATCATTAAGCTCTTATTCCCTTCTATGACTCTACAATCTTTCTACACTGGCTTCCTTGCTGTTCCTCATACATCACCTTCCATGTCCCACCACTGTATCTTTGAAATGGCTTATGGCACTCCTTAAAATTAGAATACATCCTTTTCTCATCTCTACCTCAGTTTCTCTGACTTCTATCAAGATTTAGCTCAAATTTCATTTTTTGGAGAAGACCTTTTCCAAATCCCCCTCCTCCAAATTTCACTTCAATTGACTTGTCTCTGAGCTTACCTTCCATTGTACATATTATTAGACATATCGACTCTCCTATTATAATGTGAGCTTTATTTTTACTCCTAAGCACTTAGCATAGTGCCTGACATATACCAAGTGCTTAATTAATTCTTCTTGACTGGCTAATTGGGCAGTTAGGTGGCACTTGGCCTGGAGTCAGGAAGACCTAAGTTAAAATCTGGTCTCAGACACTTACTAGCTGTGTGAACTGGGCCAAGTCACTTAACCCTGTTTGCCCAAGTTTCCTCATCTATAAAAACAACCTGGAAAAGGAAATGGCAAACCACTCTAATCTCTTTGCCAAGAAAACCCCAAATGGAGTCATGAAGAGTTGGACATGTTTGAAATGAGTGAAAAACAATAACTGGCTAATTATAATTACCCACAAAATATGGTGGGGATACAAATATCCAAGTATAAGAAAAAGCCCCTGACCTCAAGTTTTGTGTATTCTATTTGAGGGAATAAAGCATAAAAATGGTGTAAGATAATTAACAATATGAGGAAGTATGTTTTAAATAGTAATATCTCACACTTTTATCACTTGGCAATGAATCAGTAAGCATTCCTGGAGTGCCTGACGTGAGCTAGGCTCTGTTCTGGATTCTGTAGGTATGGACATGAGAGTTAAGCTCTTATTGACCCAAAGGAGTTTACATTTGTCTGTTTCTATTCTTATGCTAGCCCCAAGTTCAAGGCATTCTGTGGGTCTGGATACATTCACAAGTAAAACTCCTAAGCCCCTATGGATGTGTTTATATTTATCAGCCACCCAAAACACATATGAATTCAAAACAACATAAAAAATAATGCACCAGAGTAACAAATAAAGTGACTGAAAATATCTCACGTTGCACATATGCAGTAAGCTTTGCTAAACAGTTATTGTGTTGGGAGAGGCTGCTCATATGGAGAACATAGTTGAGCAGGGAACATATATGGATGACACATACGCACAAAATGAATAGCTAGCTACCTTTGTGCCTTATGTCAGTATGACACAATTAGCTTCATGAAAATAAGAACTGGGTCTTAGCAGAAGGTTCTCCTGTATATAGCATAGTACTCTGTACAAAGTAGGAATTTAACAAATGTCTGTTGAATGGAGGAATGAATGAATCTGAGAATGAGTTTTGGATGGTAAATAAAGCACTGATGTTGGAATCAGGACAACCTAGGCTCAAATCTTGCCTCAGACACTTGCTGTATGACCTTGGGTAAGTCACTTGTACTCTTGGGGCTTAAATTTCCTCATCTGTAAAATTAGTGTATGGCTTGGACAAAATGATCTCTAAGATGTCTTCTGGTTTGAAATGTCTAGTCCTATGATAAATAATCTGAAGTAGAAAGACAGAGAGTAGGGTGAGCAGACACTTTTTCCTAGCCTTAGAAGTGAATACAACCCACGTCTTGTACCCTGGGTTAAGACTTGATTTGCTGCTCCTTTTTGTCCTTCATTCTCCATGAGAACCAAGACATCAGGAAGGTGATGCTATGACATGCAAATGAATTGGATTTAAAAGAGGGAGGGCTGTGCAAAGTCACCAGCCTCACTTTCTCCCACAGAACCATCTGGGTCTAGTGACAAGATATAGATCAGAATGACTGGAGATGACCCTGGATGCAGTGGTGATCCTTGGCTTTTTCAATCTAAGGTCCTTAATAGGTCCCAGTTTGACTGAGGCAAATCCTATTTAGTGATTAAGGCTTAATAAGAAATGAAGCAAAGAATGGCCTCTTAAAAAAATGATCTGAGAGGAGGAAACCCTTAAGGTCTCTGTCCAAAACAGAAACAATTGATATTTACATTCATTCTGAGCCAATCAGGGGCCCAAACAATGATGGCATGGCATGTGACCTATTATTGTCTAATCCATGAGATCCAGAGTGCTTTGGGGTTAAGTGTGGTCTTTAAGAGAGAAGGAAAAAAAATTTTCAGAGATTAAAAATTTACATTTCCTTTGGGCAGTGCACCCACAGATAAGGGTGTGATACTCTATATGGACCAAGGGAAAGAAAAGAAAGACAGACAGAAAGAAAGAAAGAAAGAAAGAAAGAAAGAAAGAAAGAAAGAAAGAAAAGAAAGAAAGAAAGAAAGAAAGAAAGAAAGAAAGAAAGAAAGAAAGAAAGAAAGAAAGAAAGAAAGAAAGAAAGAAAGAAAGAAAGAAAGAAAGAAATCAGAGGACACTTCAAGACAGGCCCAGAACACATCCAGTCTAAATACAACTTCAAAGATTAAGTTAATTCTATGATGTGAGAGTAAGGGTTATTGTACATGGCAGTTCAATTAGACAGCCCCAGTTCAACTTGACCCTTAGTCTGATACAAAGGGCACTGAGTTCCAATAGGACCTGTCTCCAAGAGAAGTATGAATCCAAAAATCACAGAATTTGAGGGTTGGAGGGACTTCATCTAACCTATGCTCAAAGGAGTCTCATCCATGACATACCTGACAAATAAACATCTAGCCTCCTTTTGAAGACCTTCAGGGATGGAAATAATAATAATAGTAATGGTAACAACAACAACAACTGTCATTTATATAGCCATTTATGTGCCAGGAACTATACTAAGCACTTTTATTTTTACAAATACCTCATGTGATCCTCACAACAACCCTGTAAAGTAGGATACTATTATTGTATCTATTTTACCAAAAAGAAAACTGAGGAAGACAAAAAAAAGTGACTTGCCCAGGGTCACATAGCTACAAAATATCTGAGGCTGGATTTGAACTCAGGTCTTTCTGACTCCAGGAACAACGCTCTATCTACCTTGCCCCTTCACTGCTTAGATTCCATTATTTCCAGAGGAACCACAGTTGTGCTTTTCAATAGCTCTAATTATTAGAAAGGTGAGGTTTTTTCCCCCTGACATGAAGTCCCTACTAGATCTCTGCAACTTCTATGCATTGATTTTGTTCCATCCTTGGAGGTCAAACAGAGCATATCTAACCTCCTCTTTATGACAAACTTGAAAGTCAGTGTGGACAAGTCTCTCCTGAGCATGCTCTTTTCCAGGCTAAACTTCCCAAATTCCTCCAGTGTATCCTCACAGGGCATGGCCCCCAGGCCCTTTACCATCCTGCTTGTTTTCCTCTATCGTTTGCCTCCAGCATACCAATTTCATTCCTGTGGCAACCAAGAAAACCCCACCTTGCATGAAGAAAGGCAGAATTTGTCCAGGAATATGGACAAGAGCATTGGATTTGGCATCAGAGTACTTGGGTTTGAATCCTGGGACTTGCTAGCAGTGTGACCTTAAGTAGGTCACTTAAGCAGTTAAGCATAAACCTCAGCTCACAGTTGTTGAATGAATGACAAACTAAAGGGAAGGGGCACTAGAGATTCCCTTGGCTTATTCAGCTATATTTTAAACTTGTGTTATTAAACAATGGTAGCTGAGTTGCCCACTGCTCCATCTGTCACTTCTCTGGGCAACTGTAGCATCCAAGAATCCCAGGTCTTTAAGTCTGTGTTTCTTGGGAGGACGTCTCCACTTTGCTATGGGACTACTCTTTTAGGCTGAGTAAAAGGAACAAATTCAAGAATGAGAACCCAAATATCCCACAGACCCATCTCCTTGGTGCATATGATACCCGAAGCCCTATTAGCCCCATGACGCCACTCCACATGAATTATGAAGCAAGATGTGGTGGTAATTTCTATCCTTTTTAGCATCTTTTCTTTCATCATCCATCTGTGTGGGAGTTGAAATGATGCTATATAAATTGCAAAGTCAAGCAGGCATGAAGTTAATGAAGAGTGGAATTTCAGTAAGTACACAGATGAAGGAGCCCTGCATTTAACTATACGTGGTTAATCTGACTAGAGTACACACAAATAAAATCCATGCAACAGAAATGGAGCCCGGGTCCCCAGGAACTTCTGAGGTGAGGAGAGGGAAGAGAATAATTCCTGGCAGCTGCAGATGCTTTCCATTTTCTTGCCTCTCTTTAAATCTTGGCATTTTCTGGTCCCTTGAACTAATAGTAGCTCACATTTCTATAGTACTTTGGGGTTTGTGATTATGGGAATGAGAATGGACCCATGACATCATTGGTAAAGAGAACTTCCAAGGAAGAAACATCTGATACCAAAGCAGATTCACAACTGTTCTGTGACTTTTAATCTCAGAACTGTCTGTGGGTTGAATGTCTTGCCTGGCGTGAAATAGTCAGCATGTGTCAGAATGGTTTTATAACAATAATAATAATTGATATCTATGTAGTGGGTTTAGTTTGTAATGCATTCTCTCTACCTTCTCATTTGTACCTCTTTTTGTTTCCTGAAATCATCTTGCTCATCATTTCTTATAGCACAGTAGTATTCCTTCACAATCATATACCAAAACTTGATCATCCATTCCCCAACTGCTGAGCAGTCCCTTCATTTCCAGTTCTTTGACACCACAAAGAGAACTGCTATAAATATTTTTATATATATACATCCTTTTCCTTTTTCTTTGATATTTTTGGGATACAGACCTAGAAGTAGTATTACAGCTGGTACAATTTAAATGTGACATTTGAAGCTGTATTCTTTTTTACTCTATCTTCTAATTCACACTGCCTCACTTTGCTGCATTCTCTTCACAAGAGTCCTGTAAGGTAAGTGGACAAGTATAGTATCTATTTTTAAATATGTAAAAACTGTTGCAGAGAGAGTTTAAATAAAATATCTAGAGGCATGATGTAGTAGATAGAGCACAGGTCCTGGAATTGAGAAGACCTGAGTTTAAACCCAGATTCAGAAACCTACTATCTGTGTGACCTTGGGCAAGTCATTTAACCTTGGCTTACTTCAATGACCTCAACTATAAAATTGAGATAATAATAGTAGCTACCTCCAAAGGTTTTTGTGAGGATCAAATGAAATAATATCCTAATGTACTCAGCACAGTGCCTCCAGCCCTTCTGTGGATACTGTGCCAGTTCATTCTCCATTCCAAGCCTCTAGGGGTAGGTGCTCTTCAAAACTCTTTCTGACATTCCCTTCTTTCTCTCTTCACTCTCTCTAAGGATATGATCTCATTAGTGCTCACCTTTTGAATTCTTTCATGTCATTTTTATTTCAGATGACTCCAGTGTCTAGATTATCTGACCCTAATTTCTCTCCTGTACTTCAATCCAACATCACCAACTGACTTGTAGCTATCTCTTCTTTGATGTCCCTCCAATGCCTGTAACTCAATATGTCAACACACACAGACACACGCACACCATCTCCCCCCATAAAGCTATTTTCCTTTTAAGTTTTATTATTTCTATTGAAGATATCACCATGTTCTCATCAAGGATATGTAAGGTGACCACTTGTCAGCCACGTTCATAGCCTCAACATCCACATCCTTGGTTCTTCACTTTTCCCCCCAAATCAAATCAGTTGCTGAGCTTTGTTGATTTTATCTCCTTAGAATCTCCTTCACCTATCCTTGTCAATACAGTCCCATGACTGCCACCTTTAATTCAAGTCCCTACTACCTATCTATTGGATTACTGTAATACTCTTCTGGTTAGCTTCCTTAATTATGATCTCTTCCCTCTCAAATTCATCCTGTACAAAACTGGCAAAATAATCTTAATCTGGCCATGCCACATTCCTACTTAAAAGCCGTCAGTGTTTCCCTATCACTACTTGTTATTTGTTGTTGTTATTGTTTGCCCTTTGTTCTTGAAGAGGACCATGGCATCAGGGAGGTGATGCCATGACATGCAAGTGAATTGGATTTAAGTGAGGGAGTCACTGGTGCAAAGTCATCAGCCTCACTTTCTCCTCCAGAGCCATCTGGGTCCATTGGCAAGATATAGATAAGGACGACTGGAGATGGTCCTAAAATTAAATACAAACACCTTACCTAGCATTTAAGATGCTCCCCAATCTGGCTTCAACGTATGCTCACTTTTATGTACCTTGTCCCAGGGAAACTGGATTTTTGATCCAGTAACATGACTTGTTATCTTCAGCCTCTAGGAATTTACACGAGGCACTGGTCACAACTGGGATGTATACCTGCCTTAGCTTTACCTCTCAGACCCTTTATGGTCCTTCAAGACTGAAGAATGCCAACATTTCTGGATCCTCCAGCCTTAGCTGTCAATGCTCTTTCCTTCTTTAAATTACCCTTATGATCAGATTTAGAGTAGAAGGAGACCTTAGAAGTCATCTACTCCAGCTCCCTCATTTTACAGAAGAGGAAACTGAAGCTCAGAATATTTAGGTTGTTTACCCAGGGTCAGAGTCTAGTAAGTATCCTATGCAGGATTTGAACTTCTTATTTTGTTGTTGAGTCATTTTCAGTCCTATCTGACTCTTTATGGCTCCTTTTGGGGTTTTCTTGGCAAAGATACTGGGGTTGTTTGCCATTTCCTTCTCCAGATCATTTTACAGGTGAAGAAATGTAGGCAAACAGGGTTAAGTGACTTGCCCAGAGTCACATAGCTAATAAGTGGCTGTGGTCAGATTTGAACACAGATCTTCCTGACTGCCAGTCTAGTCTTCTATCCACTATACCACCTAGCTGGACTTGTCTGTACACATTTTCTCTCATTATAGACTTTAGACTTCTATTAGAGCAGAGGCTGTTTCCTTGTTATCTTTGGATCTCCAGTGCCTGGTAAAGTGTCTGGAATACAGTGGGTGCTTTCTATGTGCTTGTTGTCTTTATGCTTTCATGGCTTGCAAAAGGCCTGGATCGTACTGGGCGATCGCTGAATGCTTGCTGAGTTGCCTTGAGTTAAGCTAAGGGGGACATTGTATGGTAAAGATAAGTGAGTATCCTTCAGTAGACTTAAACTTTACTGTCACTTTAAGGGAAAAAAAAAAACAACCAAACAAACAAGCTTCAATTTCCCAAAGCTCTTTGTCATTTCACCTTCCTAAGATGGAAAGGGTAATGGCTGCATCTGAACCTTGGCTATAATGGTTAATGGGACACAGGCTAATGGAACTCGAGAGCGACACCAGATCTAGTTGAACCAGTCTTCCCCGGCCCCTTGCTTACTAAATGAGAACACCATCCAGACTGATCGAAATTTCTCACTTTCCCTCTTTACTCTTTAAATTTCAGACTGCAACAAACATCTGTTACATGCCATCTATGTGCAGAGGCCTGTGTTACACACTGGAGGAAATACCACAGTTAGAGAGGGCTCCCTTCCTGCTGGTGCAGAGCAGAGATCCGACCAGTACATTCCTCTGCACGACAGATGCTTCTGGCTCCCTACTATCTCAAGATCAAATGCAAACTCCTTCAGAGCTAGACAGCCAAGTGGCCCAGTGATACAGTGTTGCACTTGAACTCAAGAATACCTGAGTTCAAGTCCAGTTTCAGACCTTAATAGCTGTGTGACCCTGGTTAAGTCACTTCACTTTTGTCTGCCTCTGTTTACTCAACTCTAAAATGAAGTAAATAATCACAGAATTGTTGTGAGGATCAAACTAAATGATATTTGTAAGGCACTTAGCACAGGGCCTGGCATACAGTAGTCACTTAATAAGTTCTTGTTCCCTTATTTCCTTTACAATCTGACTCCAACCTCTGTTCCCCAATTATTATGTGCACCACTCCAATCCTACATTCTAGTTCCAAACAAACTGGTTTTCTCTGTTCTTTCTTATACAGGATCTTCTATTTCTCATTTCCATGCCTTGATATAGGCTTTCCTACATGCAAGGAACACATTCCCTCCTTACACTTATTTCATGGAATTTATAGCTTCCTTCAAAGTTTATCTCAATTTCTACTTTCAGCATGAGGCCTTTCCTGATCCTTCCCTCTCTAGCTGCAAACATCTCCTTCTCAATTACCTTGTACCTCTGTATCTTGTAAAACCTTGTATTAACTTGTATTCATTTTGCATATACACAGAAATGTAATAAGTACATCTGCAAAATATGTAATATAATATATATATAGACATACACACATATGTGTTTATATATTTATTTACATATACACATGAATACATATCTGCATACAGAAATGGAACTCTCAGATAGGGAAGTTCCTTCTACCAATGAACATTGTCAGCTTTTCTATAACTTATAATCCTAGAGAGTTGCCTAGGACACTGAGAGATGCTTTAGACATCATACATACACACACACACACACACACACAAATGCACAAACATCAGTGTAGAATCAATATGTAGTTTCAGCCATTCCAGCCTGTAACTCTTCTTTCTTCTCTCTCTGGTCTGTTCCACTCATCCAACTTACAGTAATATTTAAAAAAAACTAGGGATTCCAGAGGAGATGACCATGATTTTAAAATACACTCTGAATCCTATGAATAAGCCTGTATGGGAGAGGTGTATGTCGGTTACTCTAAACTATAGCTTCCTGACTCCTAGCTTGTGCGCTTCCTGTTAAGCAATCTGAGAAGATGTACTATTAATCCTTAATTCAATAATATTTACTAAACAGAATGCAAAGAAACAATAATCTATCCAATTATCATCCATGCCTAAATCTGAGTCATACTCTCCCACCAATGTACACAGTATCTATTGGGAAAAGTGGGTACCGACTTAGAGAATCCTAGAGGGAAGCACACAAGTAAAGGATTCCATAGGCAACTTCTGACTGTAGACTAGGCCTTGTTTTCATTGTTCTCCTTAGGGAAGAGTCTGAATCAAAAATTTCCACTACTTGAATGACTCCTTGCTGGGTTATACTCTTTTAATGAAACAGGTATCCTAAGCCTGAGATCTTCAGAGGTATTCAGGTCTGTTCTCTTGGCTGAGCTCAAAGGAATCAGAGACCCTTTCAAGCCATGTGTGGTAGCAAAAGGCAAGGCATATAAGTCTCTGAAACACTTTTCCTCTCTTATGTCACATGCCAGTAATTTGCACAGCCTTTCCACAGTCAAGTCTGTTAAGCAGTGTGGATCCTTCTTCCTCCAATCAATAGTAACTCCCATCAGCTCTAGAAGCAATGGTTTTCCTCCAATCAGTTAAGCTCTCAGCAGAAAAAGCCAAGTTTGTCTTCTTCTAGTCAACATAGCAAACATGCAATCCAGGTTCTATGTTATGTCTCAGCCCTCAGTTTGGCTCCTTTTCTACGACCACCTACTCACAGATCCTGGCTTTTGTCACTTGCTACCAATGCGACCTTGGGCAGTTTTCTCATATGTAAAACAAGCCTATTAAGCTATATGGCTTCTAATGTCTTTACATTTACTTGCAAGATATCTGTTTTACCTTTTGTTAAATGATGAGTTTACTCCTGGTATGACCTTAGGAAAAGGTCACTAAAGCTCTCTGGGCTTCTGAAGAGATTCCTTATCTGTAAAATGAGTGCTTAAAGTAGATACTGTTGGAGGGCCCTTCTACCTCTAGATCTATGAATCTATGCAATTATAACTTTTGAGGGATTACAAAGGACTATATTCACAATCATCTTATGAGGGGGATAGGACAAGTGTTATGATGTCTATGTTGTTGTTCAGTCATTTCAGCTGTGTTCTACTCTTCATGACCCCATTTGGGGTTTGGTTGGCAAAGATACTGGAGTGGTTTTCCATTTCCTTCTCCAGTTCATTTTACAGATGAGGAAACTGAGGCAAAAGGGGTGAAGTGACTTGCCCAGAGTCACATGACTAGGAAGTGTCTGAGGCTGGATTTGAACTCAGGTATTCCTGACTTTAGGCCCAGCAGTCTATCGACTGTAACACCTAGCTTCCTATTTTACTCCAGACCTAGGATTTCTCTGGTGTAGAGCACTCACATAATAGCCTCCACAAATGCGCATTGGCTGATTACAGTCATTGAGAGTTGCATGGGCATCAGAAGATAAATTGACTTGGCTATG
The DNA here is from genome assembly GCF_900497805.2 of Vombatus ursinus. NCBI lineage: Eukaryota > Metazoa > Chordata > Mammalia > Diprotodontia > Vombatidae > Vombatus > Vombatus ursinus. The sequence goes on along the minus strand of NW_020954615.1, from coordinate 5,291,181 downwards.
TCGGCAGAGTATGCATCAGAGGCAGAACACTGGACTTCAACACTGAAAGACTGTTCCCCTTTTCACCATGACACCATCTCTGTCACATTAAAAATAGCATTAGTGACTCTATTTGGCATTTATTCACCATTATGTGAAGTTTCAACTCTGTAAGTCATCTGATCTAGGAGGTTTCCTAAGAGTACTCCCACCTCCCCACTGTCACCTGACTTATGGAATACCCCTCCCCTTCTCACCTCGGTGTCTCCTGACCCCACCTCTCCAATGAGAAACCAGATGATCCTGTATTTCCTATTTTTTTCTCCCTCCAAATTGTATATTAACTGTAACAAATCAAGCTTCTGGCTACTGAAAGCCTTGGATTTGGTTTGTTTTACAACCACATGCATTGCCAAATAAATCACTGCTAAGTAATTACTTGGTTTCATTATTCCATCATAATATCTCTCACCCTCATTTTGCAGATGAAGAAATGAAGGCTCATAAAAGTTAGGTGACTGCCCATGGTCAATCAGTAAGTGCCAGAGATGGCATTTCCACTGAAGACTCAAATGAATCCACATCTAACATTCTTTTCATTGACCCACAGTGCCAGATGTGATATAACTGTAAACTATAATCTATTATATTAATATAAGTGATGTGCCTTGGGAATAGGTTGGTTTGTTCTTTATACAGAGTGTTGGGCACTCTTGTGGCATTAAAAACATCTGCAACAATTCAGCAGAAAGCAGAGTTTCTGCACAATAGTGAGGAGTGGGTGGAAAGAACTCTGAAAAAAACTCTCAGAGAACTGGGGAATGGCCATGCATTCATTAAAGTGTGTGGGGGTTGGGAGAGAAAAAAATTACCTGAAAAAACCACGCACAGAGAGAATGAGGATTTTAGCAATTCCTACTAAACGTTTGAAACACTGGAAGACATAAGACTTTTTTTGTGATATGAAGGTTATTTCTAGAAGGAGAGGACTGGATTTCCACTTATACCTTAAGAATCATTTCTAAGTTCTTAACTCTTCTATTTTACTTACAGTAAAGCAGAATGAGAATCTTCTGTTCCTTCAGGTCACAATGAGATCAAGAGAACCCCTCCTGGTGTCAGGCAAGAAAGAGGTTGTCATGACTGAGAACATTGTGGCACTAGATTGAGTATATTATCAGGGGCAAGGAATGAATCTAAGGAAAATTGTTCCCGTGCCACTTTAAGTGGGAGAGTAGAGAGTTTTGAACCACAAAAACTGGATAATATGCCTTCAGAATAGGACATTCCCAGGGGGAATCAATCCTAGAATTTCTAGCCAGCTTTAAGTTTGCAGTACTCTTCAAGAGGGAAGATTTGTTCAGAGGTGGAACTGGGTGAAATGAACAGGGTTTGGGCCAAGGCACTACATTTTTACAAAAAAAAAGAAGAAAGAAAATAGTGATTTTTAAAGAGCACATTTTGATAAAATTTATTATATTCATATTTTAGCACATTTTCATCCCAGCATCAGAGAAGTAGCTAGGCTTTATATCTCTTAATAAGAATAATTCTGGAGACTAGGAAGCTAAGGAAGTTACAACATGGTAAAAAATTATTTCTTCCAACAGCCATACTAAAGTTAAGATCCTATTTGCCCCAACTCTGCCACGCCTCCCTTCCCTATCTCCCTGACCCAGCAGGGTATCCCAAGAAGAGGGTGGTGATATTGATAATGGTAAGAAGGGGATCGGTATAGCTCCACACATCCCTCTAATTTCATTGGTATAAAGAATTCTCAGGTGAAGAAACTCCATCTATGAATTCAGGTCAGACCCTCTTCTGTAATTTAATTTTAGATAATTGCCTAGAACATTGAGAGGTTCAGTGATTTACCCAGAGTCACACAGCCACTGCGACTTTTTTGTAAAGAGTTAGTCACATGTAATTGTGGAAAGATAGCCTTATCCAGGGTCATGAAGACCTGAGTTCAGGTTACTTAATCTCTCAGTGTCCCTGTCCATTCTCTAAAACTCTGGGTTGTAGAATAAACCTGCTTTTATAGAGGGCGTTCTGCTCCCTACACTGATGAAATTGTAGATCCTGTCAAAAGAAGGGGGAAAGGATAGGGGACCAAAGCATGCCTGTAGGAAGTTGGCAAGAAACTCATGGAGATAAAGACACTGCAGACCTAATAATAAATATTAATTTTGTTTATAAACTACACAAACTCCATTTGCTTAATCTTCTCATACTGGATCAGCACAGTGGGTTATAGCCAGTTTTATATATATTTTGGATTGTATTAGTTAAATATGTATGATTAGGTGGAATTAATCTGGCCCATTAGACAGGTCTCCTAATATGAGACAGATATGACAATTACCAGAAGCTCAGCCTATTCACATCATGAGATAGAGGACAGGGCTGTAGTGAATACTCCTTTTTTCTGCCCAGAGAAGGCATCTCCAAATTGCTGGTTTGGTTACCTCGCTCTTGAATCCCATCTTATCTCTCCCTTCACCCCATTTCATTATTCTGGCCAATTCAGACTCTGCTAGGTTCCCACAACCATGGTCAAATATGTTTTTGATCTCTGATTAAGCTCTTCTCACTACTAGTCCATATGATACAAACTCCAACAGACTCTGGCTTTGAATCTGTCCTATTAGTGCCTTTCCTGGTCACTCTCAATGTGGTATGAGTCCCCCTGTCCATAGGCTGGCTCAGTTAAGTCAGATCTCTCCAACCCACTGTGTTGAAGTGAAGCAGAACACTTAAAGAGTGAAGCTTCCCTATGAGAAACTGGGACAAGAGAGAACATGGGCATCGCACTTTAAGGAGTATGAGATCTAGAGCTGGAAGGGAACTCCAAGATCATCTAGTTTATCCCCTGCCCTCATTTTACAATGAGGAAAATAAGGCCTAGAGAAATTAATTGATTTGACCAAGATCACACAGGTAGTAAGTAGCTGAGTTAGACTTTGAAGTAAGAATATGTAGAGTCATAAATCTGGAACCAAAAGAGCCCTCAGAGGCCATGGAATCTAAGCCACTCATTTCACAGATGAGAAAACTGAAGCCCAGAGAAGGTAAGGCACAGTATTACATAGATAATAAGTCACAGAGTCAGTGAGCAAATGCAGGTCCTCTGACTCTAAGTCCAATATTTATTCCATTGTCCCGCGCCACCCCATAATTTTTGACTGTCAATGGCAATCAAGAGAAGTAGGGCAGGGGCAGCTAGGTGATGCAGTGGGTAGAGCACCAGTCCTGGAGTCAGGAGGACCTGAGTTCAAATCTGGCCTCAGACACATAACTCTCACTAGTTGTGTGATTCTGGGTAGGTCACTTAACCCCAAATGCCTCACCAAAAAACAAAAAGAAACAAACAAGAAAACAAGAGATGTAGGCTGATAAGAGCTATAAGACAACTGGAGCCTTCCTCTTTGATAGAAAGCAATAAACTGTAAATAAGTACCTACTATGTGCCAGGCATTGTGCTGGATATATAAATAGGAAATATAAAGATAATCTCTGTGCTCAAGAAGCTTATAATCTGATAAGTTGAGACAATATGCAAAAGGAAGCTGAAAAGAAATGTGAAAGGTTCTCAGCATGGGGGCATGTTGGAATAGTCCAAGGGATTGTAGTTGGCTGGGAAATGAAGAGATGACTGGCCTGGGAGCCCTCTTTAAATAGAGGTTTGGGGAGGAGCTCTTTGCTCTGCCTTTCAATCATGGGGCAGAGGGTGCTCAGGGTACTGATAAGGTATGAGTATGAAGGCTGATGCAATGTCGCAGAATGGTGAAGTTCTTAATGACAACATTCCTTAGGCCATGATAAAGAAATCTGAGAGAGTATAGCTTGGTGGGAAATGAAGGTATTTATGATAGTCATTGACCCAAATTGGGTCATGAAGAGTTGGATATGGATGAAAAATTACTAAACAACAAATATTTAATGTGGAATACAAAATGGAATGAGCCAAGGATATCAAAGCCACCATCTTCCAGGAATTTCTCATCTAACAACTTAACTGAGAGCACTCGCATATTTCCATAGAGGTGTGATGGGCCGTATGTAGGTAGTCCCCCTAGTGGAGCATGCCTAAACTCTTTAGGGGGGAAGGGAGTGAAAGACATCATTAAGACAAGCCTATGAACAGTCGGAAAGGCCAAGACGCAAAGTTTGGATTTTGTCTTATGGATAATAGGAGGGTAATAAGGTTTTTTTGAATAGGATAATGATATAATAATGTTTATATCAGAAAGGTGATTTTGGTGGCAATGATCAGTGTAGATTAAGAATAGTAAAAGATTGGTCATTGGTAATAAGCCAAATTAGTAATTGGTAATAAACCAGAAGGCTCCTCCCCTTGAAGGAACAAGGATTTTAATCAGAGTGGTGATCTCCGAATGGATAGAAAGGGGCATATGTTAGAGACACAATGAAGGAAGAATTGACAGGGCTTAGTGTGGCCAAAGGTGCATTGAGATCATGTCTGTCTTTCCCTATTCATTGAATGGAAATGGTTTGAGTTCCTGCTTCTTGTTTTTGATTGTTGCCACCAAATGAAAATTCACAAGGGGGAATACTTCAATTTCCTATTTTGCTCCAAGTGTATTTCTTTCAGTTTCTCATTAAACTCCCCAAAGGCACCAGCAAAATAATGAAACTCCTACTACAGTGATAACTGTTGCAATTTTTTATGTTGCTTTGAGGATTACAGAAAATTTTCCCCACAATAGCCTTATCATGTAGAATGGAATCTGGTGTGGTTCAATAGACAAAGCACATGTTGTAGAGTCAGTGGGTTGGGTTAGGAATGTTTTCTCTGGCATTTGTTACCTGTGTGACTGTGGGAAAGTCATTGTACCTCCCTAAGTGTCAATTGGGTAATTGTCTATAAAATGAGAGGGGTGCTAGGTGGTGCTGCAGTGGATGGAGCACCAGGCTTAGAGTCAGGAAGGAGTGAGTTCAAATTTGACCTAAGATACTTACTAGCTGAGTGACCCTAAGCAAGTCACTTTACCCTGTTTGCCTCAGTTTCCTCATCTATTAAATGAGCTGGAGAGAAACAACAAAGATGAACTTGAACAGACTTTGGGAGATAGTAGAGGAGAAAGGGGCCTAGTATGTGATGGTTCATGGGGTTACGAAGAGTCAGACATGACTAAACAACTGAATAACAACAACAACTATACAATGAAGGAGTTAGACTAAATGGTCACTGAGCTGCATTGTAGGTCTTTAATTCAAAGGCAACTATTATTGTCCCAGAAAGACTGTGTTGCAGTAGATTAGGAGTTGACCTTGAAGTTACAACAACTTGGTTCAAGTTTCTTTTCTAACATATACCGGCTGTGTGACCCTGGGTAAGACAATTAAATTGTGGGGGCTTTAGGTCACTCTCTAAGGTGGTAAATTACAGAAATCATATCAACCTTCAATGGTAAACTGATTTATTTTTTCTTTATTTTCGGTGAGACAATTGGGGTTGAGGGATTTGCCCAGAGTCACACAGCTAGTAAATGTCAAGTGTCTGAGGCTGGATTTGAACTCAGGTCCTTCTGACTTCAAGGCCAGAGCTCTATACACTGCATCACCTATCTGCCTCAACTGATTTCCTTCATCACAGTGCCCCTACATGAAGAAAATCATGCAGCTAGTCTCCATCCCTATCGTCCAGATGAGTAAACAGAGTGGAGTAAAGAGACATGTAGAAATTGACCTTGGGGAATGGTGCAGCTGGGTTTCAAACCCAACTGTCTCCTAGATTCAGGTTCAGTATTTTTCCCTTATGCTTCAAATCTCTAACTTTAAGCAGGAATCATGTCTCTCTCTCCCTCTCTCTCTCTTTCTCTCTCTGTGTGTGTATGCGTATACACACACACATACACACATATGCAGAGAGAGCTGTAGACAGAGAGATAGAGAGATGTGGTCAAAGAATTACACTGGTTTTTAATGTGCTATTTATTTCCCATTTTGATCCTTGTCTACTCAGTCTGGTCATATTTTGGTACATATTGAGTACTATGTAAGACTTAGTTATCACCATAAAAATAACATTTTTATTATTATGGAGAAAGATAACCTCAGGTTTGGACACACTGAGTTTGAGGGAAATTCCCACTTGTCAGTGAGAGTTTTTAGGATCATAGATTGAGAGCTAGGAAAGATCTTAGAGTTCAATCATTTTATTTTACAGGTGAAGAAACTGAGGCTGAGAGATGTTAGGAGACTTGCTCAGGGTCACACTTCTAGTAAGTGCCGGAGATGAACTGAACTCAGGTATTCCTCTCTCGAAGTCCAATGCCACATACACAACAACACTATGCCGTGTTGCCCCTCAGATTTAGAACTAGACAGAAAGGTCGGGCTGAAGGATATAAATCTAGGGGTTATCAGTGTAAAGGTGACAATGCATTTATGAAATTATAAAGAGACACAGAGAGCCTTGTGGAAATTATTGCAACCTGTCTGGGCTTCAGTTTCCTCATCTGTACAATGAGGGTTTAGATTAGATGATCTCTATAGTTCTCTCCTCCCATTGGTTCATAGAAATTTGATCTATAATCCTGGAGTATGAGTTGAACCATAAGGAGCATTTGCATTTAAGAGAAGTGGAGAGGAAGCTAGTGACCATGATGAAGTTAGAGAGAGGTAACAAGTTTGGCGCGGTGTACTGAGTCAATAGAAGGAAAGAGGATCAAGTAGGAGGTGGGCCATAGTATCAATTGTGCTGAGGACCAATCAAAACTTGGAACAGCTAGATCACTGGGGATATCTGAGAGAACAGCTTCATGGTACCATAGCACTTACAGCTGAAACCTCCTTTTCATTTTACAGATAAGGAGTAGAGGTCCAGAAAAGGGAAGTGATTTGCCTAAGGTCATACATTTATTAGTGGCAAAGTTGGGATTCAATTTCTGATTCAAAGTCTAAGGCATTCCCACAAGACCATTCCATCTCTTCCACAGAAATAGTTAGAGCTTGCCTTTATACAGGGTTGGGAGATTTGCTAAGTGCTTTTCATACCATCTCATTTGATGCTCAACAATAGCCTTAGAGGGTAGGTAGGGATATTATCATGCCGATTTTAGTATTTCTCCTATTGTCTTCATTTCCCATTATACTCCTCCTTCTCCCTCTTCTTAGACACTCATATTCATTTTAACCAGAAAGAAAGAGAAAATAAAGAGTTTAACAAAACTAACCAATTCATTAACCAACACTGGCAGTAAATGCAATGTTCTTCATCCATAATCTCTCAGAGAGAAGTGCATTTTCCCATCTCTTGTTTGGGGCCACATGTGGTCATTATAATTACATAGGGCTCTGTTTCCTTTTTATCCAGCTTGGAGACAGCTGGGTGGTTTAGTGGTTGGAACATTAGATCTAGATCCAATAAGTCACTTAACTTCTATGTGCCTCAGTTTTCTCATCTGTAAAATGGGGATAATAATAATACCTACCTCCCAGGGTAGTTGTGAGGCTAAAATGAGATAGAATTTGTAGAACACTTTGGATTCAAATGCTGTTACTACTACTACTACTACTACTACTACTACTACTACTCCTACTACTACTACTACTGCTACTGTAGTTCTTTCCTATTGTAATCACTGGACGTTTTGTTTTCCTGGTTTTACTTAGTTTACTCTGTATCAGTTCATATAAGATTCTTGTGACCCTTGGTATTCTTAATGTTCCATCTTTTCTTACAATGCAATGATATTCCATTATCTGTAATATTCCAATGGTTTTAAGCATTCACTGGTCAATGTCCATCTGGTTTGTTTCCAGTTCTTACTTAGTACAAAAAAGGGATGCCTTAATTATTCTGGTGTGAGACTTTTCATTTTGTTGTTTCATTCCATGGTGCATATACTTACTGGTGGGATCTCTGGGACAAAGGATATGCATGTTTTAGTCACTTCTCACATATTACAAATTGCTTTACAGAATGGTTGGACCATACATCTTCATCAACTACATATTAGTCTTCTTTTCCACATTTACTATTGCTCTTTTGGGTCATCTTTACAAGGTTGTTCAATATGAAGCATTAACTCGTAGCTTTGATTTGCACTTATTGTTATTGTCTTGGAGAAATCTTTCATATTTTTATTAATAATCTGTAGGTTTTTTGAGAATGATTTGTTCATATTTTTTGATACTTTATCCCCCTGGGGAACTGCTTAGAGGGGCTCTGAATGGTGGTGTCTAGTTATATACACTCAGTTGGGTATCTTGTAACCAATTTTATAAATATTGCATAAATTTATTAAATGGGATCTTATGGGTTAAGATCTCTGTGTACAACATCCCCTTGACCTTTCCTAGGGTTTTGACAGGGTTTAGGGTCCATTGAAGGTTGTATCTGAGCAGGCTATGTGGTGCTGATTATGTCAGAGGACTGATGAGGAAAAGAGGAAACTGATTTCTACATAGATAGAAGTGAGAATCTTGGGGTAAACAAAGTGAGATGCAGAACTAAGCTGAAAGGGCTAGAGAAAGGATGTGGCGTATGCAGTAGAAGCAGGTCTCAATAATGGAAATGACAATCAGATCTGAATAAGGTCTAGGGTGGGGCAATGCATTGGGTTCCAGCTACAACAATTCTTTCCTGAAAGAATACATCAATTATTTCATTTGGCACACTTAATTGTTCTGCAGGTGATGGAGCGACCACCTTCCTCATTCTCCCAAAGTCCTATCAGTTGTTTATGCTCATAGATCTGGAAGAGAATTTATAGACTATATAGTTTAACTTCCTCTTTGAACAGATGAGGAAACTGAGCCCCAGGAGAGTGAAGTGACTTCATCATCAAAAATCTAGAGCATGAAGGAGTCTTAAGGGCTATCTACTCTAACTCTCAAATAAAGTTAAATGACTTGCTCAAGATAACACAAGTACTAAGTATCAAGGATTTGAACTTACTAGGTTCTCTGCCTCTAGAGGTGGTGTTCTTTCCACTCTATCATGTTTTCCCTCTTGCCACCTCCATTGCAACCATCACTATTTTCCAAAGCAAATACATCCGATGTTGGATACTCTCTACATGTTACAGTTATCTACCCATGTTGCAGCTAAAATCTAGTTAAAATGATGCAAAACAGAATCTCATTGGTATGCTCTATGATACAGTTCCAGCACATGTGAGAGGATAAAAAGATAATTGAATCTATTTTTTATTGATTGCCGAATGTCTTGGAGTTTTTAATAAGCATAAATAAAACAGATTGATGGCTACTCCTATCTCTCATAAATTCCACTCTATTGGCTTATATTGTGGAGGAATTGTCCAAGTCTTAATATTACAAGAGAAGTTTAAAAAAAAGGGTGACCCAGGAGGACTGATGTGCTTTTACAATATAATGAAGATAGTAGACCCTTCTGGTTATCTCAATTTAGCTATGGGCTGCTTGCCAACCTGCATTATAAAAATGTAGAATCAATACCTTATACTGTAATCAGTCATTTATTTCTGAATGCTGACCTCTTGTTCTTCTAGAGGTCAAATGTCAAATACAATGACCCGGAACTAAAGAGGTAACTCTGAAAATAACCAAGAGTCTTTAGAGTCAAATGTGCCCCAATGAAATCATACATTTTCAAAGCAAGAAGGAATGTAATGATCATCCTGTCCAATCTCTTCATTTTACCAAAGAAGAAATTGAGGCCCAGCAGAGGCAACTTGTCTAAAGTTTTTTTTCACAGTGGTCCTTTCCTTTAGGTTAGGTGATTTTCTATTTTCTATTATTTTGAATGAGTGTCACCACTTTTTGAGGATTTTGTGGATTCCTATATAACACCAATTTTAAAAAAATTCATATTTCCCCAATAAAGAATGTGAGAGAGTGAGGAAAAGTGCGGGTGTGTCCAAGGTCTTATGAGAAGATGAGCTAAGTTTCCCTAATGACCTGTTAAAAACTTCAAGACTGGAGGTCTCAGTTGCCTTTTGTGCCATCACTTTTTTGGAATGTTGGTAGTGAGATCTGGGACTGTCTTTCCCTCAGAAGAAGCAGTGCCAAATGGAACTGGTACTCACTATTAACCCAGTTTCCTAATTGAGTTCATCCATAATATATTTTCTGCCAGGATCAAAGATATGGAACTAAAAGTGACCTAAAAGGTCATTCAGTCTGATCTCTCATTCTATGGATGATGAAACTGAGGCTGAAATATATGAAGTGGCTTGTTTTGGGTCACACAGAGAGTTATAGAGCTGTGATTTAAACTTATTTCCCATGATGCCAAGTTCAGCATTCTAAATTTATCCCATTCTCTACTGTACTCTTCTATTTCTGTATAGGTGCTCCCTCTGCTGATGTTAACTGGAATATTTTCACAGCCAAATAGGTAGCCCTTATGAACTGTGGCACTGCAGTAAAGAAGGTCATTCCTCTGCTTACTGGCCTCTCCAAATTTAATTAGACTGGCCTTTAGACCGCAGGTCCATAGAATCACCAGAGCTTCTCTTCAAGCTATCTCACCTACTGTAACTTGGGTTCTGGGGTTGCTGTTATTATTGTTGTTTGTCTTTTTTTTTTTTTTTTTTTTTGCAATTGGGGTTAAGTGACTTGCCCAGGGTCACACAGCTAGTAAGTGTTATGTGTCTGAGGTTGGATTTGAACTCAGGTCCTCCTGACTTGAGGGCTGGTGCTCTGTCCACTGCACCACCTAGCTGCCCTATCCTTCGTTTTTTGAAGAGAACCAATGACATCACGAGATGATATCTTGATTTACATGTGAATTACATTTAGTGAGGCAGAGTTGTGCAAAGTCATCAGCCTCACTGTTTTCTACTCATAGTGGTGAGATAAATGTTAAGATGACTGGTAATGGCCTGAGATGTAGTGGATGACCTTGGTATCTTCCATGTTCTGGGGTATAGTCTTCGAGAATACAGGGTCACCTTCACACCACAAAGAAGCACCAGGGGAAGAGTGAAGTAAGGGTATCATTATGCAAATGTTGAAAATTGTCCTATTGGCATCTTAATTTGAAAGTGCACTCTTCACAGACCCACATAACATACACATATACATACATATACATATTATATATATGTATAATAGAATAGAATTTCTGCACCATCTACTCAAACTCAGATCCTTAAAGAAATCCCCATGATAACCTACCCTGAGGGTGGTCATCCAGCCTCTGCCCAAATAAATCCAATGAGGATGAACCCACAGTCTTCCTAGGCACCTTCTTACACTTTTGTCTAACTCTGATTATTTGGATTTTTTTTGTCTTGGCCATCAGCCTCAACTTATCTCTTTGTATCTTCTACCTGAAACTTTAAACTGAACACAGAGCTAAATAGAATGTAGCTCTCAAATATCAGCAGATAAGAAGCTAGTACTGCCATTTGACCCCACCCCAGTGCTTCATGTGTTGTGTGTATATTTAGTTTTTTATATCCATATGGGCAGTTTAGAAAGAAAAAAAGAAAATAAATGGGCAAAGTCTTGTTTTCACACTACATAGAATGTTACCCAAGCTGATCCATCAGTAAAGCATTTAAATCCTTGGGTACGACTTTATTAGGTGAAATGCGGGAGGGAGGTGCTTACAAAAGCTTGTTGAATTGGCTTTAGCTGCAGCAGATAGATGGATGCCTTCACTGGCGATGTGCATTCTATTATGATTGGCAGTGTGCCTTTGAGCATTGCGGGTTTCTCTTTGTTTTGCAAGACTCAGGGTAGCAGGGCCACTCCCCTAGAATGCAGGACCACCTCTGTCTGGGGCTGAAGAACAATGAGCTCTTAAAGGAACAAGTGTCTTACTTGATATTTTATAGCAAATCAGAAATCCTGCCTTCCTGAGGTGCCACTCCCTCTCCATGCAAGCTGCACTGCTCTGCATCCAAATTCACTGCAATTCTGCTCTCAACTCTACTGTTTTCATGTATGTGGTCAGACACCTGCAGTGGCACAAATGACTTAGAGATTTGGGAATTCCTGTCTCACCCTCTTCTAACTCCTTCCCTCATTTCTGCTGGGTGATATTTGAAATTCCACTTAATGCTTCCCTCCTTTAGAAGATTAAGGCTTTTATCCTTGTTAAAATGGCAGGAATCCCTGGGACAACTCACATTTTAAGCTACTTACAGCCAGTTTCACCAGTGACAATGGAGAATTGGAGGATTTTCTTGAGGGATCATGGCAGAGGCAGAGAGGAAGAAAGATGTGTTTATGTGAATTAGTGGTGTAACTGAGGCAGTACTTATTAAAGGGAGGATTTACAAACACCTAAAGTATTCCCAGTTCCTGGAAGCTTTAAAATGAAGGCTGAATAACTGAGTGTTGTAGCAAAGGGGCATCTTGTGGTCAATTTGCTGATGTAGAGGAATTGGAAGAATTACTGGGGAAATTGATACGCATACTATCCACATTGTCTGGTCATCTAGTCAAGAGCTGTAAGTTGTATCCTGCTCCATTCCCTTATTATACTGACAGCCACCAAAGTGATTTTCTAAGATGCAGGTAGGACAGTGCCACATCTCTGCTCAATAAACTCCAATAGCTCCCTGTTGTCACCAGGATTACATATAAACTCTTCTGTTTGGCACATAAAGGCCTATACAACCTCATGATTCAGATTATTCTGGACTTATTGCCCATTACATCACTTTTTCCATTCCACAGTTTTACCAAACAGGCCTTGTTTTACTCCTCATATTAAACCTTTTACTCCCTATTTCTGTATGTTCACATTGATTATCCTTTCTTCCTGGAATGTCTTCCCTCATCAACTCTGCCTTCCTTGTTTTCTTCAAGATTCAGCCCCATTGATCTTTCTTTATCCCACCAAGTCATCTAGGTGGCATAGTGGACAAAGCAAGGGGCCTGGAGTCAGGAAGACCTGAGTTCAAATTCAGCTTCAGAAACTTATGCATTATGTGAACCCGGGCAAGTCACTTAACCCTTGTCTGCCTTATTTTCCCCAACTAAAATGAGGATCATAATAGCACCCACCTCACAGGGCTGTTGTGAAAATCAACTGAATGATCTGTACAGTGTTTAACACAGTTTCTGGCACATAGTAGGCATTTAATGAATGCTTATTCACCATTTACTTTCCTTCTCCCCTCTCATCAGCTACTAATGCCTTCTATCCCCCAAATAACCAGCTGCTGAATAGTATAATTATCTTATAAATTATAATCATTATTATAAATAGCAGTTATGTGATACAGTGGATAAACCATTAGATCTGGAGTCTTTAAGCCAAATAACAGTACCCATCTCACAGTAGATAAAGCACTGGACCTGGAGTCTTTAAGGGTCAAGTTCAAATCTGGATTTAGATCCCATTTGTATGACTCAAGAAAGTCACTTAACTGTTTGCATTGGTTTCCTTATCTGATAAATAGGGATAATAATAACACTTGCCACCCAAAGTTGTTGAGAACATGCAATGAGATAATATTTTTAAAGTGCTTTACAAACCTTAAAACATCTGTAAATGCTAGAGACTAATGAATGGATTGTATATATTTTGTTCATACTTAAAATGTACAATTCATCTCCCCCAAAAATCACCTTGAAGGCAAGGTCTGCTTCCCTTTTCCCTTTTGTCATTCTTTTCCCAACTCCTAGCACACTGCCTAGAACATAGTAGGTATTTTGTAAATACTGTTAATTGACAAATCTGACGTTGAAACTTTAGGCGTGCCATATAACAATTTCAGGTCTTAGTTCCCTTATCTCTTCAATACTACTCACCTCAGATTTGAGACACTTCTCCTAAGTAAAGGCCTAGCTTGGAATAGATCCACTGTCCTGCTGTTTGCTGTGGTTGGCTGGGTTCCAGTGGCATAAGGCCTCCAGTGATGTAACCAGGCTCTTTAGTCCTCTGCCTGACAGCAGCCAGGTGCTATCTGTGGTACTGAAGCAACCAGAGCAAGAGGCCCGCTGTCCAGCGTCCTGAAAGAAAACCTCACGTTTGCTGCAGATAAACAAACATTGAGCCCACCTCACAGATGTGACTGTTTCTGCAGAGTGATAATGCCACCCATTCAGTAACTCCATGCATAGATTGTTATAATAAGGAGTACAAAGCTTTGACAGGCATCTTAACATTGGCTAACTTTCTCAGTACCCAAGATCCTTTCTATGAATGAGTTCTCAAAGTATTTCAGTATTCCTGGCCCTTCTCCATTTGGAGATATATACTACCTCACCTTCAGTTGCAAATGTAATTATCATGCTTCCTTGAAGGGACTTATATGCCTCCAGTGTCCTTGGGAAAACATGCTTCTCTTGAGGGATCCACCTGCCTAAAGGTTCATGTGTGGTTTAAAGGGAATCTGTATGTGGTTAAGTAGGGTTATGTTGCCATAAATCAAAAGCAGATGATGAGGTTTTCCCACGTGACAGACAGTTTCCAGACTTATGACTGACTCTTATATTGAAGTCACACCCACTACCACTTGTGGTACCATGAGAGATCATGGAAAGTGAGTGTAAGTAGATGCTGAGCTTGTCACACTATTATTGCTAGAGGAGTCACAAGGACATTCCAATGAAGAAAGTTGTAAAGGGAGTTAATGACAATAGAACGGAGATTTGGAATAGGATTAGTGGTGACTGGTAGAGTGGCAGATAATTTAGGGGGGCAGAGGATCATAGGATTTGTTTCTCTGGTTGTGGCAGCTCATTAGCCTTTACTATGACTAAAGAGCTGCCAGGTACCTTTATCAATAAGTGGCTTTCTGATCACTGTAAATTGTCCAGTGGCAGCTGATGTGGCCAAAAGGTGGCTCTGAAATCTAGAAGTCAAGAAACTGGCATCAGAAAGTAGCCTAATGGGGGGCAGCTAGGTGGTGCAGTGGATAGAGCACTGACCCTGGATTCAGGAGGACATGGATTGAAATCTGGCCTCAGACACATAACACTTACTAGCTGTGTGAACCTGGGCAAGTCACTTAATCCCATTGCCTAGACAAAAAAAAAAGAAAGTAGCCTAATGACCAGAGAGTCAGTGAGGCTGCCCTGCATAGAGAGTGGGCAAGATTAGGGCTTAAAACAAAAGCAACACATTCAGAAAAAGATGAAGCACTGAGAAAGCATATTACTGTAAAGTACTTTATTATTATTATTATTATTAAATTTATTTGTTTAAATTTAATTAATTTAAATTTATCATTTATTGTTATTAAACACATTATAAATGCTAGTGACTAGTGACTGTGCTATATATATGTATATATATATATAGTACATACTTAAAATGTACATGCCATTTTACTTATATTATTTATAAGGTGTTTTCAGGTTTGTAAAGCTCTTAGTTACTTATTATAATTATTATTAAAGTATTTAATAAGAAGGCACATCCAGAAGAGAGCAATATAATGCCATCACCAGAGGTCACCAACAACTCTGTTCATTAGAGGGTATGAATTACCCAGGTCACATAAATATTCTAATCGTACATGTTCACTACATGTATGCCCAGGTCATATGGGTTCTCTATGTGTGTGCTTTCTATACAAATTATCTAGCACTGTGTTCTGTATGAGTGCCCACTTGGCCCTACTGTTCATGAAGTAATCTTGGGGTGAAATTCTCATTGCTCTACATCCTATGATGTTTGATGAAATGTAATTTGAAGAAAGAAAACTAGCATTATTTTAACATTTACCATATGTGTAAGTGCTTTACACATATTATCTCATTTGACCCTTGCAACATCCCAGGTGATAGGTGTTATTATTTTACAGTTGAAGAAATTGAGGCAGACAGAGGTTAGGTGATATAACCAGATTCACATAGCTAGTAAGTGTCTGAGGCTAGATTTGAAATCAGGTTTTCCTGATTCTAGGACGAGTGCTTTATCCACTGTGCCACTTTGCTGCCTCTAATTTGTTTGAAATAAGCTGTCCTCCATCTGGCTTATAAACACATTAGTAGAGGGCTAATAAGTCATAGTTTTTAGAAGGGTATTGACCCACAGGATTTCTTGACTTTGAAATAGTTTTCTGGGGGAACCTCTGTGAAAAGGCCTTTGCCAGGGGATATTCAAAATAGATCCCTCCTCCACAGTGGACTCTCTAGATGCCTTGATGAAATTTATTTCTTTTTGCTTAAATTCATCTGGTGGTTTCCATTGTACACTACTACATAGTGGAAAGAGTACTAGATTTAGCTTCATGGGCACTCAGTTCAAATCCTGGTTCTTTTGCTTACTACTGATGTGACATTGAACATTCATTTAACCTCTCTGGGTTTAGGTTTCTTCATCTATACAATGAAAGGTTTGTACTCATCAACCTTTATAATCCCTTCTAGTTCTAAATTTATGATTTTGTGTCTAAGAGTTCAGATTGCCAATTCTCAAAGAGATTCTGCCATTAATTACCTGTCTGACCACAGAAAAATTAAATCACTACTCTAGAGCTCAGTTTCCTTTTATACAAAACAATGCAATTGAACTAATGATCTCTACAATCTCATTCAATTCTAACATCCTGTAATTTTTTTGAAATATAATGCTCTTTAAGGTTGAAATGCTTAATGATTTTAATGAAGAATTGTGTTTTCCATTCATTAAAAATAATTTAGGAGAAATGTGTGCCAGCAAATTTAAGTTAACTACACTTATGTCTCAGAACTGGCTCTTTGGACTGCCATAATGAAGGCACTAGTGCTCTCCTGGTGGAAGCTTCTGAAATTGCAATCAGAGTACATTGACCACAGATGAATTCACAATCTCTTTGATGGGCATGTTCACTCCACTGATACAGATAACAAATGGCTTACAGGAATCACACAGAAGTAATTTTGTGTGATTTTTGCTCATGTCCTCCCATAGGTCTTTCACTCAGGATCCACCCAACATTCCAGGTCTCTGCTTCTATGATTCTTGAAATGTCATGGATAACAATGGAGCCTACAAGATGTCTATCACTAACCCCTTGCTCTTTCCACAGAAGCAACCAAACTTCTTTTATGGTCATATATGTCAAAAATGACACCCCTTCTTTATGCTGTTTCTCTCATGTTATATTTGATTAGTGATGTGTTGTTCCTAGCACTACTTATCATGAACTCTTAAATTGCCCTTTGGATAACCTTCATCTTTAATTCATCGAACTCTAGTATTCATGACTCATAACCATAAAATATAATTGAAATGCTGTTAAAAAATATGTGCCTTATTCAGAGATGAAGTTGGGGGTTATGAAAAAAAAAACACCGCGGGCAAGTTACTTAGTTTTCTCAGGCATGAGTTTCTTCATCTGAAAAATGAGTAGGAGGTTGGACTAGTTTGTCTTCCAGCTCTTCATATCTGAACCTATGATTTCACAAAGGCAATCCAGTTTACTCCTCCTTCCTATTCACTTATGGAGCCTCACTGATAATGTCCAATATCTCACCAAGATTCATTTACCTGTAGAACTACTTTATGTTTGCCAATCAAACTGCACATCATAGTCTGTACAACAGGTGGTCTTCATTGATATGGTTCATCTAGTGTGGATAGTAAAGTCATATTCTTTTCAATGCTTATAGATTTCATTTAACAGGATCTACAGTATTTTGGTGGTTAATGCTATCAACACAATGCCCTGAATTGGAGTATATGTATACATATATGTATAAAACAGATATGTATACATATATGTATACATGTCCATATACATATACACATGTATATATATATATATATCTATATTGCTAAACACAGGTGTTCCATGTATATTATGTAAAGAAGGATATAGAAAAATGCAAATATATAATTTATCTCTATCTGTACCTATCTTTATCAATTCTCTATCTATCATCCATCTATCTATCTATCTATCTCTGTGTGTAAGGGTACCTAATCTATCTATCATGAATCTTTATATTGCTCTTTGGATAAACTTTATCTTAAATTCATTGAACTCTAGTAGTCATGACTGATAGACAATACATATACATATATGTACATATGTAGACCTGGACTCAACAATCTAGATATCGGCAAACCCCTTTGGAGAGCTTGTGTCTTCCAGTTTTGTGCTTCACTTGCTATTATTCATCAAAGTGTTGCTTGGATATTAATTAGCACTAATTAATGCAAGCAGATAAAATGCTTCAAAAGAACCAGAGAACCTCTTGATTTTTGAATACATGCTGATGATAATAATACCATAGAGGCAGAAGGAAGAAGCCTATCATCCATCCCATCCAAAAGATACCCTCCATGCCATCAATCTCATACTCAAATTTCATGTTTATTTTAAAGCTCATATTCACCTACATTTCCAATACTATTTTCTTACCATCAGTTACTTTAACAGCATTCATTTTAGGTATACATTTTATGCAGGGCATTGACAAGCTAAACAGATCCAAAGGAGAATGCCTGGGATGGTGAAGGAATGAAGCAATGAGAAATGGGGCTGATTGATGGAATGAACCGAAAATATTAGCCTGGGGAAGAAAAGTCTTAGAAGGGAGATAAGCTCTGCCTTTAAATATATGAAAGGTTGTCATGTAGAAGAGGAATTAGATACAGGAAGGCAGGTTGTAGCTCAATGTAAGGGAAAATTTACCTATGAGAGAAGTCACAAAATAAAATGAACTACCTTTGGAAGGAGTGAGGTTCACGTATCAAGTAGGAGTGCTGCCTTATATTAAGAACTAACAAAGGTGAGCTTATACAACACCATGAATCTCTATTACATACATTTGACTTTTAAATGTATATTTTGCATTTAATATATATATATATATCATATGCATCTGTATTACTCATATGTATCCTTTTCTAAACTTCCTTGTGCTCTTTTTTTAATTTTGAAATGTTTCATTGATATTATTTTCATTATTTTCTTCTTTTCAGGGGAGGTTATAACTATCACTCTTCCTGCTCCACTTACAACTGTCCTTGTCTTCATGAAAAATAAAAGATCTCCCTTGTCTCAAGTGAGCATAGTCATGTAAGACAAATCCATGTGTTGTCCACATTTGAAAATGTCTGTCTCATTCAGCTCCTCTAGTCCAAAATGCACTGCCAAGAGGTGAGTACAAAACATTTATTAAGTATTATTTTGTGGAGTTTCTTGGTAGTATAATGGCCAGAAAGTTGAGCTAATAACCAAGACCATCTGGGGTCAAGGCCCATTTTTGACACATAATTGCTCTACATTCTGGAGCAAGTAACTTAACATCTCCGTATTCATCAAAGATGAGAGATATGCTGAAACTTGTGGCTGGTAACACTCCCAGGTACAGCTGGACCCAGATTAAAATATGATTGGCAAATAATAAATAATAAATAAAAATATGATAGGACATATATAATGTTAACATGTAGTTTTCTAAATCATTATGAAGCCCATTGGAACCTTTATGCGTGGTTTAGTGGCCCCTGTTTCTGTTTGAGTTGATGCTGCTGCTCTAGGCAAATCTAAGTCTCCAAAGTGCAGAAGAGGTACCAACCTGTGTTGGCAGAGGATTTCTCACCAAGAATTCCCTAAACCAGTGAAATTACAGATCTGATCCCTACCCATATAATTGGAGAATGTAATCTCCTTGAAGTGAGGGAGTTATCACTGGGACCTAGTACAATGCCTATTAGTGTCTTTTTGAAGTCTAGAATGTAGTATGGCTTAGAGTCAGTAGCAAGTCTAACTTTTACTAGCTGTTTGACCCTGGGAAAGTCACTTAATTTTCATATGTAATCTCTCATATTATCCGAGGACCTACTTACAAAGTCATAGATGGTCTATGATCTTTGTTGGTATGGGTAATTCCCATAATGGAAGTCTTTTGTGTGAAAAGGTCAAACAGATCCACTACATAGTCATGTATATTTCTGTCTTATTTCTCTTATAGTGCAGTAGGGAGTGGTAGAGATAAGGCTATTCTTGACCAGTTGATTTTCTCTCAACCCAGTTGATGAAATGATGGAATTTAAGCAAGTGTTCAACAGCGTGACTTGGTATAGAAGAGTGAGCATAAACTTGCTTTTACTGGGGCCTTCCAGTATAGAGGGTGGGATTTTCCTAGACCATGTGTGTTCCATATATATAAGCATCCCTAGTAGTGAACTCCACCTGTCTACATGTGTGCCCACTGTGATCACCAATGCTTTTTGTAGTTGTGGGGGAATTTATCCCTGGCTTATAGGGGGTATTTGTTTTTTTTTTGTTTCTTTTTTTTTAAACTATTGTTCTCATTATGCAACTATAGTACATGACTTCTTCAAGGTATCTAGGAAGTAGAGTGGTTAGAGAGTCTGATCTGGAGTCAGGAAAGGGTGAGTTCAAATCCTATCTTATCCACTTACTACATGTGTGAACTTGGGCAAGTCACTGTACCTGTTTCCTCATCTGTAAAATGAAGATAATCATAGCACCTACTTGCTAGTGTTGCTTTGAACATCAAATGAGGTAGCAAATATCAAGCACTTGTGATATCTTAATCTGCTATAGAGATGTTAGCTATTATTTATATAACTAGTTTGAGCTGATTATGTCAGCCAGCTGGATGGTGAAGGTAAATAAAACAGTGGGGCTCTTAAGCTCTATAGGGTACAAACCCATGAAGTACCTTGAACCTATGATCCTTATATCCTAGGGAACACGATGCATATGAGTTTGAGGGGTAGCCCCCTATATGGGGTCACTACACTCTATTAGTTTTTTTTAATCCCAGCATGACAATGATGTTGCCTTATCTACATTTTCCATCAGCCAACACCTAGCCCATTATGGTACACATAATAGACACTTAATATATATTTGATGAAATGATGAATGAATGTCATGGATGGGAGCCATCCTGTATTCCTGGGCTGTACTAGATTAGCCCTGAAGTCACCTGGGTTGAGAGCAATGGGAGGTCTCTCATTCTTCCTTCTTTTGCCTACAGCTGACTATGGATTTTTCAGGGGGATAGGAGAAAGCCTGAGAGTCCTTTGAATACTTTTTGCTTGCTTTGTATGTAGGACAGATTAACTCTGCCTTGGGACTTTTCTTACCAACCTTTTCCTTGCGAATTACCTACCCACGTAACTAATATCTGCTTGTCATTTCTTCCCCGAGAGTCTTACTTTTTCAAAAGAAAAATAACAGTTTTAGGAAGGATAACAAAATAAGCAAATATATTTTCCCCCATTGAGTGGTGTTTGAATGAGTCACAGAAAAATCTCTTAAGCACAGACAGACATTATCTCAGGGACACTGCTGAGAGATGAATAGGGAGTTTGAAGGCAGGTACACTGCAGGGTGGATGCATGAAGAACAGTGGGAAGAGAGAAACATTGCTTCCTGTGTATCAGCCCACTCAAGCCTCCTCTCCAGAGGGGGTGTTTGAGTCATCAGCCTCAAGCTGTCCTCACTTCGCATTTTGAGTGAGACAGCATTTACACACAGCTCTGATCAATCCGGTCCTTTGTCTTTTTGCCTCTTCCTCTTCCTACATCTTTAAACAATCTGGATCCTTTGTACTTTACTAGAGGTTTAAGGACCTTCCCCTGGGAGGATGGGAACATGAAATTTAGATACAAGACTTAAATTATTTGGAAACCCCCCTAAAACATAATCTGGTTGTGTAGCTAGGGACAAGTCATTTAACCATTCTATACCTCAGTTTCCTCATCTGTGATATGGGGATAGTAGTTCAGTGTTGTATAAAGAGAGATAACCTTTGACTTAGGAAGAATTTGGGCTGCCACTAACACATACACAACTATGCATAGCTATGGCTAAGTCATACAGATGAGTCATCTATTTACGTCAATAGAGGATGTTTACACACCAATACTAATCAAGAAAAGAAGAGGATAAGCATTTATACAGCACTTACTATGTACCAGACATTGTGCTATAAATGTTATCTCATTTGATCTTCACAACAACCCTGTGAGGTGAGTGCTATTATTTTCCCCATTTTACCATTGAGGAAACTGAGGCAGACAGAGGTTAATTGATTTGTCCAGGGTCACAGAACTCCTAAGTGTCTGAGGCTGGATTTAAACTCAAGCTTTCCTGACTCCAGGACCAGCACTCTATCTATTATACTACCTAGCTGCTTCAATGAGTTTGTAGGTTTAGACAGCTCTCCCCCAGGGGATAATGATAACATGGAATAGTGGGTAGGGCACTGGACTTGAATTTAGAAAATTTAAGTTCAAATCCTGCCTTAGATACTTACTGGCTGTATGGCCCTGGGCAAGTGACATGACATCTTTAATGCTTTAATTTCCTGAGAAACCCTGATTCCAAGTCCATTTTTCTGTCCACACCCTACAACTCATGATGTGAGCTATTATCATTATTCCTTCAGTTAATATCAGCAAAGTGCCTGGTGTATATAGAACACAAAAGGAGAAAGATACAACTGGTAATAGCCAAAAGGAAGCTTCTTGGCTTTGAGGATATGATTGTTTAGCTGATGAGACTGACCTGATTAGAAGCCAGTGTGTTCTAGCATAGTCCAGGCAAATGGGTTTCTGTCCCAGCTTTCCCATTAACTAGGTTTGTGACTTTAGACATGTTCTTTTTCTTATTCTGATATAGTTTTCCCTGTCTGGAAAATGACTCATCCATCCCAAAGAATTGTTTCTTGGATAAATGAGGTAATATCTGTATAGGATCTTTGAAAAGTTGAACACATTGCAAATATAAAAGAAGTCAGATTTTTATTTGCAGATATCCATGGTGATGCCATTTCCTTCCAAAGTCCATGGTTCTGCTCTGTGATCATCTCTAAGCTCACTGTTGCCTGCCCCCCAAGGGAGCACAGTTACATTAGGGAGACATACACCCACCATTTGGAATATAATCTTTTTTTTGGTGGTAAAGGGAAATTTTTGATAAGGAATCTTGAATATATTAACCTTCATCTGCACCCCTATGTGGTTGTCTAGAGCTCTGGCTGAGCAGGGTTTATGGTGTTGATTGAGTCTTCCTTGATATGAGAAGTCAATGCAGGAAGTTAGAAAAGTGGTGAAGTAAGAATTGAGGTTTAAACAAGTCAAGTTTAAGAACTGTACAGTTGAGTCTTTTCTCTTCTTTTTTTTTAATTTAATATTTTATTTCCCCCAATTGCATGTAAAAACAATTTTAACATTCAGTTTAAAAATTTTTGAATTCCAAATTCTCTCCCTCCCCACCCCCCTCATTGAGAAGGCAAGTAATTTGATATAGGCTATACATGTGCAATCATGCAAAACATATTTCTCTAATACTCTTATTGTGAAAGAAAACACAGATAAAAAAAATTGCAAGCAAAATAAAGAAAGTAAAGAAAAAATATGCTATGATCTTCATTCAGACTCCATCAGTTCTTTCTCTGGAGATGGGTAGCATTTTTTTTTTACAGTTTTTGCTGTTACCATATACAATGGTTCTGTTCATTTCAATCTGCATCAGTTCATGTAAGTCTTTCCAGGTTTTTTTTTGGAGAGCATCCTTCTCATTATCTCTTACAGCACAATAAAATTCCACCACAATCATATACACTTGTTCAGCCATTCCCCAATTGATAGGCATCCCCTCATTTTCCAATTCTTTGCCACCACTAAAAGAGTTGCTAAAATATTTCTTGACATATAGATCCTTTTTCCTTTTTTATCTCTTTGGGATACAGAACTAGTTGTACTATTGCTGGGTCAAAGGATGTGCATGGTTTCATAGCTCTTTGAGCCTAGTTCTAAATTGCTCTACCGAATACTTAATCATTATACAAGCTCACCAATAGTGTCTTAGTGTTTTAATTGTCTCACATCCCCTCTAAAATTTGTCATTTTTCTTTTCTGTCATACTAGCTAATTTGATAGGCGTGGAGTGGTGCCTCAGAGTTGTTTTGATTTGCATTTCTCTAATCAATGGTGATTTAGAACATTTTTATATGACTATAGGTAGTTTTGATTACTTTATCCAAAAATTTCCTGTTCATATCCTTTGACCATTTACCAATTGAGGAATGGCTCTTTATTTCTATAAATTTGACTTATTTTTCTATATTTGAAAAATGAGTTTTATCAGAGAAACTTGCTGTATTTTTTTCAGTTATGATTATTATGTATTTTCCTCTATCCTATTTCCCCTTGTTTATCCTAATCTCTCTCTTTTCACCCTGTTGATTCTCAAAAGTGTTTTGCTTCTGACTTTAACCTCTCTCAATCTACCCTCCCTTTTATCAGTCCCACCCTTCTTCTAAGAGAAGTCCCCTCCCCTCCTATTTTACTATACCCAACTGATCGTGTATGTTATTCCCAATTTGAGTCAATTTCATTGAGAATAAGGTTCATGCACTCCCCCCCCACTTTCCCCTCTACTGTGAAAGCTTTTTCTAGCTTCTTTTATCAGATGATTTACCTTATTCCACCTCTCCCTTTCCCCTTCTTTCAGTGCATTCCCTTTTCTCACCCCTTAATTTTTTTTAAATAATCATCCCCACAAAATCAACTCACATCTGTACTTTCTGTCTATGTATACTCTGTCTCACTACCTTAATAATGAGAAAGTTTTTAGGAGTTACAAGTCTCATTTTCTTTTTTAAAAAAATTATTTTAATTTAGGGAATAAAACAAACACTTTCATATCACAGTACAATTTAAAAAAGTGATTGTGTATGAAACTGCAAATCTATGCACAATTTGTTATTCCTTTCAAATATACAACAAAATTATCAGGTAAATTTCTTCTTTTCTTCACTATCCCACTATTCCCCCACCCTAGAGATGGCTACCATTAGACACAAATAAGCATATATATGCAAAATTATTCTATACATATTTCAATTTATCAGTTATTTCTCTGGATGCAGATAACATCTTTCCTCATAGGTCTTTCATAATTATTTTGGGTATTTATAATATTCAAAATAACTTATTTCCTCAAGTGTTCTGAAAACAATATTGCTGTTACTGTATACAATGTTCTCTTGGTTCTGCTCATTTTGCTCTTCATTATTTCATGCAAGTCTTTCCATGTTTTTTCTAAAATCATTGAGTTCATCATTTCTTATAACACAGTATCATTACATCACAATCATATACCTCAAGTTGTTCAGCCATTTCTTAGTTGATGGACATCCCTGAAATTTCCAGTTCTTTGCCACCACAAAGAGAGCTGCTGTGAATATTTTAGAACATATAGGTTCTTTTCCTTTTTTGTTTGATTATCTTCAGAAATAGACCAAGTAGTGTTATTGCTGGGTTAAATGGTATAGATAGTTTAATATCCATTTGGGCATGATTGTAGATTGCTCTCCAAAATGGTTGGATCAGTTCACAGTTCCACCAACAATGAATCAGTGTCCCAATTTTTCCACATCTCCTTCAAGATTTGTTACTTTCCTCATCTATTATTTTAGCCAATCTGGTACATTTAAATTGATAACTCAAAATTGTTTTAATCTGCATTCCTCTAATCAATAGTAATTTAGAGCTTTTTATGTAACTATAAATGTTTTCATTTCTTCATTGGGAAACTGCCTATTTTTATGCTTTGACCATTTATCAATTGGGGAATGAGTCATATTCTTGTAGAGTTGACAAAGTTCTTTCCATATTTTAGATATGAAACCTTTATGTGATAAACTGTCAATGAATTTTTCCCCCAAATTTTCTCTTTCTGATCTTGGCTACATTTGTTTTATTTGTATAAAATCTTTTTAATTTAATGTAATTGAAATTATCAATTTTATACCTGACTTTGCTCTCTATTTGTTGTTTATTCATAAATTGTTTACCTATATGTAAGTCTGACAAGTAATATGTTCCATGTTTTTCTAATTTTCTTGTAAAATGTCTCTTTATATCTAGGCCATGTATCCATTTTGACCTTATCTTGGTAAAAGGTGTAAGATACTGGTTTATACCCAGTTTCAGCCATACTGCTTTCCAGTTTTCCCAATAATTTTTACCAAACAATAAATTCTTAACCCCAAATTTTTTCTTCACATTTGTCAAATACAAGATTATTATGTTTATTTGCTGCTGTAAATTGTATGTCTACTCTATGCCATTGATCTACCTTCCTATTTCTTAGCCAGTATCATAGAGGTTTTGATAATTACTGCCTTATAATATAGTTTAATATCTGGTACTGCCAAACTTCCTTCTTTTATACTTTCCCCTCATTATTTCCTTAGATATTTTTGACTTTTTTTCAAATAAATTTTATTATATTTTTCTAATTCATATTGAAAGTTCTAATTAGTATTTGTGAATCTTCCTCTATCTTATTTTTACTCAGTATTTCCCTTCTCAGCCTCTCTTTTCACCCTATCCAGGTTACCTTATCTTCTTCCCTTACCCTCTATTTCTTATTTTAGCCATTCCTCTAAAAGCTCCTCCTTTATGTATTCATCCCACCCTCTTAATCTTAATCAATATGCTCTTCTAAAAGTCCCTCCCTTAACCTATCTCCCAGTTTTCTCACCTCTCTGGAAGTTCCAGAAAACTTCCAAACTTCTTCAGGGCCCTCCACCTCCACCTACTTCTTCTATATTAGTTCTTCCTTTTACACCCCATTTTCATGAGTTAATTTCTCCCCTTAATCTTTTCTTACCCAATTTTATTTTTATAGATTCACTTCATCATACACAACTCAGCTCCAAACTTTCTTTCAAACTACCTTAGGATTAATAGTGGTTTTAAGAATACCACAACTGATAATAATAACCAATAATTACTAACATTAATAACATTTTCGTATATCATAAGTAAATAGTTTGACCTTAATCATTGTGTTATAATTAGTCTTTAATAATTTGCTTGTTTTTTTTGGATCTTTTATATCAAATTTTCCATTGAGTTCTGGTCTTTTTGTTACAAATACCTGAGAGTCTTTCAATTCATCAAATATCTATTATTTTTCATTCAGGATTATTCAACTTTGCTGGATAAATTATTCTTGGATGCAACTCCAGCTTCTCTGTTCTTTGAAATTTAATGTTTTAAGACCTGTGGTCTTTTAGTGTAGAAGCTACTAGATTTCATGAAGTCCTGATTCTTTTTTCCATAGAATTAAATTTTTCTTGTGGTTTGCAATATTTTTTCTTTTTTTTTTTTAGTTTTCAACATTTACTTCCACAAGATTTTGAGTTCCAAATTTTCACCCCATCTTGCCCCTCCCCCCACCCCAAGATGGTATGAATTCTGAATACCCCTTCCCCTAGTCTGCTTTCCCTGGTGTCTCTCTCCCCTTGCCCTTCTATTTTCCTGTAGGGCAGGATAGATTTCTGTACCCCATTTCCTGTATTTCTTATTTCCCAGTTGCATGTGAAAACATTTTTTTAAACATGTGTTTTTTAAACTTTGAGTTCCAAATTTTCTCCCTTCCTCCCTCCCCACCCACCCTCATTGAAAAAGCAAGCAACTCAATATAGGCTATACATGTGCAGTTATGCAAAACACTTCCATAGTAGACATACTGTGAAAAACTAACTCTATTTCCCTTAATCCTATCCCACCCCCCATTTACTCTATTCTTTCTTTTGACCCTGCTCGTTCTCAGAAGTATTTGCTTCTGATTACCCCCTTTCCCAATCTGCCCTCCTCTCTATCATCCCCCTACTCTCTTGTCCCCTTCCCCTCCTATTTTCCTGTAGGGTAAGACAGATTTCCATATCCAATTGAGTGTGTATGTTATACTCTCCTTAAGTCAAATCCTATGAGAATAAGATTCACTCATTTCCTCTCACCTTCCCCCAGTTCCCCTCCACTGTAAGAGCCTTTTCTTTTCTGTTTTTTTTTTTTGTGAGATAATTTCCCCGATTCTACCTTTCCCTTTCTCCTTCTCCTAATATAATCCTGTCTCACCCCTTAATTTTATTCTCCAGATATGACCCCTTCATATTCAACTCACCCTGTGCCCTCTATCTATCTATCTATCGATGTATCTATCTATACATACATATAATTTTTTCTCTCCATCTACCCTAATACTAACAAAGGTCTCATGAGTTACAAATATCATCTTTCCATGCAGGAATGTAAACAGTTCAACCTCAAGAACTCTTTTATGATTTCTCTTTCCTGTTTACCTCTTCATGTTCCATTTGAGTCTAGTATTGGAAAGTCAAATTTTCTATTCAGCTCTGGTCTTTTCATCAAGAATGCTTGAAAGTCCTCTATTTCACTGAATGATGATTTTTTTCCTCTGAAGGATTATATTCAGTTTTGTTGGGTAGGTGATTCTTGGTTGTAATCTTATCTCTTTTGCCCTCCGGAATATTATATTCCATGCCCTGTGGTCCCTTAATGTAGAAGCAGCTAAATTTCGTGTTATCCTGATTGTGTTTCCACAATACTTGAATTGTTTCTTTCTGGCTGCTTGTAATATTTTCTCCTTGACCTGGGAACTCTGGAATTTGGTTACAATATTCCTAGGAGTTTTCCTTTGGGGATCTCTTTCAGGAGGAGATAGGTGGATTCTTTCAATTTCTATTTTGCCCTTTGGTTCTAAAATATCAGGACAGTTTTCCTTGATAATTTCTGGAAAGATGATGTCTAGGCTCTTTTTTTGATCATGGCTTTCAGATAGTCCCATAATTTTTAAATTCTCTCTCCTGAATCTATTTTCCAGGTCAGCTGTTTTTCCAATGAGATATTTCACATTGTTTTCTAATTTTTCATTCTTTTGGATTTGTTTTACATTGCCTTGGTTTCTCACAAAGTCACTAGCTTCCAATCGCTCTATTCTAATTTTTAAGTAAGTATTTTCTTCAGTAAGCTTTCAGACTTCCTTTTCCATTTGTCCAATTTTGCTCTTTAGGGCATTCTTTTCTTCATTGGCTTTTTGGACCTCTTTTGCCATTTGGGTTAAGCTATTTTTTAAGATGTTATTTTCTTCAGTTTTTTTGGGGTCTCCTTTAGCAAGCTGTTAACTTGCTTTTCATGATTTTCTTGCATCACTCTCATTTCTCTTCCCAGTTTTCCCTCTACTTCTCTTACTTGCTTCTCAAAATCCCTTTTGAGCTCTTCCAAGGCCTGGGACTGGTTCATATTTTTCTTGGAAATTTTGGATGTAGGAGCTTTGACTTTGTTTTCTTCTTCTGGTTGTATGTTTTGATCTTCTTTGTCACCAAAGTAAGATAATATAGTCTGACTCGCTTTGGGCTGCTTGCTCACGATCCCAACCAATTACTTGAGTTTTAAACTCTTTGTTAAGGTAAGAGTCTGTTTCCAATGTGGAGAACATACTGTCCCAAGCTTTGGGGGTTTGTACAGCTATTTTCAGAGCTACTTCTAGGGACCTGAAAAGTGTCAGTTCTTCCAAGGTGCTATAATAGGGGGTGAGGTGTTTCCTCTCCACTGCCACAACAAGCTCCACCATGCCAGCACTCTTCTTTGCCCCAGGACTGCCCATCAGAACTGTGACCCAGATCCAAGCATGGGAAAAGCAAGAGATTCCTGCCTCAACACTGGCAAAGAGACCCTTGCAATCCCCCTCTGATCAGCCACTCAATTCCCCCTCAGTCTGTGGGCCAGAAGCTCAGAAGGAAGCCACTGCCCTTGGGGTGGCTGAGATCTAGCTTCTTCTCTCACGCAGTAGCAGACTTTTCCCACTGACCTTCTAAGTTGTCTTTGGCATTCATGGGTTGAGAAGTCTGGAAACCAGCTGTCTGCAATTCAGTGCTCTGAGGCCTGCTTCAGGGTTTCTGTAGCCTGCAGCCTATGCAAAACTGTGCTCCTCTCCCAGCCTGGTGTGATATACCTTTCTGATCAGCCATCCAGGTTGTCTTGGGCCGGAAATTTTTTTACTCTGTTCTTTTGTGGGTTCTGCTGCTTTAGAATTAGTTTAGAGCCATTTTTTGTAGGTATTTGGAGGGGTTTTGGGGGAGAGCTCTAGCAAGTCACTGCTTTCCCTCTGCCATCTTGGCTCTGCCCCAATATTTTTTTTCTTTAACCTGGGGATTTTGAAACTTGGTTGTGGCATTCCTGTTATTTTTCTTCCTAGGATCTTTATCAGATGAATCCCTTATGATTTCTCTTTCCTGTTTACCTTGTTAAGCTTCTCTTGAGTCTTGTATTTGAAAGTCAAATTTTCTTTTCTTTTTTTTGTTTTTTTTGTTTGTTTGTTTTTGGTGAGGCAATAGGGGTTAAGTGACTTGCCCGGGGTCACACAACTAGTAAGTGTCAAGTGTCTGAGAATGGATTTGAACTCAGGTCCTCCTGACTCCAAGGCCTGAGCTTTATCCACTGCGCCATCTAGCTGCCCCTTGAAAGTCAAATTTTCTATTCAGCTCTGATCTTTCATCAGATGGCCTTGAAAGTCTTCTGTTTCATTAAATACCTATTTTTCTTCCTGAATGATTATGCTCAGTTTTTCTGGGTAGGTGATTCTTGTCTGTAATCCTAGCCCTTTTACCCTCTGGAATATCATATTTCAAGCCCTTCAGTTCCTTAATGTAGAAGCTGCTAAATCTTGTGTTATCCTGGCTACAACTCCACAATATTTGGATTATTTCTTTTTGGCTGCTTGCAATATTTTTTCTTTAGCTGGAAGCTCTGAAGTTTGACTATAATATTCCTGAGACTTCTCATTATGGGATCTCAACAGGTGATCGGTGAATTCTTTTCCTTCCTATTTTTCTCTCAGGTTCTAGAACAATAAGGCAGCTTTCTTTGATCGTTTCTTAAAACATGATGTCCTGGTTCTTTTTTTTTATCTTGACTTTCAGGTAGCCCAATAATTCTTAAATTATCTCTCATGGATCTATTTCCCAGGTCAGTTGTTTTTACAATGAGATATTTCACATTTTCTTTTATTTTTGACTCTTTTAATTTTGTTCTTAGCTTTCACTTACTCAATCCTAATTTCTAAGGAATTATTTTCTCCAGTGATTTTTTGCATCTCCTTTTCCATTTGGTCAATTCTGCTTTTCAAGGTATTCTCTTCTTTGGATTTTTGTGCCTCTTTTCCCTTTTAACCTATTCTGTTTTTTAAGGTATTATTTTCTTCAGTATCTTTTTTTTTATGATTTTTTTACATCAATCTCATTTCTCTTCCCATTTTTTCCTTTATCACTTTTATTTGATTTTTAAAATCCTTTTTGAGCTCTTCCATGGCCTGAGACCAATTCACATTTTTCTTTGAGACTTTATATGTAGCAGTTTTGATTTTATTGTCTTCTGAATTTGTGTTGTGATCTTCCCTGCTACCATAGTAACTTTTTATAGTCAGTATATTTTTCTGCTTTTTGCTCATTTTTCCAGTCGATTTCTTGGCTTTTAACTCTATGCTAAAGTGTGGCTCTGCTTCTGGACTGGAGAGGGCACTGTCCCAAACTTCAGATTTTTAATGCAGCTATGTTCAGAGATAATTCTGTGGATCTTTAGGGTTTTGGTTCTTCCAAGGTGGCATGATCTAGGGAGAGGTGTGTTTACTCCTGTCTTGGCCTGTGCTCTGGTGTGTGAGCTACTGCAAGTACTCTTTTCCACCCTGGAACTGTGACCAGTTCCCAGCTCCCTTGAACCTACAAGCTCTGGTGTGCTAGTGCTCCTCC
>NW_020954615.1:5215025-5259731 GCF_900497805.2 Vombatus ursinus | reverse complement strand
CCCAGCTCCCTTGAACCTACAAGCTCTGGTGTGCTAGTGCTCCTCCTTACCATGGGATTGAGACCCAGGATTGTGATTCAGATCCAAGTACGGGCAATGCAACAGAGTCCTGCCCCTGGTGCCAGCAAAGGGAACCCTGTAATCTCCTTCTGACCAGTTGTCTGACCCCACCCCCTAACCAACTGTGCGTTGAGAGGTTCAGAAACCACTGATGTTGCCATTGATTCAGTCACCCCCAAGGCCTGCTCCTGCTTTGCTGGGCCATGCCCTGCACTGACCCGTGCTCCCCTCTCACCCTGGTTCAACAGACCTTTCCTGCCAACCTTCTAAGTTGTCTTGGGCTGAAACATTTTTCACCACATTCTTTTGTGGGTTCTGCCACTCTAGAATTTGTTTGGAGATATTATTTAAGGATGTTTGGAGAAAGCTTAGGTGAGTCCCTGCCTTTTCTCCACCATCTTGGCTTACCACCACCCCCCCATTCACACACAGAAAACTCTTAAAGATGAAAAGCACAAGAGGGCATGAGATAGCTGACACATAGAAGCATGGTCAAAATAAGGAAGTACAGAGAGTTCTGAAAGGGCTGATAGTAAAAAGGCACAACCAGGACCTAGGGTGGGGGTTGCAAAAAAGGGCAAATTTAGGCTTGATGGCAAGAGAAAATCTCATAACAATTAAAGTTGTCTAAAAGTAGGATGAGATGTAGTGGGTTTACTAGTGGCCCTCCAGCATAGGCCTAATGATGATGTGTAGGATATAGACATGTACAGAGTGTGGGTCAGGTGGATCCACATGTGGTGTCATCACCTTGGGTGAGGATTAATTTTGTCTGTTCCTCTGAAGGAAAGGAGAAGTAACAATGGTAATGCTACCCTAGGGTATGCCAGCACACCTGGGTATACCTGACCCACATTCTCTATATTCCTGGGGCCAGCTGTACTGTAGATTGGATTCTTCTTTGGGTGTAGTTTAGGCTAGATCCATACTATGGCCCCTCTCAACATTGAAATTCTCTATTTCCATTATTATTTTCAGCCATGTTAATATTCTCTCTCCTGTGAAAACATGAGGAAACTATAACTTTCATTTTTCTATAATCAGAGTCAATCTGTTCTTGAATCTTCTGAAAAGGGCACCCCTTTGACTTGGAGATAACGTTCTCATTTTGCCCTTGCCTTATTTTATATCTATAAATTCTTAACATTTTTTGGGCCATGTTATTTTTTAGGAAACCTAGCCACTCAACTTCACAGGGTGGGGTAGGAAATCACTCCAATCTGGCATCTGGCAGCTTCCTGTTATAGTTAATTATTCTTGTTAACTAGGTGTTAAGCTGTAGAAAAACTGTAAGTACTGTCAGCACCTTCTAAAGGAGTACATTTGGCATCTACTAAATTTGGCACCCTGGTCCAGAACTCGGAGCACCCCACTCTTGTTACAATGACTATTAGCCAGGAGAGGGTGATGTGCTGTTCACTATGTGACCATAGAGACTTTGTCTTTTTTCCCAGGGAACCTTATTTACAGTTACTCTGGCACTATTCCCAGGATGGACATGTCCTTTGTGCTCACCATTTGGGAAGGCACTCAGTCCCATCCTTTGCTCAATGATCAGTGTTAGAGCACCTGCTCCCTATCTGAATCTTGGTCTGTGACATAAAAATCACTCAAAATAAATTTCTCAGTTTTTGCCAAATTTCAGCAATAGAACAGAAAGCATCAGCCCTGTCTGCACTGGATGAAAATACCATTGCTCTGTATATCTTGATGAGTGGCCAAGAGCTGCTATTGAATCTTCCTGGAAGTCAATAGAGACCTTGTCTGTTGCCCATCAGAGAAGTTCAGTGTACAAACTATGCTGAGCAGAAAGCATTCACTTAAGCTGGGTAAGTAAAATAGTCAGAAAGTGGACTGGTTGCAAATATAGTAACTTGCAGTCAAAAAGAGAGTCAGAGAGACTCGGGATTTCTACCAACATTGGCCACTGTGACTTTCCTGAACACATGTGCTCTTTCCATCCTCCTTTGACCCCACTTGTGAAGCTACACAAGAGGATATGTACCTGTTTCCAAAAGACTTGATGATTGTTTGATGACTCTGAGGAAAAAATAATTTTCTTTTATTCAATTCAACAAGGAACATTTGTTAAGTGCCTGCTCTGTGCAGTGAACTAGTCTAGGTTCAATGCATTGCATTAGGTGCTGAACATACATGGCCCTTGCCCTTAAGCAGATTATGTTTTACCGTGTGAGGTAACCTTTAACATTTACTACAACAGCGTCTGAGAAGGAGGTGGTTAGCAATACCTAAGTGAATCAGGACAGTCTCCAGGATTCCTGAAATAAGACAATGAGAATGTCTTCAAACATAGCAGGTCTCCAAGAAAATGATCAATTTATTTAAACTCAAATCAGTTTTACAAGCATTTATGTAATGCATAATTTGTGCAAGACACCAAGAAAACTATAAAAATGCACAAATCATGTTTTTACCCTTAATAAACTAATAGTACAACATACAATGATTATCTTGGGGATGGGAAAGCAGAGGAGGGCTCTCCCTATCAGGTAATCAGGCAGTCAGTTGATAAAAATTTTATGTGCCTGCTATGCACCAGGAAGCTGTTAAGCACTGGGGAATACAAAGGAAGTTAAAAGACAATCTCTTCTCTCAGGGATCTCACAGTCTAATGAGGGAGGCAACAGGGAAACAGCTACGTACAAATTATATACAGAAGAAGCTGGATATAACCAACAGCATTGAGAGGGATGGGGAAAGGCTTCCTGGAGGAGGTAGGATTTGAGTTGGGATTTGTCCTTGCTCTAACTGCCCACATGCAGGCTCCACCACAGAAACTTATCTGTTCCTTGGCCCATTTATCTTCCCTCAAAGACCAACCAGTTGGGCTGTACTTATCTGATAAACTAGAGTGAACTAAGGCATTGTAGTGCTCACAATCTGATAATTTAACATGATCTCAGCCATTAATACTGGTATAAAGTCATATAGGAGGATCATGAGATCATAGGGACTAGAACTTGAAGATACCTTAGAGGTAATCCTGTTAAATTTTCTCCATTTTGCAAAAAAAAAAAAAAAAAGAAA
This sequence comes from Vombatus ursinus, assembly GCF_900497805.2. Classification (NCBI taxonomy): domain Eukaryota; kingdom Metazoa; phylum Chordata; class Mammalia; order Diprotodontia; family Vombatidae; genus Vombatus; species Vombatus ursinus. The sequence goes on along the minus strand of NW_020954615.1, from coordinate 5,256,623 downwards.
GAAATTGAGACCAAAAAGGTCGTTTTTTTTCCCAGAAAGTTAACAAACATTTTAATACATGTGTTGAAGGCAGCTGGGTGGCACAATGAGTAGATTGCCAGGCCTAGAATAGGAAGACTTCTTCCTGAGTTCACAGCTGGCCTCAGATACTTACTAACTATGTGACAACTGGCAAGTCACTTAACCCTGCTTGCCTCAGTTTTCTCATCTGTAAAATGAGCTGGAAGAAGAAATGGCAAACCACTCCTGTATCTTTGCCAATAAAACCCCAAATGGGATCATAGAGTCAGAAATGACTAAAACTATTGATCAAAGTGGTCCACACTCCTAGAATAACCAAATGCTAAGTAAACTAGATTACAGCTATACAGTCAGTGGGTTTTCAGTTCAATTCAATCCAACTTCACAAGCATGCATTAACATACATACACACACACACACACACACACACACACCCATATATCCATACCCATACATTATATACTAGATAGATAAATAATAGCATACTAGATAAGAAGGATATAGAGACAGAAATAAATTAGACTCTCTCCTTGAGTTTATGTTCAAGTTGTTTTACTATTGAATCTTGTGGTGATGAGCTGGAGCCCTAAGGTTGATGAGATCTTACAGGATGGTGAGGTTATCCCAATATCCAGCCTTCTGGAGCCTGGGGGACAAGTCAGTCACCACCCTATGCCTCTCTGGTTGGTGGGTGGGTCCTTAAACTCTAAACTTCTATTTAAGAAGAGAGCCCAGCTCAGATATTTCATTTCTCACCTGGATGCAGTAACTTGCGACTTCTCTGACTGGATTCCATACTATGTCCCTGCATCAGAAACCTTCTCTTTCCCCACTATCCCTTATTTTTTAGTTTATTTTTGTGTGTTGTCTTACTCCATTAGATTGCAAACTCCATGAGGGCAGAGACTATCTTTCTTTTTTCTGTATTTGTATCCCCACTGCTTAGCTCAGTGCCTGGCACATAGTAGGCACTTAAGAAGTGTTTATTAATTGATTGAAGAGATGGAGGGCTAGTTTTCAAAATCTGTGTGGCCCTGAGGTGGGTCACTTGATTTTCTTGGTCTCAGTTTCCTCTTCTGCACAATGTGGGAGATGGATTACTTCAGTCATAAGGTCCCTTTTGTCTATGAACTTATTCCTATCTGAGCTTCCCTCCTGATGTGCTGCATTTTCTCTACCATTCAGCCTTCTCATCTTGGAATTTCACTCTGGCCCTGGACTTCTCTCTCTGGAGGTACTCTGCTCCTTTGACTCCTTCCTCTGAATGGCCGGTTCCTTCCAGTACCTCCATTTCAAGGAAAACATGCACAGAATCCATTTCTTTTTTCATTCCCTTGCAGGTTCCACTACAGACTTTCTAGATTTCTCTATCATGCTCTTGAATTGGTAGCTTTTCCTTCCATGCCTCACTTTTCAGCTTCCTTCTAAGTTTTATCTCCACCCCCCATTAAAAATTAAACTTCTTGAGGGTAGGGACTTTCTGTCTTTCTGCTTTGTATTCCCAACACTTAGCACAGTGTCTGGCCCATAGTAGGCACTTGATAAATGCTTGTTGATGTTGATGACATTCAATGCTTCACATCTCCAAACCTTGATTTATGCCCCTGGGAATTAAGAAAGTTCATCCAAGTAGTTTCTAGGGTCTTTTATAGCTTGGATTCCAGCAGGGATTGGATGGCAACCTGTTGGGGATGCTGCAATAGGCTTTTGCCCCACTGGTTATGTAGACGCAATGATGACTCCAAGGAAGTCAGTTCCAACATGGCATTTCCTGGGCTGAAAGCTGGAAAGGGAGCAGAACAGAGAATATCCCTGACTCCCAGGGCTCTCCCCCACTTCTAGTTAACATCAGAGTGAAGCTGTTGCCCACATCTCTGACTCACTGGTCTCAGCGACCCAGGAAGGAGCCCTGAGGGCTTCTCTGAACACTTTGGAAAACATGACTGGGTGAATGAGACAGGGCTTGGAGATGATGAACTACTTATGAGTGGGAGATAGAATATAAATTCTGAAACAAAAGCAGGTTAAAATAATGAAACTCACAAGGCTTCTTCTGCTTACTTAAACAATAGTAGATAAAAGCAGCTCCCCACCCCAACCCTAATCTACCTTCTCAGAGCATGATGGATACAACATAGAATTTTGGTTTGACACTGAGTGGGAGATAAATAGAAAGATAGATAGATGAATAGATAGATAGATAGATAGAGAGAGAGATAGATAGATAGATAGATAGACACACATACTCTGTAACTTAGAGATTGGCCTAGCAATGATAGGTTAAATGACTTGTCCAAAATCATACAGTGAATATTGGCCAGTCAATCAATAATAATTTCTTAAGCACCCACTTGCCAGGAAGGCAAAGTGCTAAGCATAGGGGATACAAAAACAAACAAACAAAAAAGCAAAAGCAGCCCTTGCCCTAATGGAGCTCACATTCTAATGAGGGAAATGACACAAGACAGATACAGGGTAGATGGAAGATAATATCAGACAGGGGGAGGGAAGGGAAAGGGGCCCAGGACAGAGTCTTGAGGGACACCTATGTTTGGGATCATGACTTATGCAAAGAAGCACAAAAGGAGACTTACAAGGAGAGGTTGGACAAATAGGAGATAACAGTGTCATGAAAACTTAGAGAGAAGAGAATGTCAAAGAGAAGACAATGAACAAAAAGGGCAAAGGCTACAAGGAGGTTAGGAAGGATGAGGTTTAAGAAAAGGTTATTGGATTTGGCAATTATGACCTCAATAACCAGAGAATAATTTCAGGCAAATGAGTTCAGAAGCCAGAGTGCCACAGTTCAGATTGAACCCAAAATTTACTGACTATAAAATCAACTATTACAGATAACATTCATTCTGCAACAAATCTTTTTGTACAAAGCATCTAGAATGTTGACAGTGAAAGTGATGCTAAAATGCAGAATGTCAGAGCTTAAATTCTAGAACACAGAAAAATAGAAAATGGAATAGAGACTCATGGGATATCAGATTTACAGGTAGTGCTGATCTCAAACATAGGGATTATAGAATGTTAGACATGGAAATAAACTTAGAATATAGAATGTCAGAGGTGGAGAAAAATTAAAACATAAAATATCAGAGATGGGGGGAACCAAGAACATGGGAGAGGAAGGCATCTTAGAACTCAGAGTATAGAATCACAGAATGTAGTTTTATAAGTAGAACCGATTTTCAATGTCTAAGTTACAGAATATAACTTGGAGGAGATTATAGAGTGTAAAAACATTGGTGAGAAGTAACCTGAGAATATAGGATGATAGAATATAGGCTATAAAATGTTTGATGTAGAAGAGCCTTTTCAGTCCAGAATGTTAGAGCTTGAAGAGACCTTAAAAATATGGAATATTAGAACTGGAGGTTATAATTTCAGAATTAAGAGGACCTTAGACTACAAGGGAAGTTAGAGGTCATCTACTCCAACATCTTCATATGACAGATGAGGAAACTAAATAACAGAGTGAAATAGGTTCTTGAAGAAGATGGAATTTTGATAGGCATAAATGGGGCTTGCTTGCCACAGGACTGACAATGTAGTAGGTATTTATCATTGGCAGGAGCATGTTGGGTAAAGGTCATTGGAAAGGTCACAGGAAAGTGAGCCAGAAAAACTGGGTTCTAGTCCTAGATCTCTCTAAGTTTATGTGTGTGGCTGTGGGTAGGTCACCTTCCTCTTATCGGCCTCAGCTTCCTCTTTTCTTTCTGAAGTCCCTTTCCCTTCCAAGTTTATCAATCAATAAACATTTATTAAGTGCTAAGTATTAGGGATACAAAGAAAAGCAAACATGAGCCAAACAAAAGTAAAAGGTAAAGGGGAGCCCTAGCATTTGGGGGATTAGGAAAGGCTTTGGAAGCAGATGCCATTTAAACAGTGTTTGAAAATAAATAAGGGATTCTAAGATGTAGTGGTGAGGTAGCAGTGCATTCTGGTCACTGGGCTAAGATAGAGCAGAATTCAAGAGATGGAAGAGAGCATCATGGATGAAAGGTAGCAAGTCGTTAGTGTGATTGGAATAGAGAAGGTGTGAAGATGTAATAGAATTAGAAAGGTCACTTGGGGCCAGGTTGTGAAGGGCTTTATAAAAAAAATAAAGGAACTTATGATTGATCTTTCCTTTCCTGGATCACTGCCTTCTCATGGCAGAGAGGCTTGCCTAGCTCACTGAAACTATGAGCTATGCCATGCAGGGTTACCCAAGAGAGACTGGTCATAGTGGAGAGTTTGGACAAAAGGTCATAAACTGGAGAAGGAAATGACAAACCACTCCAGTATCTTTGCCAAGAAAACCCAAAATGGAGTTATGAGGAGTCAGACACAATTGGAAAGTATTTCCACTGCTGGATCACTACCTTGTCATGACAAGGGGGCTGGTGTAGCTCAGTGAAACTATGAGCTATGTATGCCATGTAGGGTTACCCAATACAGGAAAGTCATAATGAAGAGTTCTGACAAAAGGTGATCCACTGGAGAAGGAAATGGCAAACCACTGCAGTATCTTTGCTAATAAACCCCAAGGATCACATAATAGAAAGAGATGGCATCAGAAGATGAGCCCCTCAGGTAGGAAGGTATCCAACATGTTACTGGGTGGGGTGGGGGAGTGGAGGACAATTACAAGTAGATCTAGAAAGAATAAAACAGTTGGACTAAAGCTGAAAGGAAGATCAGCTGAAGATGTGTCCCATGATGGAAGGAAAGTCTGATGCTGTAAAGATCAGTATGGCATAGGAACCTGTAACATAAGCTCTATGAACCAAGGTAAGCTGGATATGGTCAAACAGGAGATGGAAAGATTAAACATTGATGTCTTGAGGGTCAGTATACTTAAATGGATGAGAATGAATAAATTTAATTCAGGTGATCACTATATATACTACAGTGGGCAAGAATCCCTTAGAAGAAATGAAGCAGCCCTCATAGTCAATAAAAGGGAGAGGAAAGATTATACTGGGGTATAATCTAAAAAAAATGACAGGATATCTTTTTAAATCCAAAGCAAACTTCAAAATCATAGTACAATCTACGCTCCAACCACTGGTGCTGAAGAGGACAAAGTTGATCAGTTCTATGAAGACCTATAATATTTTCTAGAAATAACACAAAAATGCCATACTCATCATAAAGGATTGGAATGTTAAAGTAGGAAATAGAAAAAAATAGTTGTTATAATAGGTAAGTTAGGTCTTGGAATACAAAATGAAACAAGGCAGAAACTAATACAGTTTTTGTTCAAGATAACCTGCTGGTTGTAGGAAACGCTCCTTTTCAACAACCTAAAAGGAGAAGAGAGTGAGGAGAGAAGAGGCTGATGACTTTGAGCAGCTCTGCCTGATTCAAATCCAACTCATGTGCAAGTCAAGACATCATGCTCATGATGTCATTGGTCTTCTTTCAGGACAGAGGACAAACAATAATGGCAAAGTTGGACAGCATACTAAAAAAGCAGACATTATATTGCTGACAAAGGTTTGTATAGTCAAAGTTATGGTTTTTTTCAGTAGCAATTTATGGCTGTGAGAGTTAGACTATGAGAAGAGCTGAGTGCCATAGAATTGGCTCTTTCAAATTGTGGTGCTGGAGAAGAAGTTTGTGTCCCTTGGATAGCAAGGAGATCAAGTCAGTCAATATTTAAAGAAATTAATCCAGACTATTCACTGGAAGGTTGAATACTGAAGCTGAAGCTTAAATATTTTGGCCCCATAATGAGAAGATGGGGCTTACTGGAAAAGACTTTGATGTTGGGAAAGATTAAAGGCAAAAGGAAGAGGGACAGCAGAGGATGAGATGGATAGATAATGTCATGGAAATAATGAACATGAACTTGGACAGGCTTTGAGAGAGGGAGGATAGAAGGTCCTGGTGTTCTATGGTCCATGGGTTCATGAAGATAGGATTTAAAGACTTAGCAACAAAAACAAATGATTTATCTTACCTTTAGAAGCAAACCATTGGCAGCTATAGACACATTAACTAGACAGGAGACTGTTCTGACTGCCTAAGGTGAGATCGAAGTCATCCTAACCTTCTTCATAGCCATGGTCCCTACTCTGACTTTAATTTGGTTAGTTTGATTTTGAATGACTTTTGGTCAGTCTTTTCTCCTTGCTGTCTTGTCTACTCTTTACTAAAGGAAATCCTTGCTTTCTCTCTTGTAGGCTTGCAAATTCATTTTTTCAGTGACCTCCAACTCAGTTCTGGATTCTGTCCCCACTACTTGACTGAATAATAAAAGTCCCTTTCAGGTGTGGCTTTCGATATTCAGAGGCCTTTTCTAGTCCCAATATTTTATGTTTTAAGGATCTTTCTTCTTCTGATTTTCCTTGGTCTCTTCAAGTACCACCATTCTATGTTTTATGGAAGACACTTAGAATTCTGTTCATTTGGCACAAATTAGTCAGAAAAAAAATAATTGCCTAAGTCCAAACACTTTTTTTCTTAGACAGAAAAATACAAAGGGCAGAGTTACCCCTTCTAACTGAAAAATCTCTCTGACTAAAAGTATCTCTACTAACATTTTATAGAGCTTAAGAGAGGAAGATTAAATTCTTAGAAAGATTACCCAAGGGCATAGGGCTGAGATAGGAGTTATTGAGTAATGTAAACACAGCATTAGCAACTTGAAATTGTGGCATCCTGGAGAATGATTTTCTTAAGTCTATAGAGTATGGACAAGGGTAGAGAACAAGGTGGTGCACTTAACTGGATTAGTCAAAGTTTGCTCCTGCTCTTATCTGATTATCGTCATCTACCTTCAGGAAGATCAAAGATCATCCCATAATTTTGGTTTAGTCAATCTGTAGAAAACAGTAAGGCCTTTGATTAGGCAAGTAGGTGATCCAGTGGATAGAATGCTGGTGCTGGAATCAGGAAGACCTGACAATAGCTACATGGTCAAGTCAAGTGACTTAATCTTTGTTTGCCTCAGTTTCCTCAGCTGCAAATGGAAATGATAATAACACATACTATGAGATAACACTTATAAAACACAACCTAGTGACTGGCACATAGTAGGTGCTATCTAAATGCTATATATTATTATTACTATTGATTAGGCTATTTCAAAAGTATTTCAAGGAAGGACACTGACATGATATTTTGTCAATATTTTATAACTAGATGGCAAAGTAGAGTAGTGGATAGAGAGGCAGCCCCAGTGCAAGGAAGATCTAGATTCGGGTTCCTCTCTGACATATACTGATTGTGCAACCTGAGTAGTAACTTAACTTTTCAGTGCACAAGGCTAGGAGGTACCAAGAGAGAAGGTGCTGATCAGCATTGGTCAGAAATAAAAGCTATCTCACCTGGGAGTTAACCAATAAAATCACAGATCTAAAGCCTACTCCTGTTTTTAATGTAAGTAAGGCCTACATGGATGTATTCCTCTAGTTTTAAAGTCCCTTCCAGCTCTGACATTTTGTCTTAACATCTGTTCTTTCAGGGACCGTTCTAAGGTCCTTTGTAGCATCAGTTTCTACTAATTAGTTCTATTTCCTCAGATATACTTCATATTAGAGAGCAGATTTCACCAATGCCTTGAATTTTTCCCTTGATTTTTGCTTTTTGAAGCTTCTTCATACATTCTGTACTTTTATCCACACATTTTTATAATTGCAAATAATTTTTGTGTTAAATATTTTTTATTCTTCCCCTCCCCACTCTCAGAGGAAAGGTTGTTTCCACCTTCTCATGAAAGTAATGACCTCAAATTCTGTTCTCCCTCCCACTCCTCCTTCCACCATAGGACTACAGAGCTAAAACAGGCCTTAGGGACCATCTGGTCCAGGGGTGGGGAACCTGTGACTTCAGGACCACATGTGGCCCTCTAGGTCCTCAAGTGTGGCCCTTTGACTGAATCCAAACTTCACAGGACAAATCCCCTCAATAAAAGGATTGTTCTGTAAAACTCGGACTCAGTCAAAAGGCCACACCCAAGGTCCTAGAAGGCCACATGTGGCATCGAGGCTGCAGGCTCCCCACCCTTGATCTAGTCCAGCCCCCTCATTTTCTATAAAAGGAAAGAGCATATACCTCATAGGGTATGACTTGTCCAAATCTCCTGGGGTCACATAGTAACTGACAATTCTGAAATTCAAATTGAAGTCCTGTGAATCCCAGTTCAGCATTGTTTCTACTGTAAGTTGTTGCTATATGACCCCCGTGTCATCAGGGAGGTGACACCATGACTAGAGCAGGCCATTTTGGATGGGAGAAGAGAGAACAGGCCAATCCTGTGCCTCCCCTCAAAGCTGGAGGTTGTGCTTCTAGCTTTCTGCTTTCTAATGCAAATGGAATAGAGAATGTTTGCTCCCCATGTTTACTTTTAATTATGTTTTGTGTCAGGTCAAGTTGATTTATTTAGCACTTCTTGGGTTTCATTAATGTGATATTTTCCTTCCCTCCCCTTTGATATTTCATTTTCTGCTCTTTCAATTTCTGTCAAGTTCTTTGTCACTTCTTATAGAGATTTTACTTACTTAATTAATTAATTTATTGGTAATTCTTCTTCCATAGGTTTCTTATACTATTTGGGGGAGAGAGCCACTTACCAATTTTACTTTACTATTTCACTGAACCTCAATTTCCTTTAGAAAATGGGATGAATTCCATTTATATTATTTTACTCATAGGGTTTTATAATTAAAATTTAATTCGCTTTGATACAATTCAATTCTATTTAAAAAAAATCCAAAACCTCCTAAGTGTGAAATGCTGTAAAAGCCCTGGGGATATAAAGATTAAAAAAAGCAAACAAACTATTTCTGCTTTTACAGAGCTTATAATCTTCTGGGGGTGTGACAGAGTCTTGCAAAGGGTCTGTAAGCAATAAAACTCTAGAGAAATGGGAACTCTCATTATTAGCTATCATTCTTGCCTTAATTTGTAGATTTGGAAATGAAAAGGTCCTCAAAGTTCATCTACTCCAACCCACTCATTTTATGAATGAAGAATGTGAGGAATAGGATTGTTGAGTGACTTGCCCAAGATCACGTAAGTATGGTGAAATTAACCTAGGTCTTCTGACTCCAGAGACAGTGAGTGAGCCATCCACTGAACCACACTGCTCCAAGGTATTCTCTTTCCTTGTCCTTTTTTATCTTTGATCTTTATATAGAACTTTTTTTCTCTGAAGTAGACACTCTTCCCCTCCCACTCCCAGAATCCATTGCTTAGTAGGAGCCTTATTCTCCCAAGTGGTCTGCTTGTTGCATCTGCTATATATTCCTAATGATTTTGTATTCCTTCCTCTGTCCCTGACAACTAAAATTTATCTTCTTTATTTCCTGCCTATTTCTTCTTTTGTGTCTTTGGATTAATATAAATATTCAGAGATATAAATTTTCCTCTAAGAATTGCTTTTGCTGCATCTCATAAATTTTGGTATGCTGTCTCATTGTTATCATTTCATTTAATATAATTATTTCTTTTTTTCTATCATATGTTCTTTGATCCAGTCATTATTTAGAAGAACTGTATTTAAACTCCCTTCAAATCTATTTCTTTTGTTCATTTTCTCTTTATTATATTTTTATTTCAGTATCGTCTATAAATAAAACACTTGGTATTTTTGGCTTTCTGGGTTAATTTATGACTTCTTCATGCTGTAGCACATGACCCATTTCTGTAAACGTGCTAGGAAAAGCTACCAGACTAACCTGATTTCTTTTTTTTCTGACAGGGTTATTAACCAGGTAGATCAGAAGATGTGGCTCACTTAGATTCTAGATAGGCATATGATAAAGTCCCTTATTCAATTCTTATGGAAAAGTTGGAGAAATGTGGACTCAGTAATTGTACAATTAGAAAGTTTTGACACTCGTTTAGTAGGTAGACTCAGAGAGCTGGTGATTCCTCAGTAGTGCTCTCCAAAAAAAGATCCAAGATCAAATCATGCTTCATATGTTTTCATTTTTATCAATGACTTTAATGAAGATTTATCATGCCTGCGCAAATGTATGTGGCTGGAAGGATGTGTTAATATGAGAGATTCTTTCATATCTAGGCCAACTCAAAAAGTTGAACTAGGATTTCACTGGAGGCCAGGATGACTCCTCAAGTTTGAAACTGAGGAGTCATGCTGGCCTCCCCACTCTCTCTCATCTCCTCATATCCAGTCTGTTGCCAAGGCCTATTGATTCACCTTTGGATTTCGTGCCTTGGATACATGCCTTTCTCTCCTTTGATGCTTCCACCACTCTAATGGAGCCCTTATCACCTCCCATCTGGACTGTTATAATGGCCTACTGGTTAGTCTGCCTGCCTGTGGCCTTGAGGCTGCAGGTTCTCCATCCCTAATAAAGGCCATAGATGGAGTCAAGATTGTCCAGATGAATGTGAGCAACATGTTGATAGCTTCCATACCGTACGTATTATGAGAACTTGTTGAAGGAATTGAAAGTGTTTAACCTGGATAAGACAAACTTCAGAAGAGACATGATAGTTGTATTCAAGTATCTAAAAGAATTTTACGTGAAAAGGAATTGGACTTTTTCTCTTTGGCCCAGGAGAATGGAACCATGAACAATGACCTGCTAATTAGTCTACTTGTCTCAAATGTTTCCCCATTCCAATCTATCCTCTATGCAGCTAACAAATCAGTCCTCCCAAAGTGCAAGTCTGACCATGTTACCCCCATATTCAATAATTACAGTGGCTCACTGTTGCCTCCAGGATCAAAAATAAAATCCTTCATTCAGCTTTTAAAGCCTTTCATAACCTGGGCCTTCACATCTTTCCTGTCTTTTTATACTTTACTCCCCTCCACGTACTCTACGTTTCAGTGATACCGCACTTTCTATCCTTTCCACAATACAATCCAGCACTTGAAGCCATTAATTTACTCTGGCTTTCCCCTAATTTCTGGAACTCTCCCTTTCCTCATCTCCACCTTATGACTTTCCTGGCCTCCTTCCAGCTTCAACTAAAGTCATACCTTCTACAACAAACCTTTTCTGGTCCTGTTTAATCTTAATGTCCACTCTTCAAGATTATCTCAGATTTATTCTGTATATATTGCATGTACATAGTTGTTTGCATGTTGTCTTCCTCATTAGAATTTTAGTTTGAGAGCTAGGATATTTTAAAAAAATTTTTTTGTCCTTCTCTGTATCTTCAACATTTAAACTAATGACTGTCACATAGTAGGTGTTTAATAAATATTTGTTGACATGATTTGTCTTGTTGACTTCACTAAGGGGTGAAAATTAGAAAGATGCAAATTTAGACATGATGTCAGGAAAAAACAACAACAACAACAACAACAATCCTCTGAACAATAAGAGGGATCCATTAGTGTTCTAAACTGCCTTAGGAAGGAGTGGGTTCCCCTACACTGAAATTCTTCAATCATGTGTATTGTGATATAGATTGTTTTTTTGAGGGAGGTGGTATGGATTAAACTAGATGGCTACTGAGTTCCCTTCTAACTTAGAAATTTTGTGATTTTACATTTTAAGTGAGTTTTTTTCTCTGTAGGTTTTAATAGCATTTAATTATTGAGTTTGTGCCCTTGACATTCATTTATGGTTTTTAACATTTTTCCACTCCATCATATCTCACTGCATTATCTATAAAAAAAAAATAAAACTAGTACTATATAGCTGAAGCTTGTTTTGTGTAAAAAAAAATGCATTCTAATCTCTTTTTTTTTTCATTCCCCTCCAAAGACTAGATAAAAATTAGTGGACGACCCCTTCCCCTTCACCTTTTCTTTAACCAATTGGTTTCTTTTTTGTGTTATTTCCTTGCAAATCTTGGTGATCAGACTCTTGTTGGAAATATTTAATGGAACAATTTTCATTAATGGTATTGGTTTGTAGTTCTCCTTCTGTACTTTATCCTACACTGACTTTGGTAGTAGGATTATATATGTCTCATAAAAGGGGTCTGTTTGGGTGACTTCTTTCCCCATATTGAAAATAATTTACATGGCAATAGTACTAACTGTTCTTTAAAAGTCAGATAGAATTTTTCTGTAAATACATTAGTAGCAGTCCAATTGCCATTCCCCTGTGAAAGTCCTTTTACAACTACTTCTATTTCTTTCTTTTTTTGGTATTGGGCAAATTTAGATCATTATTTGGTCTTCTGTTAGTTTTGTTTTTATTATTTTGAAAATATCCCTCTATTTCTTTTCTCAATTTTGCTAGGTTACAGCTGTTCATAGTAGGTTTTGGTAATTCTTTTTTTATTTCTTCTGGTTTTGTTGTGATCGCACCTTCTTTGTTATTTTATTTAATTTTCTGACTTTTTCTTTTTAAATAGATTAATTTAAAGTTTATCAATTTATTAGCCTTTTCAACAAACCAGTTTTCAATTTTATCTATTATTTTTATACATTTTATATACTTTTTTGTTTTTAGTTTATTTCTCTTCTAAATGTCAATATCTTTTTTGTGTTTATTTTAAGTTTATTTTTTGTTGCATATCTAATTTTTAAAATACATATTCAATTCATTGGTCCCTTTTTCTGTTTTTGTTGATGCATGTTTGTGGGGATATGATTTTCTCCCAGAAGACTATTTTAAACTAAGTCTTAGAAATTACAGTATGTTGTTTCACCAGTATCACTTTCACATAATTATTGTTTTTATTTTGTCTTTTGATCTCATTATTTAATATTTCATTAAGACTCCATTTACATCTGTGTCTTTTGCTTGTGTTCTCTGAATTAATTACTATGTTTATTGCATTAGTATCTGTTAATAATGCATTTATTATTTCTGCCTTTTCACATGTTTGGAATATATCTGTACTATAATCCATGGTCAATTTTTATACAAGTTACTTGTGGTTCTGATATGTATATATTATTGCTGAGTTTAACTTAGGAGATGTTATAGAATTTTTAGCTCTACTTTTTGTTTGTACAGTTCTGTATATCTCCTTTTGCTTATCTTTCTTTTAAACTCATCCAAAACTGAGAAAGTGTCATTGAAATCTTGACATTATTGGATTACTGTCTTTCTTCCTATACTTCAATTATTTTGTATTTATTAATTTAAATGCTAAAGTTTTGGGAGCATATAAGCTTAATATTGATAGTAAAACCAATTATCTGTGATTACTCTCAACATAATGCAATTTCTTTGTCTATATTTATTTTTTGAATATTTGTTTTTGCTTTGTGTGATAGCATGTTTGTGACTCTAACATTTTTTCCCTAGAAACATAGTAATTTCTCTTCTAACACCTTATTTTTATTATGTGTATGCCTTTATTTTTAAGTGTATTTCTTGAAGGCAATAAAATATGGAGGTTTATTTTTTTAATCCAATCTTTCATTATTTTTTTTCATTTTATTGGATCATTTAAGCCATTCACATTTAAAGTTATGAATTAGGATTATATATTCCTTCATTTATTTCTAATATTGCTTTTTTTTTCAAATTAGAATTTTTCCCTGTTCTTCTCTAAAGACGATGCTTTATCTCTTAAGTTATTTTAGCTTAACTTTGTTCCTACCAGCTCTTTTCCCTGACTCTCAATGTCCATTCCTATTTGTTACCCTTGTATCCTCCCCTTCAATCTGTTTTTAATCCCATTTTTGTGTTTTTTTCTACAAAAAAAAATCTTCCCCAATTTTCTGCATTATTTATCTTTCATTTCTGTTTATTTTAGACTTTTATTCTTTGAATCATGTCCCTTATATTTCTTAGTCTTTCTTTAGTCTCTGTATATGCTTATGGAATGAAAGTTTCTAAGGCACCTTTGGATTTCTTTATCTAAACAGTTCATATGTTATTGCCTTACAGTTGTTGAACCATGACTTCATTTTTCTATTGTGCGTCACTCTGAGAAATGCCAATTCCTATAGGTGATGGATTGAAGGGAAGAGGACATGCATTTATTACTACCTATCCTGTCCCACTGAGGACCCAGTTAGGCCACTGGGAACAGTTACAGTTGGGCAATGAAGCTCATTGCTTTTTCTTTCTTTCTTTTTTCTTTCTTTCTTTCTTTCTTTCTTTCTTTCTTTCTTTCTTTCTTTCTTTCTTTCTCTCCTTCCTTCCTTCCTTCCTTCCTTCCTTCCTTTCCTCTCTCTTTCCCTCCCTCCTTTCCTCCTTCCTCTCTTTCTGTCCACACAGGAAATCATACCCATACTGGCAGGTTCTCTGTCCAAGGGAATATAAATCTTGATCACTGAAATCTAACAAGATATCTTGGGGTATACAGGCTAGGTTTCTTTTTTTTATGAACCATACCTTAAACTCACTTCTCTCTGGCTGTCATTGATTGGCCAATAATAAGTCCCAACCCAAGCTTCATGGGGTCACTGTTTGAGTTCTGTTGGTTCAGAATGAGTGTAAATAGCAATTGTTTCTGTTTTGACCAGAAACCCTGAAAGTCTTCCCCTCTTAGGCTGATTTTTTTTTTTACTAAGTCAAAGAGGACATTCTTTGTCTCAATTTTATCTAGCCTTAATCACTGAATGGGCATTTCCTCAGACAAACTGAGACCTAGGAAAGACCTTAGTTTAAAAAGGTTAGGGTCTCCCACTGCATTGGGGCCATCTCCAGTCATCCTGATCTATATATTGCCACTGGACTCAGGTGGCTCTGGAGGAGAGAGTGAGGCTGGTGACTTTGCACAGCCCTGCCTTACTTCATATCACTTGCAAGCCATGACATCACCTTCCTGTCATGGTGAATGAAAGATAAACAACAGCAATAACAATTCTGTGACAAACATTGTGCTAAGCACTTTTACAATTATTATTTCTTTTCCTCCTCACAAAAACCCTGTAAGATAGCTGCTATTACTACCCCACTTTACAGTTGGGGAAACTGAAGCAGACAGAGGTTGTGACCTATCCAGTATCACAAAGCTAATAAGTATCTGAAGTTGGATCTGAACTCAGGTCTTCCTGATTCTAGGCCTTCCTGACTCCAGACCCAGTGCTCTCTCTACTGCGCCATGAGTTGCCTAGGATATTGATAGTATGTTGCCCCATGATAGTAAATTTCCTATTCCATTGCTTATCCAGTTCATTATTAAACTTTGATCTCTCCCCTTTTGCTTTGCAATTTTATCCCTGGGTCCATGTTCCCTCACTCTTCTGGGTGTCAGTTCCCCTCCCCACTCACCACCTGCCCTTGGAGCTTTGGATTCCTATCTTGAGAGAGCATGATTAATTTATCCAGTCACCAAGTCCCTGCAAATAATACTCATTGTAAGGAACCTATCCTCCTTTGTACAATATCTTTCTTTCTTTTTTCATGGAAACATGCTTCAGTGGTACTGAGTCCCACTATTGAAACAAGATTTCTCCAAGTTTCAATCTCTCCTGACTTCTCACCCATTTTAGTACAGCATCCCTTCATTGTTACTCTTTGACTTGATTATGAGTACACACCACATACATTCTTCTCTCTTTTTCTCCTCCATTTATTTGCCCTCTCATTCTCTACTTTAGTTACCCACACACAAAACATTGATTCATCATAGTAAAAGTGTTGTAAGACTTAGTCAGGATATTTCAGGACTGTTTTCCCACCATGATCACTTCTATTCAACTTTTTCTTTCATCCTATTTTTCTAAAAGGATCTTTTCACAGTTTCTCTGTTGTTTTGTCATTGTTACATGTAGTTAATGTATTAGTTTACTTTTCTTGTTGCCTGAGCTGTATGAAAAACAAATAATATAGTTCATCTTGTTTCCTTTCTAAGAAATACTGTAACTGCTGTTTTTAACTGAATTTTAATCTTTTCCCACCAATGATTAAGTTCAGGTTTGCAAAGTAGGTCACCTTGGGTTGGATCTTGAGCTCCTTTGCTCTTTGGAGCACATTATCTCATTCTCTCTTGCTGTCTCTCGTGGGGTGTGTGTGTGTGCAGAATAGTCTCGTGTTGTTTGAACTTCTTTTCCTTTTGTAAATAATTTTTCTCGATGTTTTCTGTTATCATCATATCCCATATGACCCTTCCCCTCTACAAGAGACATTTCATATGACAATAGTGTTTTATTTAGCTTTGTAGAGAGGAAAAGAAAAGTCTGCACAACTGATCAATACATTGAGAAAGTCCAAAAACATATGCTATGTATAACACATGTGGAACTCCCATCTCCAGGAAGGGGTAGATTTGGAGTATCTTTTCATATCCCTCCTTTTGAGTCCCATTTAGTCTTTATAATTTTGTTATATTTTCTTTTAATTCTTTGGTGTGTCATTTTCTTTTTCCATTTATATTTTATAGTTACTGTCTATATTGTTTTCTTGGCTCTTACTTCATTCTGCATCAGTTCACATAGCATTTCTTATAGTTTAATTCCATTACATTCATTCACTGTATAACTATTTTGTAGCATATGAAAAATATATTTAAAAATCAATGTCTTCCTTGGGTTATAAATTCAGTAATGGAGCCTTTGGTTCAAAGAATATGGGCATTTTAGCCACTTATTTGCATAATTTCAAGTTGTTTTTCAAAATAGTTGTACCATTTCACAGATCCACCAAATATGTATTAGTTTGCCTCTCTTCCCACAATTTCTCCAGCACTGACTGTTGCTATTGTTTTTTTTTTTTGTGCTAATTTGCAAGGTGTCAGAGTTGCTATGTACACGCGTATGTTTATTAATTATTTATATGTCTTGGATTCTAACCTCTTATCAAAGAAATTTGATATAAAGATTTTCCCCCATTTGACCACTTTTCTTCTCATATTAGATTCATTAATATTGTCTGTGCAGATTTTTTAGTTTCAGGTAATCAAAATTATCTATTTTAACTTTTGTAACTGCTTCTATCTTTTGTTTGGTTAATAATATATCTCTTACCCATAGCTGTGAAATATGTGGTCTTTTTGTCTTTTAATATTTTTTATAGTTTGATCTTCAATATTAAAGTCATGTATACATTTATGGATTGGAGTGTAAGGTGTTGGTTCAAGCCTAATTTCTGCCAGACTGATTTCCAGCTTTCCCAGAAATTTTTGTCAAATAGGCAGTTTTTCCTAGGTAAATTTTGTTTTCTAATTTATCAAATATTGGGTTATTTAGTTCTATTATTTCTGAATCTCCCTTTTCTGGTTGGTACCATTTATTTATCTCTCTATTTTTTTTAAACCAATACCAGTTGATTTTGATGATTGCTGCTTTAGAATATGGAGTTCTGGAAGGTCCTTACTTTTCTCATCATTTACCTATTCTAGATCTATATTCTAGATCTTTTACTTTTCCAAATAAATTATGTGATTATTTTATCAGGCTCCACAAAGTGTCTTCATGGTAATTTGATTGGTATAGCATTAAAAGTATACATTATGAACTTCTTTTCCTTTATATTTGAATATCCTTTCTCCTAGTTGCTCACAGAGGTTTTTTTTTTTTTTTTTGAATTGTCAAAATTTAACCACTATGAATCTTGGAGTTTGCAGTACAGTTTTCTTTCTATTTTCCTGAGGGTAGTCTGTAGCCTTTTAGTTAGTTAGTTAGTTTGTTTGTTTGTTTCATTTGTTTTTGCTAGGCAATGGAGTTAAGTGACTTGCCCAGGGTCACACAGCTAGTAAGTGTCAAGTGTCTAAGGCCAGTTTTGAACTCAGGTCCTCCTGACTTTAGGGCTAATATTCTATCCACTGTGCCACCTAGCTGCCCTGTCTGTAGCTTTTTTGATAGACACTTTATCCATGTGTGTGTGTGTGTGTGTGTGTGTGTGTGTGTGTGTGTGTGTGCTCAGAAGTTACACAATGTTGTCTTACTTATTGCACTATAGTTTTCAGAGGTTTTTTTAAATTGATCTTGTTGTATACACACACACCCACACCCACACACATACACACATGTATCTTGAATGGAGATTGTTTTCTTTTAATGGTTTTTTTTAATTCTTTTTTTCCCAGACTGTTTATCCCTTCTCTGTATTTGTTTTCTTAATTATTTATTCTCTCTTTTCTCTTTTGGCAAAATATGCCATCACGATTTCAAATTTTTTTGTTTCTGCTTTTCAGGTCATAAATTCTGCTTGCACAATTCTTACTAATTTTTTAAACCATTAGGAAAAATTCTGCTGTGGTTCCATATTATTTTAGGTATCCATAAGGTACTCTGCCTCATAAGTTGTTAGCAATAGATTTTTTTTTATTCTGTCACTTTTTGTTTTATTGGATTATTTAATCCACTCACATTTAAATTTATCTATTTTCCTCTATTTGTCTCTAATTTTTTTTTGTTTTGTGATTTTTCTCTTTTCTGTTGTACACACAGTTCTCCATTCCTTCAAATTACTTTAGCTTATTCTTTTAATAGTGCACCTATTTTCACTGGTCCTCTTCCCTTCACCCTCAATCCTCTCTTTCATGTTTTACCCATTTCTCTTTTGGTGTTTTGTTTTTTAGTTCCTTTTTCATTCTTGCTTTTATTTGGTTATTACATTTTATCCTCCCCTTTCACTCTCAGTTATTCAATCAAACTCCCCTTTCTTTCTCTCCCCTTCAACCTAGTCTATACATTTTTTAAATTTCCTTTTTTTGCTCCTTTCTAGAGAAGATTTCTATTATTCTCTTCATTAGCCTCTCTTTCTGGTTTCTCTGTATTCCTCGTGGAATCAGAACCTCCAAAGGATCCATTCTGAGTTTTCCTCTCTAGGAAGTTTCTGCCACTGCCTTGTTGAGTTTTCCTCTCAGAGTCTTCCTTTCCATTGGACCTTACTCCTAGATCAATGCCAAGTCCTATAGGAAAAAGAGTGCCCACGGTTGGCCCACTCCCCACCTCCCATGACATCCATCACTGACCTATGTCCTCTGCCTGTTGACTTGCTTTCCCCATTGAATCCTTCCTCTCCAGTCCCCCATGTGTCTACTCCATAGGAGTTCCAATTCCCCTTCTCTGGACATAGGAACTCTCTAGGGAACTAATCTGCCAATGACAGTTTGAATTGGACAAGTTAGCCTAAAGAAAGAAGACATGTAAGAAAAGACAAAAAACAAAGAACACTGCACTTTGAGTCCAGATTCATGAGTTGTAGTCTTGGCTTTTCTACCTACTAGTTGGTTGATTTTAGATGGGTCACTTCCCTTCTCCATTCTGTTGCATTCCTTATTTGTCAAATGGGGTTTTAGGATTAGGTAATCACTAAGACAAATGCTTTACTTTACTAACATTCTAAGATTCCCTGAACAATGCTGATGGGGGTTCCAGTGAGAGTGATCATACCACCTTCAGAAAGTGGGAGCTCTGTCTTATGGCATGAAGGAGCCATGTGGCAAAATGGTGAGTTTGCTGCTTAGGTTCTCAGAGCCAGGGAAATCTCTGCCAAGTTCAGCTGAATTGTCATTGTTTATTCAGTCAAGAAATAGAGCTGGTGTCTGGAAAGCCGATGATGTCAACACTGCAGTACTTAGGGAAGACAGGGGATATGAGGATGAGAATATGAAGCTGAGAGAGAAGGGTAGAAGCTTTAGAAGAGGTAGCTCTAAAAGAGATCTTATATGCCATCTTAGGTAATCACCTCATTTTACAGGTAGATAAACTGAGGCCATACAGGGAAAATGAATCAAAAAATATTGTGCAGATCATTAACAGAAGACCTAACATAGAACCCAGAGAGTATTCTTTAATTCTAAATGCTTGCTGAGATGGCAAGGGGGAACCTGAGAGGCATAGGAGACAGACCTAATGCACCTAATTGTATTGTACCAGGCGTCCCTCCTATTAGCTTCCTACAGAATCAGAAATCCTAACATTACAACATTTCCTTCAGATCTTGAAGATTCAAAAAAATCCTCTAGAATCTCCAATTTAAAGGAAAATACTATTGGGACAGATGACACAGAATAAGTACTAGTAATTTTTTGACACACTGCCAGAGATTAGATGATCAGATCCTTTGGTACCTGCTGATGTGATGACCTTATGGGTGGGATGGTTGTTGCTGCAGAATCTCTGGAGGAGGGGAAGAACCAGATGAATCAGAAAATCTTAGACCTGGAGCTAGAATGGACCTCACAGGAGGACATTGACAAAAAGTTCACATGATCTGCTCAGGATCAGAAAGGTACTTAGTGCCAGGGATGGGGATTAAATCCAAATCTTTTGACTTTAATGCCAGTGATCCTGCCATCATATTACATTCCACTTGATGCAAGGATAAATGTGAATGGCTCCAGTCCTACTTGCTGATGACAATTAGCAGCATGTTTTATAGCATCAGTATAAAAACAATTTTCTTTTAAAATCCAGACATTTTGACAAAGATTGAAAGAAACAACACTGATTAGGAAACAAGAGATACTATCTTTCAGTTCATTCTCCCTATTTATGACAATCATAGTTGTGAATAAAAATCCTTACACACATGAGCGCCTCAATAAATTGGCAATAACAAACAATCCCCTCTAAAAAAAATCACCACAAAATACTTCCCTCACAATAGTCCAGTAAAGCGGAGAGTGCAAATGTTATTTCCTATAGATAAAAAACAAGAAATGAATAATCTATATTATCTAGCTTCAGGGAGAAAGCTTGGAGCAGTGGCTAGAATGCAGGACTTGGAATCACAAAGACCCAAATATGAATCTTGAACTTGATAGTCACTAGTTGTACAAACACAGAGATGCTTCTTGTCTTCTCTCAGTCTTAATTTTCTTATCTGTAAAATGAGGATAAAGATAATAATGGAACTTACTTTCAAGGTTTGTTATGAAACTCAGTTGAGATAGTAAAGTGCTTTGCCAGTCTTAAAGTTTTATATTAATGCCAGCCATTATTATCTCCATCTCACAATATAGCAAACTGAGGCCCAAGGAGAGTTGCTCTGTCACAGAGCTAGCCAGTGGTGAGATTTGATAGTCAACTCCCATCTTCTGATTTTAACCCCAGTTCCCACCCTGGTACCTCACATTGCCTTGTATAGCAATAGACATCTTTGGGCCAAATAAAGTTGGAGCCTGCAATATACAACACAAATCTCAAGGAGAAGTGCATAAAGGATTTTACATAGTCTAGACTTTGTAAGTCAAATTAAGTGATGTATTGCATGGTAGCATAGGAAATCCCTTGAAAATTAGTGCTGCAGTCACATTAGCATTCTCGCCTTTCCTTTACTTTTTTTCTGTTCTATTTGTTGATTTTTTGCTCTGGGAAGTTGGACAAGTAACTCCCTCTATGATGATTTTTCTGCCAGAGTACAATCTGGCCATGGGTGGAATGCTATTCTGGAAAGAAAAAAAAATAGTTCAGTGCCTCTATATTTAAGACTTTAGTTTTCTTCTTTAGCTAACTGTTCAGAAGTGGAATTGATGAGGAGGAGGCTGCTTTTGTTTTGTACATCATGACACAAAGTTAGGATTATCTAGGGATAATCTACTTTCTACTGCTGCAGTAGAAAGGGAGTTGGGTTTGGAATAAGGGAACCAGAGTTTGAAATACAATTCTATGCTTCCTATGTGACCTTGGATAGGTCACTTGACATTTCTGGGTCTGGATTTCTACATATCTAGAATGATGGATTGGGCTTCAAAGATTCCCTCTAGCTTATAATTTATGATCTGATAAGGCAAATGTCTTATCAAAGAGAGATATAAAAAGTCAATGAGTTAAGCCAAGCATTTATTGAGCACCTACTATGGGCCAGGCATTGGACTAAATGTTGGGGATACAAGGAAATGCAAAAGACAGTCTCTGCTCTCAAGGAGCTCACAGTCTAAGAGAGAGACAACAAGCAAGAGATGATGCACAGACAAGACATATGAAGGAGAGATTGGACATAATCAACAGAAGGAAGGCACTAAGATCAAGGAGGACTGAGAAAGCCTTCTTGCAGGAGGTGGGGATTTATCTGAGAAATGAAAGAAGCCAGGGAAGCCAGGAGGTAGTGATGAGGGAAAAGAGAGTCCCAAGCATGGGAGGACAACTGGTGAAAATGCCTATAATCAGAAAATAGATTGTCTCATTCAAGGAACATCAGGAAAGTCAATATTGCTGTATCTTAGAATATATAGAGGGGATTAATGTATAAGAAGACTGAAAAGATAAAAGGAGACCAGGTTGTGGAAGGCTGTAAAAATAAAATAAGATTTTGTATTTGATCCTGGGAGATAACATAGACCTACACTTTAGGAAGATCAATTTGACAAAGGAGTGGGGGATGGACTGGAGTGGAGAGAGACTTGAAGCAGAGAGCCACCAGCAAACTATCACAATAGTCCAAATTTAAGGTGTCAAGGTCCTGTACTAGAGAATTGGCAGGGTCACAGAAGAGAAGGGAGTTTATATGAGAGATATTACAAAGGTAGAACTAACAGGGCTTAGCAACTGATTGGATATGGGGAGAGTGAGAGAAAGTGAGCAGTCAAGGATGGCATATAGGTTAACCATATTGTTAAGGGTTGGTTTGAGAATGACAACGTTTTCAAAGAGTGTAAGGTTTAATAAAACTGTGCTTGATCAGATGTGAGAGTTGGCCATTACGTTCACTCTAATTTTCTTTCTAATTGAAAAGTCCTCATTGTTTTCATTCTTTGTTGTTGTTGAAAATTATTCTCAGAGATACTTGCTTCAATGGTGTAGCATAAATGGGACATAATTGAATCTTCCATAAATTTAGATCACATAAAGACCCTAGAGTCCATCCTATCCAACCTACTTATTGGAAGGATGAGGAAATTGAGATCCAGGGATGGTGATGATATCAGCCTAAGGTTGTACAGGTAGTAAACAATGGGCAAGACCAGACGTAACCTTGCTTCTTTGACTCCAAATCCCATGCTCTAGACATTACTCCAGACTGCTTCTATAGGAACCTCATTATCAATTGTTACTGTTGTTGTAGTCATTCCAGGTATGTCCAACTTTTCATGACCCCATTTAGGGTTTTCTTGGCAAAGATACTGCAATGGTTTGCCATTTCCTTCTCCCACTCATTTTTACAGTTGAATAAACTGGGAAAAGAGGGTTAAGTAACTCACCCAGGGTCATACAGCTAGTAAGTGTCTGAGGCCAGATTTGAAGTTGAGAAGATGAGTCTTCCTGACTCCAGGCCTGGTGCTCTATACATGTGGCACCTATCAATTACAAGGTGTTAAAGCTTATAATAGATCATCTTAATCTAGCCACCTTATTGAAAGGATGAGTGTTTGTTTGGGTTCACAAAACTCCTTTGTAGTAGACTTGAACTTGAATAAGTTTTTGTGTTGACCTTTGTATTTTATCCAATAATGTCCATGAATTTCTGAGTAGAGATAGACTATAGCCTGGAACCCTGGAACATAGCTTGGAGTCTCATTTGATCTCATATGATCTCATTTGATAGTCACAACAACCCTGGGAGAAAGGTACTATTTTGATCCCCATTTTATACTTGAGGAGACAGATTAAGTGACTTTCCCAAAGTGACATGGCTATTAAGGGTCTGAGGCCAGATTTAACTTCAGGTCTTCCTGAACTGGCAGTGGCAGTGGCTGTGGTGGTGGTTTGAAAGGCTATGTGGATAGATAGTCTGGGAGCTGAGAGGACTTGGGCTCAAGTACATATTGGCTGTGTGACCCTGGGTAAGTCACTGACTCTCACAGTACTCTAGGTAACTCTCTGATACTCTATGTTATAAGAAGATGCCAACCTGCTCTGGTATAGGTAGTTCCCTTGTCTGGGAGTTCTCCACATCAGTAAAATCACAGGTCCAGTGCCTGGTTTTTTTTTTTTCTCTTGCAGTTACCTAATGTTAACACAGGAAAGAATCTTGAAAACCATGTACTCCAATACCTCCCCCTATTTGACAGATGAAAGAACTGAACCTTCTAAATACTTTTTTCTCTTTCACTTTATCAACAAGTCCCCAGGGAAAGCAAACAACCAACCTGTGGTTAATTGAGGGTTTAATATGCTTTACACACATGGGGACATCCATTTTAGCATCCTGATGGTCCAGACAAGGTTTTGGATGTTCTTCTACACTTCACAGCTCGGAAAACTGAGAGGTACCAGGCATAGCCAGGCTTAAAATTAATGGCTCCCTATGTAGTGGAATCATAGAGCTTGCAGACTTTCAGGAACCTCAGAGTTAATAAATTACCCTTATTTGACAGATGAGTATACTAAGACTTCAGGGCATACTCCCCTACCAAGCTATCATGCTGCCTGGAACGCCACCATTAAAACTCCATTTTCTGTCCTCCTCAAGGCTTTACAGGCTTGGATGCTGCAAAGTGATCTGACTTGCCTTCCTTCATCTTCATTTCTCACTGATAGAAAGAACAGCCATGATTGATTGATCCATAAATTCTAGCCACCAAGCACAAAAGAATATAGAATGAGACTAGAATTGGTGTGGGCAATTCCCAGGAGAGAAAAATTCCTTTGTCAATGCAAGTTGGCACCTCCCTTGAAATATATAGCATCAGAGAGTTGCCTAGAACCTTGGGAGGTTCAGTGATGTGTCTAGGGTTACACAGACTGCTTGTAGTGGTTAAGAATTGAGTCCAAGTTCTTCCGATTTCAAGATAATCTCTTACTGTACCACATATCATATCTGATTCTAACATCAGAAGTTAGCGTTTCTTAATTTCATATTTTTAAAATTACTATTTGGTGTAAACTTTATAATGTATGTATTTTTTGTTATTTATTATTTATAATGTATATAATTATGTATTATAAAATTTATAAACAAATAAGTATACATAGGATGGAGGTGCAGGATCATTTTTTTAACTGATAATGTTACATGATAAATTTTTTGAGTACCATTGGACTACATGACATCCAAGGTCCTAAATCCAGTCCTAAATCTATTATCCGGTAAATTGGCATTTATTTAGTACTATTATGTACAAGGCACTGTGATAAAAATAGGGAAATAAAGCAGTTATTGTTTTCTTTTAAAGTTTACATTCTAATGAGAAGAAATACATTAATCAATCAGTCAATATTTATTAAGCACCAACTGTGTGCCAGGCACTGTGCTGAGTGCTGGGGATAAAAAAAAGAGGCAAATGGCAGCTCCTGCCCTCAAGGAGGTTGCACTCTAACTGTGACCATTGGCAAGTCATACCACTTCTATCTCTTTCATTTTTCTCACTTGTAAACCTAGATCAATAACATTTTCATTGACCACTTCTCAGACTGTTATGAGTAAAGTTTTGAAAACTTTTCAATGATTTGGAAAGTGGGATCTTATTTTTTATCTAGTTTTTACTTATTTATTTCTAAACCATTTTGCTTCTCTTCTCTTTCTCATTCCCCTCTTCCTTATAACAAAGACATAGACAAATTTGCCATATCATAGTTAAGGTTGAGGGGCATGGTCTCAGATGGGGGACATTAATTGGAGAGAAGAGCATAGTCAGGACTGAGTGAGGTGAATTATTTGTTGTTTGAAGGCATGGTCTGGATCTGGTAATCAGGATCGGTGTGGAATAAAAAAATAGAGCTGAAATCCTGGCTCTATCATGTATAACCTGTGTAAGTTTGGACAAGTCCTTTCAACTTTCTGGGCCTCCCTTCCCTCAAATATGTAATGATGGGGCTTGGCTAGATCACTTCAAAGATCCCTTTCAGTTCTAAATCTAGATTCCTATTTAGTTTTAAGAAATTCTCTAAATTTTGAGGTGATTCCATATCCCCAGGTACCCCAGATCAACATTTATGGGCTTTTTCTTTATGGATCAACCTCCATCGAATCCATGTTTTGTCTGGCCCCATGAGTTTCTGTTCTCCTGTGCCGGCCTTTGCCTTGAGTAGTTTTCTCTGGCACAAGCTGCTCTAAATTACTTGTAAGCAAGCCTACTTCCAGAAAAATACTGGGTTTGTATGAGATGTAGGAAAGTAATTACCTCAGCAGTTTCTTCCTTCCAGTATAGCTAATGCATGGATTAAGAAAGGTTTTTGTTATTGATTTCTCAGAAGCCTGTTAAAGGTTGATCAAAAATGACCACAATAGCCACTTTTTCAAGATTTGCTACAAAGCACCAAGAGTGCAGGGGTTGGGGGAGTGAGAGACAAATGTCCATGTTTTGTAAAACCATAGAACATCAGGACAAGAAAGGGCCTCAGAACACAGAACATTAGAGCTCGAAGAAGCCTCAGAATATAGAATCTTAAAGGTGGATAGACCTTAAAACATAGAATTTCAGAGTTGAAGGAATCTCCACACATCAAATGATAGGGATGGAATACAGCATAGAAAACTTAGTGTTCCAGAGTTAGAATGAACCTTAGAATCCAGAACATAGAATGTCATAGCAAGAAGTAGTTTTTTTTAATTAATTAATTTATTTCTCATTTTTAACATTAACTTTCATCACTCCCCTCCCCACCCCAAGACAGCATGTAAATTGATATAGGCTTAACATACACATTCATATTAAATTTAATTTCACATTAGTCATGTTGTAAAGAAGAATTAGAACCAATGGGAGAAACCACAAGAAAGAAGAAACAAAACAAAAGAGAGAAAGAGAGCAAATAATATGCTTCAATCTGCTTTCAGACTCCATAGTTCTTTTTCTGGATGTGGACAACATTTTCCATCATGAGTCTTTCAGAGCTGTCTTAGATCTTTGGATTGCTAAGAAGAGATAAGTCTTTCAAAGTCAGTCATCGCATAATGTGATTGTTACTGTGTACAACATTCTCCTGGTTCTGCTCATTTCACTCAGCATCAGTCTATACAAGTCTTTCCAGGTTTTTCTGAAGTCCCCCCACTCATCATTTCTTATCACGCAATAGTATTCCAATCCGTTCATATACCACAACTTGTTCAGCCATTCTCCAGTTGATGGGCCTCCCTTCAATTTCCAATTTTTGGCCACCATAAGAAAGAGCTGTTATATATAGTCTTGTACATGTAAGTCCTTTTCCCATTTGTATAATCTCTTTGAGATACAGACCTAGAAGTGGTATTGCTGGATCAAAGGGTATGCACATTTTTATAGCCTTTTAGGCATAGTTCCAAATTGTTCTCCAGAATGGTTGGATCAGTTCACAACTCCAACAATGCATTAGTGTTCCAATTTTCCCACATCTTCTCCAGCATTTATTATTTTCCTGTTTTGTCATGTTAGTCAATCTGATAGGTGTAAGGTGATACCTCAGAGTTGTTTTAATTTACATTTTATCTGTTTAATAGTGATTTAGAGCATTTTTTCATATGACTATAGATAGCATTAATTTCTTCATCTGAAAACTGCCTGTTCATATCCTTTGATCATTTATCAATTGGGGAATGACTTGTACTCTTATAAATTTGACTCAGTTGGCCTTTATCAGTGACATTGGTTGTAAAAATTCTTTCCCAGTTTTCTGCTTCCCTCCTAATCTTGGTTGTGTTGACTTTGTGCAAAAACTTTTCAATTTAATGTAATCAAACTTATCCATTTTGCATTTTATAATGTTCTCTGTCTCTTGTTTGGTCATAAATTCTTCCATTTTCCATAAATCTGACAGGTAAGCTATTCATTGCTCTCCCAGTTTGCTTATAGTGTCAGCCTTTACATCTAAATTATATATCCATTTTGACTTTATTTTGGTATGTAGTGTAAGATGTTGGTCTATGTCTAGCTTCTGCCATATTTTTTTCCAGTTTTCCCAGCAGTTTTTGTCAAACAGTGAGTTCTTATCCAAGAAGCTGGAGTCTTTGGGTTTATCAAATAATAGATTGGTACTGTCATTTACTGTTGTCTTACATACCTAACCTATTCCACTGATCCACCACTCTATTTCTTAACCAATACCAAGTAGTTTTGATGATTGTTGATTTATAATACAATTTAAGATCTGGTATGGCTTGGCCACCTTCCCTAGCATTTCTTTTCATTAATTTCCTTGATATTCTGGACCTTTTGTTCTTCTAGATGAATTTTGTTATTGCTTTTTTCCTAGCTCTATAAAATAATTTTTGGTAGTTTAATTGGTACGGCACTGAATAAGTATATTAATTTAGGTA
Source organism: Vombatus ursinus (assembly GCF_900497805.2). Taxonomy (NCBI): domain Eukaryota; kingdom Metazoa; phylum Chordata; class Mammalia; order Diprotodontia; family Vombatidae; genus Vombatus; species Vombatus ursinus. Next base: position 5,228,700 of record NW_020954615.1, on the reverse strand, counting down.
GAATTGTCATTTTTATTATATTAGCTCAGCCTACTCATGAACAATTGATGTTTTTCTAATTATTTAGATCTGACTTTATTTGTGTGAAAAGTGTTTTATAATTGTGTTCATATAGTGCCTGGCTTTATTTCAGCAGGTGGACTCCCAAATATTTCATGATGTCTATAGTAACTTTAAATGGAATTTCTCTTTCTGTCTCTTGCTGTTGGGCTTTGTTAGTAACATATAGAAATGCCAATGATTTATGTGGATTTATTTTATATCCTGTAACTTTGCTTAAGTTGTTTATTATTTCAAGTAGTTTTTTACTTGATTCTCTAGGATTCTCTAAGTATATCATCACATCATCTGCAAAGAGTGAGAGAAGTTGTCTTAAAGGTCATTCAGTAATTATTTTGAGTTGCTCTGTCTGAGATGAATTCAAACAATCTATTAAGAAGTCCCAGAGATGGTCTTAATGCATAATGAACGCAATATCCATGTCTCAGTTTTTAATGGTTATTTGTTAAAGCATATCTGTAAGTTTCCTTTATCTAGAGAAGTTTCTTTAGTGGAAGAAATAAAAGCTGTCCCATATTCAGAAAGAAAAAAAAGTAATTTGGTTAGTCCTTTCTTTAAAGATGAAGAAACTTAGAGATTAAGGGACTTATATTTGAGGTCACATAATTGGCTAGTGGGAAGGTTGAGAGTAGAATTCAGATGTCCCAATTGCCAGTGCAGAGGCCTCTTTACATTATTATTGTGATAAACTTACTGGCCTCTACTAACCATCAGATTTTCTATTCACAGAATTTTATAAAATAAGGAAACCTAGACTATAGGGCTACAGGAAATGCAAAGTCAGAAAAAAAGTTCAATCACTTTCTGCTGAAAATGAATTTGAAATCTTGTTACCCAGTTGAAGCCTCCATTCTAAAATGATGTCGAACCTCATTTCCAAGGAGATCATCAATGTCTTTTTTAACTTCTTTTCTGTTCTTTTTCTTCTCTGCTCTCTCTACTATGTTCTTATCTCCTCCTTTATTTCTTATTTCTTCTCTTATTTCCCCGGGTGAAAAAATAAAGTGATGTCACTTTTTCAAATGATCACTAGGCATGTTCTATATGCAGAGTTCAGTGTTTGGCACTGAAGGGGTATGAAGTTTAGGGAATTCTCTATGACTACCTTCACTCTTTCTGTCCTTTGGTTTTCCAATCAATAAAATGCATACAAACACCTGGTTGAGAATAATTTTTTCAAATAATGTTTTAGTTTGTCCCTGTAATTTTAGTGAATATTCCCACTATATTTCATGTCTCCTCAACTGCATCTTATATTTTTCTTTAAGGGGGAGTCCATTAGATTTAGATCTTAGAACCATTTTTTTTCCATTCAAGTCAATGACAAGCTTATTTGCTAAATCCTTACTATGTGAAAGCCTTCTATTACAATGGAGAAACTTATTGGGCTTACATAAATAGACAACAGGTTGCCAATGATGTACCAAAAAGAAAAAAAAAGAGGTAGCAAAAAAGTATCAGTCAGAAAATGTATGATAGTCAAAGGAAGTGGGTTGATCACACAGTGAGAAGGAGTGATAATAGATGAATGACCAGATACTACACTGACATACAAAGAAGAGTAAAAAAGAAGAGAAAGGCCTCCCACTCTTTAGGTAGATGGAGGATTTCATACAGACAAGTCAAAAAGGATGGCCAATGGTGCCATTTGTGAATGGCCTCAATGGAGAAGATACCTTCAACCATGAGATTCTGGCTTGAGGAACTGAATGAGTGTGCAAGGTATGTACAAATCAAAATGATGTGGTCCCTGATTTTAAGGAGCATGAAAATAAATGGGATCATAGAATAAAAAATGGAAGGCATCTTAGAAGCCAAAGGTACAACCACAATCATATTATAGATTAGAAAAGTAAGGCAATGAGAGGTTAAGGGACTTGACAAGGATTACAAGGTTACTTAGTGTGTGAGTTAGGATTTGAACCCAGGTCTTCCTAGCTTCAGGCTGGACAGGATCTTGTTCTTGTTGTTCAGTTGTTTTTCAGTCATTTTCTGTCATTTCTGACTCTTTGTGACCCCATTTAGGTTTTCTCAGCAAAGATATTGGAATGGTTTGTCATTTCCTTCTCCAACTCATTTTACAGATGAAGAAGCTGAGGCAAACAGGATTAAATGACTTGTATAAGGGCATACAGCTAATAAATGTCTGAGGCCAGATTTGAACTCAGGAATATGAGTCTTCCTGACTCCTGACTCCGACCAGGTCTGACTCCAGATCTGGTGCTCTATCCACTGTGCCACCAAGCTGCCCCTAGGTTAGGACCTTGTAGATCACCTAATTCCAAACCTTCATTTTAAATATGAGAAACCTGAGGTTCAGAAAGGATAAGGACATTCAAGGATACATGGAGAATGAATGGTAGATCAAAGTCCTTTTTCTGTGCTCACTAATAACTCATGTTGTGCTATACATTGAACATCTCTCTCTCTCTCTCTCTCTCTCTCTCTCTCTCTCTCTCTCTCTCTCTCTCTCTCCCTTTCTCCCTCTCTGTCTCACTTTCTCTCTCTCTCTTTCTTGGAAGGAAATATGCTTGATAATGCTACCCAATTAAAAGAGCATAAACTCAGAGCTATTTTGATAGCACTCATTTCTCCAGTGGCTGGAAGCAAGTATTCCCTGACATGACTTATAAATAGCACACTACATCTGCAGACCTTTTCATTTATTTATTTTTACCTTTAGAGAAAGAATTCTTGCTGCTTGTCAAAAGGAACATTTTTGTTGAATGACATGAAATGTTCCTCCAATTCTGATTGCTTTTGTGGCCATATATCTGACTATCATCTTGAGACAGAGTTGTCCAACTGAGTTAACCAATCCCCAGAGAGCAAAGAGCAGAAAAAAACATCCTATTCTCCCACCATGAGAAATGGTCTTAGGTTTTCTCCCTTTTCATCTTCCTGTTCTAGCTTTGTTTTGGCTTATAGCTTTGTCAGAAAAAGGAGCCTTGGTCTGGGGATGTGAAGGCTACTGAAGTGCAAGGAGCCCAGAAGGCCAGGTTTGAAATCACAGGATCAAAGGCCATTGGCTTAAAGCTTGATGGGGCTTCAGAGACCTCCTTTTACAAAAGGAGGCTGGACAGGATCTTGTTCTTGTTGTTCAGTTGTTTTTCAATCATTTCTGACTCTTTGTGATCCCATTTGGGTTTTCTTGGCAAAGATACTGGAGTGATCTGCCATTTCCTTCTCCAACTCATTTTACAGATGAAGAAGCTGAGGCAAACAGGATTAAATGACTTGTATGAGGGCATACAGCTAATAAAAGTCTGAAGCTAGATTTGAACTCTATAAAGGAAGACATTGAGGGGAGCTTGGAAGTCTCCTGTCTAGCCCTTTTTTACAAAAAGGAGACTGAGGCAATAAGAAATTGAATGACTTACACAAGGTCACTTAAGAAGGAAATGAGCACTAAGTCCACTGACTCTGAATCAATTATACTTTCCACTGTTCCATGGTGACTCTGACATTTATTAACTGTGTGATACTGGACACATCCAGTAACCTGTATGAGCTTCACTTTCCTCATCTATTAAATATGGAAAAGACCCTGTGGTTTATATGTCACAGAATTGTGTTGGGAATGAAAGGAGATAATGACAGCAATGTGATTTGCAAGCACTTAAAAAAGTAATTTATTACTAATTAACTTTCTGGGAATGCTACTAACCAGTGGTTAGACCTATTTAGAAAAGATGACAAAAATTGTCATTGATAGAACATGAACTTCGTCTTGAAGTGTCAACTGTGAACACCATCATGAAGGATATGGCCCAGGTAAAAGAACATACAAAAGACAGTGCTCGACTAAAGTTGACTTATCTGTTAACAAAAAAGGTGCTATTGTGGAGCTGAAGGTACAACTAGCTATGTGGATAAGAGACCAGACTCAAAGAATATTCCTTTAAGCTTGATGAAAATAAAGGCCAAGGCTCAAAGCCTCTTTGAAGATTTAAAGGTAAAGTATCCTGAGAACACAGGTATTTACAGCAAGGAGGGGTTGGTTTGCACAATTGAAAAATAGTGCAGGATTTCATAATGTGCATAATGTGTCAGAAGAGGCTGCCAGATCTTGAAGCAGCAAAAAAAAAAATTCTCAGAGTTCCTGCAAAACATAATAGATGAAGGCCCCTACTTGCTGGAGCAAATCTTTAATGTAGATGAATCCAGCCTGTTTTATCAAAGAATGCCATATCAAACCTGCATTTCAGTGGGGGAAAAATAAAACTATGCCAATATGTAAAACTTTGACAAATAGAATTACTCTTCTGCTTGGAGGAAATACATCTGGGACTTTTCAATTACAACCTGTTCTTGTGCATTACCAGAAAACCCCAAAGCATTGAAAGAAATCAGCAAGTAAACACTACCTGAGCATTGTTTTGCTAACCCCATGGTATGAATAATGCTTATCATCTTTGAATAATGGTTTATGCCCTGCTTCTTTCTCAAAGTAGTGAAGCTTTGCTATGATAATGGCATTCCTTTCAACATTCTACTTACTTTGAATAATTCCCTGGATCACCCTTTCCATCTGGATGGTTTTTATGAAAATGTAAAAGTGGTCTACCTTCTTCCTAATACTACCTCATTATTATAATCTATGGTGCCATTGTGAATTTATTTACACACTGCATTTGCCCAGGCAATTGCAGCTTTGGATGCAGATAAGGACTTAACATTGAGAGATACTTGGAAGTCCTATAATGTTTATCAAGCAATCCTGAATATTAATAAGGCACGGGAAGAGGTAACAGAGACATGTATGAAAAGAGTTTGGAAAAAAGTGTACCTACAGTACATTCCCCATTTTCATGGATTTGGTGAAAATGCAACATTCAAACTAGTGAGTAAGAAGATTGTAAAATTAGCACAAGAATAAGAACTCGAAGTGGATGAAAATAAAGTGGGAGAGTGGATTGAGTTTCATGGAGAACTGTTGAATGGAAATCCAACTGAGCTGCTAGCTTCAAAGATAGAAGAAGGAGAAAGGGAAGTTTAGGGACGAAGGTCGAACCCAAAAGGTTCACAACAAAACACCACAAAACTGTCAACAGAAGCATTTCATCACCTGAGTGATTTTTTTTCTATTTTTCTATTGAAATGATGGACCCAAACACTTTAAGATTTTAAAAAGTTCAAAGACTCGTTGAGGATAATATTGCTTGCTATCATCAGATACATGAAGAAAAAGAGAGAGTGACCTTCCAAACAGCCCTCCATAGCTTCATAAAAACAGTTGCACAGACAAACAGCAGTGAGAAAGACTAGGTGCAATGGGTGGGGAAGGGACAACTGTACTTCACGTCTATGTTGACCTTACCATACAGCACTGCACATACTTTATCATTAACTTTACCTTTCATTACCTTTACCTTCCATTTCATAATTTTGTTTATTGTCATGGTACAGTATTTGATATGTATGCATTTTAATGCATTTTATGACTCGCATAAAGGTATAATTTATATGCCTTTGTTGTATTGGCTAAATGAAGTGGGTAGGTAGGGGCAAATTCTTATTACATAAAAATCACTTTATGTGGAGGGCTGCAGAATAGTCCACTAATGTAAATTGAGAAATGTCTGTACAAGCATCTCTCTCTCTCTCTCTCTCTCTCTCTGTGTCACACACACACACACACACACACACACACACACACACACACATACACAGAAACAAGATGCCCTTACCAGGAAAATCTCATCACCTCTAATCTCATCACCATGCTAGTAACTCAAGCCTTGATGGACACCACCTCCCTTAGCTTCCTGATCAGAGGACTGGAGAGTAGACTTCCAAGCTCCTCTCAGTGTCTTCCTTTATAGAGGGCAGAAACTGGACGCTTGGCTCTTCCACTTTGCATCTGCTGCTCTGCCTAATTTCAACTCCATGGAATAAGATGCCAACTTTCCCCCCAACCCTTCTTCCTCCATCTGCACTTTCTTGCCTTGTTTTGTGTGTTGTTTCCCCCACCATTAGATTGTAAGCTCATCGAGGGCAGGGACCGTCTTTCCATAGACTCCTTGAGAGTCAACATAGCTCATGTTAGCAATCTGTGCTATGAGGATTGGGTCTTATTGGCCAGTCTCCCCATCACATTGTCTTCACTTCTTCCACCTGAGCCTGACTCATGTCTGCAGGGTATATAATCTGTTACTACTGGAGACTTTTTGTAGGAAAATAGCTCCTGAGAAAGAATCAGGCTGCTTAGTCACCATTTTGTCACTGTCTTCTTTTACCATTCCCAAAGCTACCTTCCATATTCATGCACTTTTTGCATACAAAAGCACCCACCTTGTGACTTTTCCTGAGAGTTAATTGAGAGGATACAACTGGTCAATTAACTTATTGACTACACATAAGTCTATTTGACAGACACTTTTAATCACCTTTCATGCCTATGACACTGTTAGAAGATGAAATCACTTTGAAAGAAAACTATTGAGTTCAAGCATTAAAACACATATCCATAAAGACAAAACGATAAACAAACAGAGGTGGTAACTAGTATTGCCCTTTTAAACTAGGGTCATTGCTAACTGGGTAGTTGGCATTGTAAATCCTTCACAAACTGTCCTTTATCTACCTTGACTGCTTTATTACACCTTAATCTCCCTTGTGCATGATACAGTGTAGGCAAGCTGGCCTTCTTATCACTTCTCACACATGGCACACAATTTCCCATCCTTATGCCATTGTACAGCCTGTCCCCCAGGCCTTTAATGTGTGCCCCCTTCTGCCTCTCAGAATTCCTAGCTTCTTTTGAGTCCCAGATTAAGCTTTGCCTGCAACCTGAAGTCTTTTCAGGTCTGCTCAACAGATCATGTTTTTCCTCCATAAATTGTCTGCTATTTATCTTGTTTCCATTTTTGTATAGTGCGTGTATATTTCATTGTGTATGTTTAATGACAGGAGGGATAGTTCATCTGATATTTGATTGAATCATTTTGAATTGAAATGAAGATCACCCAAAGGAGACAAAAGATGAGAATAGCCAATGGTAGAGGGGTTGTCAGAAGATAAGTCCAGCAGTGCATGATTTATTGGTAGTTCTGTATATCAATACTACCCTTTTATAAACTAATTTCGTGTTATGTAGATGAAGTGACTAAAATTGACCCATGGACTCAGAGATTCCATTACTAGGCTTATACTCCAAGGAGGCCACCGAGAAGAAAAACCCCCACAGACACCAAAATATTTATAGTAGTACTTTTATGATAGCAAAGGATTAGAAACAGTAGATAGCCACCCATTGATGGGTGGCTAAAAAATGTGGCATATGACTGATGGAAACTTATTATGCATGAGGAAATGATGTACATACTGAATACAGAGAAGGATGGTGAAATCTAAATGAAGTGATACAAAGTAAATTAAGCAGAGTCATGGAAGTAATCTACATGATGACTACAACAATGTAAATGGAAGAATAAATCCCCCTCCCCCACACACACAATTAACAATGAATGCTGCAAAATTATAAAGAACAATCGTGGCTTGAGAGAAGAAATAAGAGAAGTCCCTTCTCCTCCATACTGTTGTAGAGGTGGGAGGTCTGCAAGTGTTAATACATTGTGCATATTTTTGGAATTTTTCTACGTATTGATCAATTATACTGATTTTTTCTTCTTCTTTTTCTTTGTCTTTAAAAATACAATTTGTTATATGGGATCAGTCTGGGAGAGGGAGAGATGCCATGGGAGACTATGGCAATGTCAAAAACAAAAACAAAAAATCAACGCAAATTTATTTAAAAAAAGAAATTCTTATCATCAAATTAAAATGGTCAATCACAGAGCATCATAATGGCCCAGCAACAATACATCCTATTGTGCAGAATAAAGGTATCTACAGAAAGTGTCAATCACTCATGGACTTGGATAAGAGTCTAGGAGCTCAGATTTCTCTTTCCCCAGTATATTTCTTGGTCATAGGAAACACAAACAATTTTATTAGACGGCTTAAGGTATCCCATGTATGAATTTAAGCAGAGCTATGATTAGCAATGATTATACATAGGCAACTAGGTGGTGCAGTGGATAGACTTCTGGGTCTGAAGTTAGGAAGACTCATTTTCTGAGTTCACATCTGGCCTCAGATACATACTGGCTGTGTGACCCTGGGCAAGTCACTTTACCTTGTTTGCTTCAGTTTCCTCACATGTAAAATGACTGGAGAAGGAAATGGCAACTCATTCCAGTATCTTTGCCAAGAAAATCCCAAATAGGGTCACAAAGAGTCAAACATGAGTGAAATGATTGAACAACTAATACTTTGGGAAAGTGGCAAAAATATATCTTTAAGCACTACTGGTGAGTCAGCCATGAGGATGGTGGTAGCATGTGTCTGAGGGGGTTTTACCTGGAAGAGAAATCAAAGGATCATGTTACTGATGGGCATCTTTTTGGAGCCTCCTGTTTTCACTAATTATTCTTCCTAATTCAGTGATGTCAGCTGTTTCCAAGCTACTGAAGAGAAGCAAGTGCTATCAGCACCCTTTGAATTTTGTTGCCCTAGAACCAAGCTGTGATGAGGCCACCCTAGTTGTACGTCTGACTCAAAGTTACTGAATGCCATCTTTTGGATGGAAGGAAAGGCTTGCTCTTCAGTTAAGGGATTCCTATTATTATTGAGTAGGTGGAAAATGTAACTAGAAGGGAATGGAGATCCTTTTTAAATGCTGCCAAGATCACTCGCTATAGGTAGTAGCAGTTATACATTACCAACAAAGCGCTAAACCTGGGTCAAGCCATTTAACCTTTGTGTGCCTCTGTTTCCTCATCTGTAAAATGTTGTGACTAGACTTGATGGACTCTGAGATCTGTTTCAGTTCTCAATCTCTGCTCCCATTATCCTGTGACATGCAGACAGAGAAGATATGGGTTCAAAACTTTCTTCTGAAACTTTAGTTCAAATTCTATAACTTATTGAAGTCTCAGTTTCCTTATCTCTAAATTGAGAACAACAACATTTTCACTACTCCATGTTTTTGGGAGGAAAGCTTAAAAGTGATGATATCTAGACAGTACTTTAAAAAGAATGTTATAGTAATGTCACTTAAGTCTTTTAGGATTTTTTTTAATTTCTGCAGAATAAGGATTTGATTTGTCATAGTGAGTCATAAGACACCACACTGCCAATAGCCTCCGGGTATGGAGAATAACTGGTCAACTGCAGTCTAGGAGACCTTGCATTCCTTCTGCTGTAACCACTAAAATAATGTTTGGGTGCTATTACGGTTGTTTGCAATTGTTCATAGTTGTTACCTTATTGGTGGTGGACCCACTGATGCAGTCTTAAATTGTTTAAAGTCAGAATGTTGCAAAGGAGTGAGGTCCTCTTCATACTCACATACACACAGTAGCGAGGCCCATACTTCCTGTTCCTATTTCCATGACATTCACGATCTTCTGCAAATGACTCCCAATCTCCACTCTCATGTAACCACTCCTGTTGCCTATATATGTATATATAATCCCCCTCTAGCTCCTTGCAGACAGGATCTTTGTGGCTTTGGTTTTTTTCATTCCCAGCATCTCACATAATACCTGGCACATAATATAATATGTATCCCAGGAAAGAAGCAAAGAATGTGCCCACAGAATATATTTAAAGTAAATTCAGTTGAGAAGATAATCTAAGCTACTTCTCTGGAGAAAGGAGAAGATCGTGCTCCTCACTGGAGGAACACTGATAGGGAGGATGTGGATGTGAGATGAGAAGAGAAGGGAGCAGAGTCAACATATGGAGCTGCTGGCAGGTTAGTCCCTAATTTAAGAATTAATGATAAGAAATGGCATTTCTACAGCTTTAAGGTTTGCAAAGCACCTAATATGCATTCCTTGTTAATCAGATGCTAAATTTCATTGTTTATGAGCTGTTAAAAGAGTAGATTCATTGTTAAGGTTCTTTAAACTTTGTTGGCATAGGTTATAGCTTAAGTTGTCTCGCCCTAGTTATGACTATGGCTTATAGAACATCAAACCTGAGTTTCAGTGCCCCTCCCCCAACTGTTACTGTTCATCCTTCATTTTTGAAGAGGGTCAATGACATCTTGGGGTGATGTCTTGACTTGTGTGAATTGGATTTAAGTGAGGCAGAGTTGGACAAAGCCATCAGCTTCACTCTCCTTTCATGAGTCACATGGCAAAACACAAGTCCAGATGACCGGTGTTGATCTGGGATGTAGTGGATGATCTTAGCATCATTGATGTCTGATCAAGCTTCAGCCACCTCCATGGACATTGGAACAAATTGTTCTCATCCACCCCTTCTGCCAGGGGTGCTTGGGGAAGACATCCCCTAACTCACCAACAGGTTTGAGACCATCATCAATTAAGACCATTTCCATGGACATAGAAGATTGTCTATGAAGCTGGCAATACCTTACTAATGGGTCATTTCTTTACAAAAATAGGCATGAAATTGAAAATAATAGTAACAACACCCTCCCCTGTCCACTCTTGTGACAGAAGCCAATGTGCTCAGGACTCTCTGTACCCTGTCACCTTGGCTTAAGCATTTTGGTTTAAGCTGTGAATATTACCTTATTTAAAGTATCCCATTATCTACTACTTTATACATTATTAATCTGCATATTTCTTTTGTGAGATCCTCATAAGATCCAAGACTGCTGGAGAACTGGGAGAGCTAGCTCCTATTCAGAAGAGGGACCCCATACCCAAATGGGGCTGCATGCTACCCTTTAAACTCTCAGATACAGCCCTTTTCCTTTGTTCAGAAAACTATGTAGTCTTTGCGAAGGGAAACACAGATTTAAGTAATTGGTTCATATTTATGTGGGGATTATAGAAACAATGTGATATGGTAGAGAGAATACTAGGCTTGGAATTAGGAGAGACAAATCTCCCGCTTAAATCCTGGTCTTTGTATCACCTTAGTTAAGTCATGACCTATTGGAGCGTTAGTTGCCTCATCTGTGACAGCCCTCTACCTCAGAGCCCTGGGAGAATTCACTGGTCACATCTTCATTGATTTAGACCTCGTGGAGCTCCTAGAAATAATCTAGTCCAACTCCATCACTATATAGATGAATAAACTGAGACCTAATGACCTGTGTCAAGTGACTTGCCCTAAGATTACATAAATAGTTAAATGATGGGACAGGATTTGAACTTAGATCATAGGTAGGGTATAAGATAATTGCTAGCAAGGTGTTTTGTTTTTGTCTTTCTATCCTCAGAACTGAGATCAATGTTTGGTGCTACATAAATACTTGTTCAATTGAACTATAAATACCTTAAAATATTATATAGCAGTGCAAAATTGGAGGAGTGCTTTATAACAATAACAACAATGATACTAACTAGTATTTATATCATGTTCTTAAGGTTTACAAGTACTTTACACATATCTTATTTGATCCTCACAACAGCCCTGTGTGGTTGGTGTTATTATTATCCCCATTTACAGATGAGGAAAATGAGGTTGAATGAGGTTAGGTGACTTGCTCAAGGTTCAACTCTAGTTCAATCTCTATCTACTGATACATTCCTATTATAGATAAAGAAATTGAGGCTCAGATAAGTGGGGATGACTTGTTTTGGGTCACATGGCTAGCTTGTTTCAGGCCACATGGCTAGTGTGTACATGGTAAAGCCAAAACTCCAACCAAGGACTTCCTGCTAGAACCTCAATGCTTTTTCCACTGCACCAAAGAAACTCTCAGGATATATAGTATTAGCACAAACCGAAGGAGGCTTCAAACTTAAAACAAGCTGATTATTTCAGCCTTAGACCACTGCTCGAGGTCCATGAGGTCTCCCTCACTGAATAGCTGGATTTAGGGGTTATGATCTCTTCAGAAATGAGTACTTTCTCATTCTTCTCTCTGCCACAGGAATGAACAACCTCCCATTTGTCAGGAGAGCCTGCTTGTCTCGGAGGCATACTCTGTTCTGAGCAGATCTGAAATCTGCTTGGATATTTTCTGCTCAGCTTTGTTACTGAATATTTTATACATTCTGTGAATGTTTGGCAGAGTCAGGTTTTCAGCTATGATGAATTTATAGTGTGCTTGTTGGCAGCTGCCCTGAACTGATTACTTCAATAAAGCAGTTGGGTAATTAGTGTTAGAAGTCAGATTCCTAATAAAATCAACAAACAAACATGTTTCTGAGCCAGCCAATAACTGGAGGTGGGCCTCCAGAGACGACCTTTCGGGGACATAATTAGGAAAAGAAAGGATCCTGGGTAATACATCTCAGGGCTGAAGGGACACTGAGTTCTGGCATTCTGATTTTGAAAGATTCTAGTACTTACAAGGGCCTAACAAATAAAATCTAGTCAGGGGCTACAGTGGCCTAGGAGGTGAGTCAGCAACCAGCAGGTATCTTTTGAAGACTTATTCTGAGCACTGTGGGAGGATCCAAGAGGTGTATTAGGAGTGGTTCCTCCCACAAAGAGCTTTCAGAGACAAGACATATGGAAGCATACCAATTAGAGGACAAAAGAAGGCAGCTTGTAAGCAGGGCCTAAACCATATGGTTCAACCTATGAGTGCCAGACTTCTGGAAAGAGACATTAACACTGGTCCCAGAAGCTTCCTACGAGAGGCCGTGCTTGAACAAAAGGTAGATATTAAATGGAAGAAAGACAAGAGCATCCAGATACACACACATACACCCACACCCACACCCACACACGTACACACACACACACAAACACAAACACACACACACACACACACACACACACACACACACACACACACAAACACTGTTTTGACCTGTGTTATCTATTTGACCTATGTACTTAGTGCATGGAGGCAGAAAATTGTTGGACCTGGACCTATAATAGTGCTTGTAGCCTTATCCTTTTCTTCCTCTTCTATCCCTCCTTTTCTTTTATCTCTTTTTCCTTCTCTTTTTTGCTTGTTACATTCTTCTTGTCCTTTCTTTTTTCTGCTTATTCTTCTTCTACCTTCTTTTTTCTGCTTTTCCTCTCTTTTCCCCTCCTTTCTCTTCCTTTTTTGCCCCGTTCCTTCCACTCTCTTTCTCTCTCCTATTCTTTCCATCTCTCATTATCCCCTTCTTTGTTTCTTTGTCTTCTTTTCTTCTATTTCTATCCTCTTATTTTTTTCCCTCCCTTGTCTCTTTTTCTTGCTTCTCTCTCTCCTCTTATTCTTCTCTTCTTTCTTCTCCTATCTCTTCTTTTCCTTACTTCTCTCTTTCCTCTTTTCTTCTCTTCCTCATACCTCTTCCTCCTCTGACTTGTCTCTGTCCCTTCTTCCCTCCTCTCATTTCTCTCTCCTCTGTCTCTCTTTCCTTTCCCTCTTTTTTTCTTTTACCCTATGACTCATCCCTTCTCTCTTCCCCTCCTCTTTCTCTCCTTCCCTTGTGTCCTTCCTCTCACCCCTCCCTCCCTCTCCCTTTCCCTCCATACTTACTCCTTAGTGGAGTCATAAAAGGGCTTGGTAGGGAAGCTTTACTGGCATCAAACACAGAATATGTACTCTACTCCAAACCTGCCATCGATGCATTTTTATATTCCTATTAATGGGACTGCATTTGGGAGGGTGAAAAAGAAATGGGAGAGAGGAAAGAAGAGGAGGGTAAGAGAAGGAAGAAGAGAGGATTAGAAGGTTAGAAAA
>NW_020954615.1:5164349-5215015 GCF_900497805.2 Vombatus ursinus | reverse complement strand
TTTTCCAACAGATAATGCTTTGAATAGAAACCTGACTTTACTAACACTTCACTGCTATCCTCTTTAGTTATTATTGCAGAAATGTTCAGAGCACACATAAATCCTATGCTCTTTGAGGGGCTCAGCACAATTTGGAAGCTGAGAAGAAGTCTGCATAGTGATGATTCCTCCCCCACCCCCAACCACTCTGGGGAGTATTCAGTGAAGATGAAGGGACCAATCTGCAAATTTTGGAAATGAGATTTCTCAGAGGAAATAATTCACAAAATAATAATCCCTGGAATTTATATATTTCTTTTACATACATTAAACTTTACAAATATACATTGCAAATTTTGAAATTTCATATAAATGTCAGTTATTATTACCTTCTTTATGACTCTTATTAACTCTGTGAGTTAGGCCATACAGGTATTGATGTCTTCATTTTTCTATAGAGAAGATGAGACTCAAAAGTGAGAAATCAATCCACATGCATTATTCAAGCAGCTGTTATGTACCAGACACCCAGCTAAGTCCTGGGAATACAAAGAAAGCCCAAACCACTGTGTCATCAAGGAGCTTACATTCTAACAGAGGAGTCTGCATGCATGTAAATAAGAATACACAGAGGAGACACAAAGTGGTTTAGAGTCAAAGGCACTAGTATCTGAGAGGACTAGACAAGGCCATCTGGTTTGAGCTGAGTCTTGGAGAAAGCCAGGGATTCCAAGAGCCAGAAGTGGGAAGATAGAACATTCTAGGCATGCGGAACAGCCAATGACAAGTCTCAGAGACAGAACATGGATCATGGGTGAAAACATATATCTTGGGACAGTGGATGAAGTACCAGGCCTGAAGTCAGGAAGATTCATCTTCCTGTGTTCAAACCTACCCTTAGACATGTACTGCCTATATGACCCTGGGCAAGTCACTTAATCCTGTTTGCCTCAATTTCCTCATCCATAAAATGATCTGGAGAAGGAAATGGTAAACCAGTCCAGTATCTTTGCCAAGAAAATCCCAAATAGGGTCACAAAGAATTGGACTGAAATGGCCAAACAACAACACGGATGAACATAGAGCGTGGAGACAAGTGTGAGGAGATTAGAAACATAAGAAAGGGGTAGGTTGTGATGAGTCTTAAATGTCAAACAGGAGAGATGGTATTTGGTATTGGAGGTCACAGGCAACCATTGAAGAATAGGAGTGTGAGATGGACAGACTCTTTCTTTAAGAATGTTTCTTTGCCAGCTGTGTGGCTAGATTGGAGTGGAGAGAGACTTGAGTTAGACTCACTAATTCAGAGGTTATTATGATTTTCCAGTGATGACAGGCTGAACTGGGGAAGTTGTTGGGTGAGTGGAAGTGGGCCTCCAGAGACAACCCTTTGGGGACATAATTATGAAGGGAAATGATCATGGATAATACATGTAGGGGCTGAAGAGTCACTGAGTTCTGGCATTCCGATTTTGAAAGAATCTATTACTTACAAGGGACTAGCAAATAAAATATAGTCAGTGGATATAATGGCATAGAGTGCTGGACTTGGAGTCACAAAGACCAAGGTTTGAATCCTATCTCAGTAATGTAGAAGACCCTGAGGAAGTCACTTAACCTCTATGAACCTCCATCACTTCGTATGTAAAATGAGATGAGTTAAACTAGATGACCTCAAAAGTCCCTTCAGGCTTTCAAATTGATTATGATGTATATAAAAGATGGTGGCATAAAAATACAAGTCTTGGTTTATATTCTGAAAGAGTTGGGTTCAAGTCCTACTTTATATATTTACTTAGGTATCTTAGGAAGATTCTGAAGATCACCTGGCACTGAGGTCTTTTCTCAATACGAACTGCCAAACATTCAAATTTTACTGCAGAGAAAGCAACTCTGATGGGCTGGCCACATTGTTTGAATGCCAAACATATGTTTTCACAAGAAACTATTTTACAGAGAAATCACACAAGGCAAGCTCTCACACAGAGGCCAAAAGTGACACAAGGAAACTCTCAAGGTCTCTTTGAAGAACTTTGAAATTGATTGCTCGACATCGGAGACACTGGCAAAGGACCACCCAGCATGGCGTGCCCACATCAAAGAAAGTGCTGTGCTATATGAACAAAGCAGAATTGCTGTAGCTCAAAAGAAATGCTACATACATAGATTTAGAGACATTTCTGCTCCAAATGCCCATGTGGATTATTTGTGCCCAACCTGTGGCAGAGCATTCCAAGCTCCTTTTAGTCTGATCAGCCACAGTCAGACACACTGTACTTTACTCCAGCACAGGAATGTCATTTTGCTCCTCTTCAGGAATGAAGGGCGACAACCAACTAACCTAGTTGTGTGACCCTGGGCAAGTCAATTACCCACATTCAACCTCATTTTCCCCATCTGTAAAATAGGGACAATAATAACTCTTCCTTCACAGGGTTATTGTGAGGATAAAATGAGATAAATATATGTATGTATGTGTGTAGAGAGAGTACAAAACTCCATCTATAGACTGTTTTGAAAACCTTAAAGCACCATAATTTTATCTTGTGGAGTTATGATGTGATTTGGTCATGGTCCCCCTCAACATGTGTCAGAGGCTAAACCTATGTCTGTCTTGAATCCAGGTTTGACACACCATCTGGTATATCTTCATTCATGGCCATCGTGGTGCTAGCTCTGTCCTGGACATGGATGTATGTGTGGCCAAGGTTGGGGGCATAAAGTTGTGCAAGGACCAGAAACATTCTATAGAATTGAATTTTACTTGCCTTTGTAGACAACTGAACATTCAGAGAAAAGAAAAAAAAAAGACTTGCTACTCGGTAAATTGTGCTGAAGTCAAATTAGAGCATTGAAGCCACCCCCCTTCTCTGTGCTGGCTGTTTTCATGAAAGCTGTGTGGGAAGTTACAATTTGCTCCTGAAAAGAGGGTAGATAGCAGTCTGTTTGGATCTGGGCTCTCCCGGATCACTGACCAGAAAGGCAATGATGAACATGCAGACTGAGAATGGTAGCACAGTGGATGGAAACTCTGGGCCTGGAGTCAGGAAGACCAGGCCTGGAACTCTATCCACTGTGCTACCTAATCTCTAAGTCTCCTTAAACTTTAAATTTGTGGTCCTATGACCCACAGAGTCAACATCAAGTTCTCCTGTCTCTTAAACAGACACAAACAGCTTTTCAATCAATCAACACACATTAATTAAGTGCCTATTATGCACCAGACACTTTGTTAATTTCTGGATATCCAAAAGCAAAAGTGAAACAATCCCTTGCCTTCATGGAACCTCTATTCTATCAAGGCGGTGGGGAGGAACACATACATACACAAAAGTATTTGTACTTCATACAATGTGACATGAGCTAGTTGGGGAAGGAGGGCCCCAGCAGCAGTTTAGGGACTTTTCTAATGTCTCATGAGGGCTAAGGTCCCAGAGTTGCTGGACTTGGAGTCAGAAGTTCCACGATTGCACTCTAGCTCTGTTACTTTCTGCTTGTGCGGTGCTGGACAAATCTCTTCACCTCTCTGAAAGGCTGGCTTCCTCTTCTGTATAATGGGAACAGTGACATTTGAATGACCTATTCACCAGGCTGCTGCTTGAGGAATGTGCTTGGTAAAACTTCTAGGACAAGAGAGAGATGAGCTGTTAGAAACACCACCTATGTCTCTAGCTGATGTGTTGAGTTGGCATGACTATCAAAGTCCATTATGGGTCACTTACAATGCCGGGCCACTATGAGACAGAGAGCTTGACTCTCTAGCAACCTCCAGAGATCAGTCACAGCTTCTGGAGGCAAGTCATTTGCCAAGGCTGATATTTGACCAAGGCCTTGATGCCAAAGTAAGGGGACAGAGCTGCAGTGATTGAGTGGAGGATAGACTTGGGATCTGGCCAGATGCAAATGGTTTGAGGATTGAGTGATTCCACTGATAAGCCAATTTCCCTGAGATGTCATAGCATCATATACTTTGCTAGGCCTAGGCTTTTGCCTTACAGAACACAATTTGATTTTCCATTACTCAATATTAAGGTTCTTGGAACTTTCTTTAGTAGGTGTAAGAGGCAAGGCAATAGAACGTAGAGAGCACCAGATCGGGAGGGGAAAGGTGAGATGGGAAGGTCAAAAGCTCTAGCTTTGAGTTCTCACCCAGCAATGATGGTACTTTGCCTTGTATTTTTTTTTTCCAATTCATGTCATGCCCACTAATTGTAGTTAATATTCCAAGACTTGGTCCAGGACTCTTTTCTCTTCCTACTTGCATTTCTGATGGCATTATCAGCTCCTTTGGCTTTAATTATCATCTCTATTCATATGATTTCTGAATCTATAGATCCAGCTCAATTCCCTCATTATGAATTGTGTATTCATTCCCAACTGGGTGTCCTGTAGGCATCTCAACTTCCATATGGCCCAAAACAACTGCCATTGTCTTCCCTTCCTTCTTACTTCTCTTTCTTCTGAACTTCTGCTGAGGGATCTACTTTTCTTCCTGTCAAGTGGATCATCATTGACTTCTATTCACATTAACCCCCAATGTGTAAGGTGCCAAATTTGGTTTTTACTTCCACACTATCTCTTGTATCCATCTCCTTTACTCTCCTCACACAGGTAATCATTTTTTTTTACTTCCTTGAGTGTTTCCCCACCTTAATCCCTCTTTCAGACAGCTGCCAAACAGATTTCCCTAACAACTAAAGTTGTTGTCTAACCACATCACTCTCCTTAATCAAATTAATTAGTCTACAAAGATTTATTAACACATGTCAGAAACTGTGCTAAGAACTGGAGATTCAAAGAAGGAACAGACATAAACAAGCAAACCAACAATGAACATCTCCTACTCTCAAGGAGCTCACTTTCTAATGAGGAATCAACATTATATGAATCATAGACTAAAGGGGATCTGAAAAGGGAAGACAGCAACAGCTGGAGGAAAGAGGAAAGACTTCATACAGAAAGTGGGAGTTGAGCTCAGTCTTGAAGGAAGCCATGGAAATTCCCATGATTACCTATTACTTTTAGGGTCAACTATAACCTGCTCAGAACTTACTCATTCCAATACAATCATATATCCAGCCTATCTCTCTGTTCTTCATACTTGGTGTTCCCTTTACATGAGCTGTCCCCTATGCCTGGGATATAGAACTTCCATGTATAGTAGACTCTTGAAATAACTGGTTTCTTTTATAACTTCAATCAAACACTAGCTCTGATGTTCCTTTCATCTGCATATTTATAGCTTCATGACAGATGAAACCTTATTTGATCTTCTCAGTTGCTACTGAAATGTTGTTTCAGATGATAAAAATGTAAGGCTTTTAGGGAATGGGCTAGGTTGCTTATTACTTTGTGTCTACTCCAGAGACTGGCACATAATGGGTGCTTACAAAATACTTGTTGATTGATTTCAAACAAAATTGAACATGCAATAGCCTTGATCATTGCATGGAGCAGGAAGACCAAAACATATTCCCCCCCCCAAAATAATTTAGGTCCTTTAAAGGGATTGCCCTAATTAAGTTTCTGGGGGTAGAAGACAGACTAGATTTACTCTCCTTGGCTTTAGAGAACAGAATTAAGGGTGATAGAATGAAGCAGTAAATGGGTGAACTTAAGCTTGATGTCAAGAAAAGCTTTTTCATCATCAGTGCGGTTCAAAAATTGGAATGAGTTGATTCTTGGAGCAGGTTTTCCATCACTGGAGGGCTCCAGTTGGATTACATGGCCTCTTCTCAGATGCAACATAGAGGAAATTCCTGGCAAGGTATGGACTCTAAGTTTCACATACACCCTTCCCTCTTGGAGATGCAGCACAAAATCAGCAGCCTTCTTTGAGCGAAACACTTTGTTGAGAAGACAATGGGTTAAGCCAAAGAATCAGCTGTGCAGTGTGTGTGTGTGTGTGTGTGTGTGTGTGTGTGTATGTATGTGTGTGTATGTGTATATGTAAGGAGATCTTATATTTTCTTCTTTTATTTTCCTACCTCATTTGATCTGTGGGACAGAAGGCAGAAGATTACAAGATACTTGTTGTTGTTGTTGTTTAATCATTTCAGTGATGTCCCAACTCCTTGCGACCCCATTTAGGGTTTTCTTGGTAAAGATACTGCAGTGGTTTGCCATTTCCTTCTCCAAGACATTTAATACTCCCCAAGTCCTCAGGGCAGACTTGAAAAATGTGACCTCAGGCAAACTTTGAGAGTTTCCTTGGCAATCCTTACACTGGAGTCAAAGGTATTTTGGCCCTAAACTGAACTCCTGAAACCAATGGAAAGCCTAATGTAAGTAATCATTTTGAATCATTTGGAAATTATGATCCTCCTCTGTCTCTCCTTCAGTGATTCAGTGAAAATTCAAGACCTCACTGTAATGTTTTCCTAAGCATCACTTGTCAGGGATAACAGGACATGGAAAATAGGAGAAGTTTTTGGAGAGTTGGATTCTAATTAACTTTCTCACTACTCTTCAGTCAATAAGAGTGATAGTTTCAAAAATGAATGATGTTTACTGAGAATGAAGGAAGATCAGCTTCCTCATCTCAAATAATTGCAATGGCCTCTCTTCTTTCTCTCTTCCCACTCCTCTCTATCCATTCTAATGTGACAATAACCAGGGAAAGGGAGCATATAGAAATTATGCATGTATGCCTTTCAATGAAATACACAAAAATCCTCCCAGCCAAATTACATAGCATAGCTAATCAGGTAGAAGGCTGGCCTTGGAGTAAAGAAGTCCTGGATTCAAGCCTTAACCCTCACACTTACAATCAGGGTAAGAACAGAAAAATGACACAACATATTGCAGCCTCAGTTTCCCCACATGTAAAATATGGAAAGTAAGACCAGTAGAACATCGGTACTATCACAGGTCTGTTGTCAGACTCAAAGGAGACAAAATATTTTAAAATGACCTGCAAACATTAAGGCAGAATGTCAATATCAGTTATTATTATTGTTATAGTATCATAAAAGAAAGGATTGTAGGGTCATAAATTTAAACCTGGAAGGAGCCTTAGGCACAATAGGATCATAGGATCCTAAGCCTGGAAATGACCACAGCCACCATCTAGTCCATCCTCATGGAAACTGAGGCTGTGAGAGGAGAAATGAATTGTCCAAGGCCATTTAAGCAGATTGTGGTTATAGAACCTTGTGCTCCTGAATTCCAGCCCAATCCTCTTACACTAACAATCCTAAAATACAACAACAGTGCCTGTAATGCTAGGGAAGATGCCATTGAAACCAGTATTATAGTATAGATGAAAAACATTGGAGCCAAGGAATATTAAAGGACTTTTCTAATGTCACAGCTTCAGATCTGAATTGAGACTCAAGTCATCTTCCTTCAAAGGGAATTTTTAAAAATTTTTATTTATTTATTTTTTAATTAGTCAAGCTACCTCTCCCTTGCCATTCGGAATGATGTGATGGCATCCATACACAGTGTTATGTTGTTTGTCCTTCATTCTTAAAGATGACCAATGGAATCAGGAAGGTGATGTCTTGACTTGCAAGTGAATTGGATTTAAGTGAGGCAGGACTGTGCAGAGTGACCAGCCTCACTCTCTCATCCAGTGCCATTTGGGTCCAGTGGCAAGACATAGATAAGGATGACTGGACATGGCCCTGGATGCAGTGGGAGACTTTGACCTTTTTAAACTAAGGTCTTTCCAGGGTCTCAGTTTGTTTGAGGCAAAAGCCATGCAGTGATTAAGGCTAGGTAAGAAATGAGGCGAAAAATGGCCTATTTTACCTACTTAAAAACAACAACAACAACAACAATCTGGGAGGGGAAGACCCTGAGGGTTGCTCAATTGCTATTTGCACTCACTGAGCCAACAAAACCCATTCAATGACCAATGGAGGCTTGGGTTGGGGCCCACTATTGGCCAATCAATGAGAGCCAAAGTGATTTGGGTTTAAGGCATAGTTAAGTAGTTCCATTTAAATTTGAATGGACTTTATCAAAGACTGGTTTAACCTAGCTCTAGTTCAAGAAATTGAAATCCCTTTGGACAATACCCACATGTAAGTGCATGTTTCTTCATGTGGAGAGAGGAAGGGAGGGAGGGAGGGAGGGAAGAGAGGAAAGAGAGAAGGAAATATGTTATGAAAGAAAGCTAGAAAGGCACAGAAAGCCCCAGAAGACCTGGAACAGATCTCAGAGGCAATCTAGTCCAACCTTTCCATTTTACAGATTGGGAGACTGAAGTTCATGGAGGTTAAGTGATCTGGCCCAAGCCACAAGGATAGTAAGCATCAGAAGGGGCATTTGTACCCAGGTCATCTGACTCCCAAGCCAAGAATCTTCTCACTGTGCCATTTTGCCCCTTTAACTATTTTGGGCATCCAGGTGGGTGTTAATTAGGCATTTACAAGAGTCAGGGAAGCAGAAAAAAAAAGAGAGTGAAATATATTTTTTCTTAGTGAACCCATGTTTGCTTCTAGTTTTGTTCTTGCCTAGGAAATGGTGAAATATGTTCATTGGATATTTATCTGAGTCAATGAAAATGCTTGAATGCCCTCTGTTGGATGAATCTACAAAAACCTGAAGCAGTGATAAATTCTAATTTTGATGATTCACTTGAACCTTGTCTAAGTCCCAAGTTCTTAGCTTGTTCTCACTGCCAGGGTCTGTCCCTGTCTGAATTGGACTGGATGATGACAATAACATGTGTCATATATCCCCAAGGACACCTAGGAAAGTTTGGAGCTTGAAATCACGTAGGGATATCCAGTGCCAGCAGTCTGCTGTGAGAATCCTTGGTCCCTTTTGCTGTCAGATCCATGGGGAAGTGGTAATGGTTCTTGAAAATCACTCATTTCTAGTCCTGCCTCTCTTGGTTACTGGGTGGGTGGAGGTGGGAGCAGTGACCGGGCACAGATTGTTCCTCAACACTTTTCATGTACAAAGAGAGACTTGCACTACTTGGCTCTGGTTTTCCTGGATATGGAAATCTCAGGATGAGGCAGAGCTATAAATAGCAAGAATAACCTGGAATATAGCTTAATTCTGGTATTCATTGGTCGCTCTACTGCTATGCCTATTAATCACAGCACTTCCCATCTGGATAAACGTTGCACAGTTTGGAAAGCTCCCATGTCATTCTAATAATAATCGACCCCCTGTCTTGCAGATGAGGGAACTAAGGCTCAGACAGGATGGAGGACTCACACACGGCTAGTGCATGGCAGAGACAGGCCTCCAACCCAGGTCAGAGGATAACAGTATCACGGGTTTAGAGCTGGAAGGGACTACAGAAGGTCTCTAATGCAGACTCTTCATTTTACACATGAGAAAAGGGAAAATGAGGGTGTTAAGTGACTTGTCCAAGGCTGCCCAGGGAGTAAGGCAGAGGCAGGAGTAGAAACCAGGTCTTTTGACTCTGAGTCAGCATTCCTTTACATAGCAAGATGAGCTCAGATTCTAATGGCTTGTTCTTTTTCTTCTCTCTCTCTCTCTCTTCCTATCTTTCTCTTCCTCTCTCTGTCTCTGTCTCTCCCTGTCCCTGTCTCTCTCTCATTCCTTTCATGCATCCCTTCACTCTCTGTTTCTCTTTCTATGTGTCTCTCTCTCTATTCCTCCCTTCTCCTTCTTCTGTCTCTGTCTGTGTGCCTCTCTCCTTTCATGCATCCCTTCATTTTCTGTTTCTCTTTCTATGTGTGTCTCTCTCCATCCCTCCCTTCTCCTTTTTCTGACACTGTCTGTGTGTCTGTCTCCTCTCCTCTCCTTTCTCTCTTTCATGCTTCCCTTCTCTCTGTCTCTCTTTCTGTGTATCTCTCACATTTCTCCTCCCTTCTCCTGTTTCTGTGTCTGTCTTTCTGTCTCTGTCTCTCTGTCTCTCTTTGTCACTCTCTGTCTCTCTCTCTCTGTCTGTCTCTCTCTCACACCCCTTCTCCTCTTCCCTTCCCTCTCTCTCATTAACACGTATACATGAATTTGCAGATGATAAAGTGGCAATCTGGATACCTAATACACTAGATAACAGAGTCAAGATTCATTTTTTTTTTATTTTACAGGCTAGAACATTAGTCCAAATCTAATATATGTCATGCAATAGGGATAAATGTAAAATCTTACATTTATGTGAAGAAAAGAACAATTGCACACTTATAACAGAGTTGAAACAAATTTGTTTTGATGTAGTTACTATTGTTGAGTACAAGTTTAATTTGACCCAGCAGTTAGATCAGTAGACAAGAATACTAAGGCTAAATTAAGAGAGCCATATAGTTTCTATACCCACATTAAGAAAAACAGCAGGACGCACTGCATAGATGGTCAGCCTTGTGGTCAGGAAAGCCTGGATTCAAATCTTGACTGACACAAAGTGACTGTGTGACCCTGGACTGAAGTCACAAACTTGCAGTGTTATAGTCAACTTTCGAAGATTTAAAGTTAAAGGTAAGTTCTGTCAATCTGCCTTGACTAGAGGGAGTTTCCATACCACAAAGTTCATGAAATGAAATTAGAAGTCTTGTTGTTGAGCCATTTCAATCCTGTCTGACTCCTTATGACCCCATTTGGGATTTTCTTGGCAGAAATACTGGAGTGGTTTGCCATTTCCTTCATTTTCCTTCCTTTCTTTTCCTTTCAGCTTGTTTTACAGATGAGGCAACTGAGGCAAACAAGGTTGACTTGCCCAGGGCCACACAACTAGTAAATGTCTGAGGCCAGATTTGTATTCTGGAAGTAGTCTTCCTGACTCCAGGTACTACACTATATCCACTGTACCATCTATCTGCCCATAAATTAAGTCTAGATCTCCTTTATTCTGGCAAAAAGTGAACAAAGAGTTGAGGATGAGGGAAGTGATAGAGCCAGAGCATAATACCCTGCTCAGACCTCACCCAGAGTACTGAGTTTTGCTTTGTCATCTGAAGATTTGGACCTAAGTCCTCTGATTTCCAATTCAGCACCTTTTCCATGGCACCATACTGCTGTCATTAGAAATACTCTAGCAGGGAGGGAATGACCTGTCAAGGATGCTGTGGAAGAGATTGTTGGTCTGGTGTGAGGTTGGACTAGTAGTCCCTCCAAAGTTCCTTCCTACTCTAACATTGTATCATCAGTGTTGGGTTGTGGTCTTAAATGTTCTTTTAGACAGAATTTGCTAATATTCACTCATTATTTCTATTGCAATCCAATACATACTTATTAAGCATCTATTATTTTCAAAGCACTGTCTTAGGTACTGAGGATTAATCAACCAGCATACATTATGTGCTTGCCATGAGCTTGTCCAAGCTTGTCACCTGGTACATAAAGACAAAAGGAAGAACAATACCTCCCCTCAGGAGCTCTAATTCCACTTGGGAGATGCGACATGTAAACATATTTAAGAACACACGTGAATTTTTGAATGGAATGAGCCCTGTCCTCTAAATGAGAGGATGTAACAGACATCTTTCCTTAGGAGGAAGAACATGAGGAGAGCCTTAAAGGTAGGTCAGCATTCTAGAAAGCAGACTGAGGATGGAGTGAATTTCAAACACGGAAGACAGTGTGAAAAGACACAGAAGTGGGAATTGGGCCATCAACTTCAGGGAACAACAAAGACTTCAGTTCATACAATCAGCAAAACATTTCTGCAGCATCTCCTGTGTATGCAGAGCACTCTGCTAAGCACTGGGAAACACAAAGTTGAGATGAGATAATATTAGAGATGTCAGCTCTCCTGTCCCTCCCACCCCCCAAGGCAATCTCCATCCAGCTTTTATTATCAGAGTTTTTGAATGACCACACCTCCTGAGTGAATGTACTGACAGTTTTGAAAGCCCTTTGCTCCAGACATAGGGCTCCTTCACTGGCACCAGACCCCTCACTTCCACATCTCCCGAGGTAAGGGGCATTGAATTGTGGGAAATGGAGCTCAAAGGGCTTTGCCCATTCCAGTCCAGAGAAAGTGTACTCTCTGCAAGGGTAGTCCTGGCAGAATGCCAGCCAGATCTGCATTTTATCTGCAATGCATCAGTAGTTTAAGGCAGGCTCTGCAGTACTGTCAGCAGCTGCCTAGATACAACCTTGTCCCACAAGGAGTACTGCATTCATCTGTAACCATCCAATGCCATTGCCATGACGAGCAGCCCTTTTCCTCTGCTGACTTCCCCTTTACCCAGCATCCTTGGGAGGAAACTTTGCATGTCACAAAGATTCTTAGTCAACTTTCCAAGGTCATTTAAGGCTAAAGCCCTGCTGAGGAAGGAACACTCTGTTTTCATTGGAATGAGGACTTGGGGAATGTTATGCAGAAAGCAAAGAACACGGCCTTCCAGTACTGTGATGGATAGCATTTCCAGAGGGTTAAGCAATGTCTGTCTGAGATCTTTGGTTGAAATCCAGAACATTTTGATTTTTTTTTAATTGTAATATATATACACTATTACTTTTAGCTGATCATACTAAGTTGGTTATCTGAAAAGTGAAATCCTCATGAGGACAAATTAATTTCTTTTTGTCTATGATAATCTCTGTGTGGATGAATTCTATTCAATAATCATTTATTGAGTGCCTACGCTGTTCCAGACACTGTTGCAGGCACTTGGGAGACAAAGGCCAAAGCATAACCATTCCTGTTACAAAGAGTTTACATTCTACTGGAGGTTACATTGTAACAACATGAATACTGATAAGAAATTATAAATGGAGCTGTCATTTTACACACATCCCAATGGATACATAATAAAAGTAATATGAAGTAATTTTGAGAGACAAACAACCCAAACAGCTATGCAGTTGGGGCGGGGCCAGGCAGACAAGCATGTAGGACACTGAGGTGAGGAGGAAGCAGATGGCCCACTTCAAAGGATGTTAATGAAAAGGGAGGGATGAAATGTCATGAATGGAAATAGCAAGGAGGCCAGTTTGACTGGAGTACAGAGGGCAATATGAGGAGTGATACAAAGTACGTGAGTCAAGGCTAAGATAAGTGAGAAAGGCATCAAAACAGGGAAGAAACACCAGAAAAAAACTGATGAGTCCAATGGAAAGTACATAGAACTTTGAATTAAGAAACCTGATTTCAAGTCCCAGTTCTTTACTTTTCTTTTTCTTTCTTTCTTTCTTTCTTTCTTTCTTTTTTTAACCCATCTAGTTCTTTTCTTCGCTTGCTGTGTAACTCTGGTGAGTCACTTCCTCTTTGGGCCTCAGTTTCGTCATCTGCCAAACGCAGACTTGTACTAGGTCATCTCTAAGTCCCCACTGTACTTGGAGACACTAGATTGGAGGTTGACACTTGGCTCCACCACTTAGTGAACTTGGCAAGTCACTTAAACCCTTTGCCTTGGTTTCCTCATCTGTAATGTAGGAGGGTTGGACTGGATGAACTCTAAGATTCCTTGATGTTCCAAATCTCTGACCCTACCGCCCTTCCTGGCTAGATGATGACTTGGTTGGGATGATCCATACAGGGAATGATCACATACAGGTGAGGCTAAGGGACCTCTGAAGTGCCTTCCAATGGAGATTCTGAAGCCCACCCTTGACCACCTTCTAGGAGAAGGACTCATGCATCCCTGTCCTTTACTGAGTGCAGTTGCCATCACCAGGCCAGAAAGTATTATGGAAAGCCCCAGGCTATTCTGATTAGTTTATTCCTCTCTCTATGAATATTATTCCAGAGGCTTCCTGTTCTTAGGGAATACACATATGGCATGCTGTGTGATGTTAACCCCGATGTATTAAATGTAATAACCTGAGAGTACTGGGAAAAAAAAGAGAAAAATATTCTTAACTTTTCATCTCCCAAGAAGCAATCTCACCTAGTCAAAGACCATTAGGATTAGCAGGATCTGAAAGTTCACATGGTCCAAACACATCATTTTGTAAACAGGCCCAGAGAGATGGTTGCCTATCAAAAATCACACAGCAAGTAAGTGACAGAGCCAGGATCTGAACCCAGGGTTTGAGGTTCTAGATCACCTACTTTCCCCAACTCTACTAGCCCTCAACCTCTCAAGATACTGGGACTTATTTAAGGTGACGCTATTGAGTATCTGGCTATCCTTGGACGCCCGGATGCCAAAGGGAAATTCACTTTGGTTCTCTGATTCTCAATTTCTGTATCTGTAAAACGAAGTGCTTATGTTAGATGTCCGTGTAAGGTTCGTTTCTGTTATGTATGTATGTGGATCCTGCATTCCTCCATGATAGAAATGATGAAGATTGTTTAATTAATAGGTAAAGACAGCTAACATTTCCATTTCATCTGGTCAAATTCAACAAGCATTTGATAAATGTTTATCTCATATAATGTCCCATGCCATCTGAGGATTAAAATACCACTCCAAAGTGGTGTTCTCCATGTTGAATTAATTTCACATTCTGGTTATGGTCTATAGGAAAAGCATTTCACTGATCAGGCTACCACAAAAACTCTGGAAGAAATAATACCCCTGTCTTATGTTTGCTCTTCAATTACATACCACAGGACATTAGAGCTGGAAAATCACTTACTATTTATATGACCTTATACATTTTGACCTCAATGCCCATATCTGTAAAGTAAGGAGGTTGGATGATCCTGGAAGGCTCCTTCCAGGTACAATAATAGGTTCTTTTGATCTAAGACCACACCCTGTGCCCTATCCAGATCCACCCTTTTGCAAGGGTTCCCATGCTTCTTGGGCCAAAGTATGCTGTCCCTTGCCTCCTACTCTGGGGATTGGCTGAGAAGTGTGGGCTCTTTGAGTCTTCTGTTACTTCCCCAGAAATACAGTTAGAGTGGAAATTATATATGGGTATGCTAGGTCCTGCACTTGGGTTTTATACCTCCATAAAAGTAGAGGGAAAGTTAGGAATTTAATTAGCACTTAGCTCCAAGCCAAGGAGTGAAGCTATTTCTTAAGATCTCTGTTGGTTGAGTAGATGTTCTCATAATAAACAGAAGGAATTTTTGATCTGAGTTTGGCATCTGAAAGGGCAAATGCAGAAAGAGGGAAAAAAACCTTACAGATTAGTCTTCTGGGGATACTCATCAAAGTCCTCCAAGCTCCCTTTATCACATGGAGCTGACTCCAAGTTTTCTTAGGGAGGTCGAGCTCTGAAAAGGTCCGCCAAAGTGTGAAAGCTTTAAGTTTATGTCCATCTACTAGGTGGGCCGCATATCTGTCACCTGAGGACTAGCTGGCCTACGTTCAGAGAGACTCATCCTTAAGCTGGTTTCAGGGTGATGGATGTCTGGACGTAAGAACTTCCAAAAGCCATATGCTGACATTATTGGGATATTGCTACATGGATGAATGGATGGAGGCCCCAAGACAACATAACTGCAGATCTTTGAAATATGCAAACATCAAATAGGGTAGAGAATGAATATTAAGAGAAAATTGTACACTTGGGAAAATCCTCAGAGGTCATATCATTAAGCCAGTATTTGAACAAAGATGTCCCGGACATCATCCTTGAAAAATGGCCATCTGTTTTTTTCCCTGTGTCCCTCTAGGAATGGGGGAACCCACTAGTATTGATGGAATCCTAACAAAGCTGCCCCCAGCCCCAATATTCTAACTTCCTTATGTGCCCCATTGAACAGTAGGCATGTCCTGATTTAACCACACCACCTGGTGTTAATCACACCACAGGCCCCCAGACTCAATAGTCACTGCCCCTAGCTAGCCACTGCCCTCAGATCCAATTCACATATTTGAATAGGTGTGTTCTTATACTCAACCACAATCCCATCATCCATTTAGCCCAAGACAGGACCACAATATCTAACAATCTATTTTGATCAGACAGGACCACAATAGCTAGCCAATCAGAAAGCAGCACAACCAGGATGTTTGACCACTGAATCATAGAAGAGGTACCTCCCCATTTTTTAATCCCTTAACAAACCCCTCCTGCCTTTTTAATTTTCATAATTTCTGTTCTGTAATTACCATCATTATGCTATAAATTTGCCTGTGTTGTCTTACTAACTTTCTGGTTCCTGTTGGAACCTAGCCTGCTTCTAAGGGGCTTCAATTCTCATTAAATGCCTACGCTTGGATTAGAGGTGGTCTGACTCTGAATTCTTTAAGATGGTGCCACCACAACACATCATGAAACCACACCAGTTTTTGGAATCCCTGGATGGGCAGATTCCCAGCTCCCATCCCATGAGATTAAACCACAACAGTATACTGGGGACACAGGATTATTGAGTAAATAGGAATAGGATAGGGACTAGACCTGTGGTTTCATTAGCTTTGGGAACTCCCAGATGAAGAAATCCCTTCTCTCAGAATCATTTGGCACTTCTACAGTTTGTCATCTAAGAGAGTTGCCTAGCCTACCGAGTGATTAAGAAATGTGCCCAGACCTAGCCATTCCGGATCTTAAATTGTATTATAAAGCAGCAGTCATCAAAACTGCTTGGTACTGGCTAAGAAATAGAGTGGTGGATCAGTGGAATAGGTTAAGTATGCAAGACACAGTAGTCAATGACTATAGTAATCTATTGTTTGATAAACCCCCAAACCCAAGATTCTGGGATAAGAACCCACTCTTTGACAAAAACTGCTGGGAAAACTGGAAAAGAATACAGCAGAAAATAAGCATAGCTCAAAATCTCACACCATATACCAAAATAAAGTCAAAATGGATTCATGAGTTAGATATAAAGGCTGATACAGTAAGCAAATTGGGAGAGCAAGGAATAGTTTACCTATCAGATTGATGAAAAACAGAAGAATTCATGACCAAACAGGAGATGGAGAGCATTATGAAAAGCAAAATGGGTAACTATGATTATATTAAATTGAAAAGTTTTTGCACAAACAAAGACAATGCAACCAATATTAGAAGGAAGATAGAAAATTGGGAAATAATTTTTACAACCAATCTCTCTGATAAGGGCCTCATTTCTAAAACATATAGAGAATTAAGTCAAATTTGTAAGAATACAAATCATTCCCCAATTGACAAATGGTCAAAGGAACTGCCTGTGAACAGGCATTTCTCATATGAAGAAATTAAAGACATCTACAGTCATATGAAAAAATTCTCTAAATCACTATTGATTAGAGAAATGCAAATCAAAACAACTCTGAGGTACCACATCACACCTCTCAGATTGACCAACATGACAAAACAGGAAAATGATAAATGTTGGAGAATATGTGGGAAAGTCGAAACACTAATGCATAGTTGGTGGAGTTGTGAAATGATTGAACCATTTTGGAGAACAATTTGGAACAATGCCCAAAGGGCTATAAAATGTGCATCTCCTTTGAACCAGCAATAGCACTTCTAGGGCCATATCCCAAAGACATCATGCAAATGGGAAAAGGAATCACATGTACAAAAATATTTATAGCAACTCTTTTTGTGGTGACAAAGAATTGGAAATTGAGGAGATGCCCATCAGTTGGGGAATGGCTGAACAGGTTGTGGTATATGAATGTAATGGAATACTATTGCTATAAGAAATGATGAGCAAGCAGGCTTCAAAAAACCTGGAAAGACTTACATGAACTGATGCTGAGGGAAGTGAGCAGAACTAGGAGAACTTGAACAGTTGATGCTTAGCCCTTCATAAACCAAGCAACTTTATAGGCAAGATGATCTCCACTGGTAAAACAAAGCTCCCAATTCTATTCAATTTAACAAACATAAGTTAAGCATTGCTTGTGTGCCAGACACTCTGATAGTCTCTAGGGAAAGAAAGACAGACAGGAGATGGGGCTTGCCTTCAATAAGTATGTATTCTACTGGTGGAGGGGGAAGGATAGAGCAAGTATAAAGATAAGTAGATGCAAAGTCACTTCAAAATAAAACATAATCAATATCAAGAGGATGAGAGTGGCAATGACTTGGGTAAACAGGAAAGACCTTAGTAGGAGGGGGCATCTGAGCCATGCCAAAGTTAGGGATTCTAATGAACAGTCAGGCGAGACCATCTCTTCTTCAGAAGCACCAGCCCTCATGTGAGTAGGCTAGGAAGAGCACCAGCAAGGAAATGGAAGACAGTTTCAAGCCCTGGCTTAGCCACTAATCAGCTGTGCGATATTGAGCAAGAACCTCTCCATCCCCGGTCTTCACTTTCCTTTTCTTTAAAATGAGGGGGTCTGGACTAGAGGACCTTCAAGGTTGCTTTTGATTCTACCATTTTTTGGAGATTAGGAATGTTTACTAACTGGGTTACCTTAGGTAACATAGTTCCCTTCACTGAACCTAAGTATTCTTATCTGAAGTAATTACAATGTCTACCTCCTAGGGTTGTTTTGTAGAAAACATCTCGTCTACATTACAGCGTTATAGAAAATGTTACTTGTGAGTTCTTTTTACTATATCTTGTTGGAGGTGCTTGTGGAATCTGTGGTAGGAATGATAGACAACAAGATGGGGAGTTGAAATTCTCGGTGTTCCAACTTAGTTTGGTCGACTCCAAAAACCCAGCCAATTGAGTGGGCTGTGTCACAAGGTGGACTTTGTAGCAGTGGTGAGGAGTGGAGCAGATGAATCCTCTCCCATCTCTTCACAACTGGAAAAAAAACTCATTGAATATGACTGATTTTTGATAATCATTTAGCATTATCTATATGCACCCATAATATAAGGCAAATTGACTTGAATCTGGAAGGATCCTTTGAGGATGAGTGCAGCTCCCTCATTTTTCAGATGAAAATACTAAGGAGTATTGAGAATAAATTACTTCCTCGGGGTCACAAGCTAGTCAGTGTCTGAGGCTGGATTTGAACCCGAGTCCTTGTGACTCACTGTTCTGTGCTGTCCAACTCACTCATTCTACAAAGGAGAAAACATGGACCCAATTAGGACTAGAATCCAAATTTCCAAGCTCGCACATATTTTAACTACATCCCATTCATGGCAATTCCACAAAGATAATAAACTACCTAGCAGTTATAAATATTATAACTATCCAGGGCTGTGCCAACCCTTCCATTGACCATCAGCAAAGACCATGGAGTAGAAAACTACTCTCATGTGTATACCCTCTACTTTTCACCACTCTCCCCTAATAAAATACAAATTTTTAAAGGACAAGGATTATTTACTTTTTGACTTTATATCCTCCAAGCCTATCTCAGTACCTGGCATGTAGTAAGTGCTTAATAAATGTGTGATGATTTCTTATAGAATGACAATCAAATGGGCATAATCTTTGCTAACATAAAGGGTGTTGACTTCACTCAGAATCCCTGTGATTCAGAGTTGTTATCTGCCTAGTATGAAGATCCCTTCACTGGACACCAATTCCTCTATCTCATATGCATCCATGCATACACACACACACACACACACACACACACACACACACACATACACTATTCCCATCCTTTTCTTTCCCACTTCTTCCCTGTCCTCTGGAGCTCCTGTTCTATTGTCAATAAACTATCACTTATTTTAGATGTTTATCTTCTTCCTAGAAATTTCTTTGTATATATTTGTATTCAATTATATATTTACATGTTGTTTCTTTCCTGATAGAATATAAGGTCCTTGAGGATAAGAACTATTTTAATTTGTCTTTGCATCCCCCAACACCTAGTACATGGTAGGTGCTTAATACATATAGCTCAAATTTAGTGAAAAGTTAAGTAGGTGGGGGAGGTGGAGATTGCCACAAGGTTTGCTTCCTTACTAACCTTTTTTCTAGAAAGCTACAGACCTTAATTTCTCTCAATGTATTTGAAAGTGCTCACATTTATGAAAAATGGTTTATAGATTATTTTTCACAATATCCCAGTGAGGTAGATAGTGCAAATTATTAAGCCCATTTTAGAGATGAGAAAAGTTAGGCTGAGAGAATTATTGACCTTAAACAAGTCACTTTACTTAGAGAGCATACTTTTTTTTATCTGTATCTTGAACAAATTAGACTAGATGATCTCTAAAATCTTTTGAAGTGCTAAATTGTGCTGGGAGAAGGGTACTGAGTTCATGCCTTAAGGAGAGTTATTAAATGACCTGGAGATGTCTAGCCTGGAGCAGGATGTGTGTCTGTATGTATATATGTGCATGTGCACATGCAAGCATGTATGTGTCCACGTGTATGAAGGAAGCATAATATCTTGAAGTTTTTCAGGGGCTGTCAGATGAAAGAGGAATCAGATTTGCTCTTCTTGTCCCCATGGATCAGAACCAAAAGCAGTGGAGAGAAGTTGAGAGGAGGCAGATTTAGGTTCTATGTGTAGGAAAACTTCTCTACCAGGAGACTTATCCAACAATGTCTTGGGCTATCTTGAGTCACAACAGACACCCGCTTGATGGCAGTCTTCAATCAAAGATTAGAAAACAATAACCAACATTTATATAGTTCTTACCATGTGCCTGGCACCATGCTAAGGGCTTTACAATTATTTCATTTGAACTTCATGACAGCCCTGAGAGGGAAGCACTATTGTTATTCCTACTTTACAAATGAGGAAAGTGAGGCACACATGGGTTAAATGACTTGCCCAGGAAGTGTTCAAGGACAGATTTGAACTCAGGTCTTCCTGACTCCATTATGTCACATAGATGGTCACCTTCCATGGATGTTGCATAGGGGATCCTTGTTCAGGTCTAGGTTGAGCCCTTGGGGTCTTATCCACTTCTGAGATTCTGATATTGTAGCAATAATAAGAGCAAACATTTACAGAACATTTTAACATATACTATCTCATTTTATCTTTACAGCAATGCTGTGTGAGACAGATGATTTTTAAAAATCCCATTTTACAGATGAAAAAGTGAAGCTTAGTGACTTTCCTCAGATTACAGGCCAAGGGAGGGTCTGAGAAGGGTTTAGAACTTGGACCATCATGACTCCAAGTCCAGGATGCTATCATGCACACCACCTAACTATTTGCTTATAGTATATGAAAAGTATTTCATTTCCTATGCTTCAGAAATGAATATCTCACCTGTCTCTCTTTGGAGATTCTGTACTACCATAGATGGGAAGACTGAGGGACGACTCCTGACTGCAAGAATGCCCATCAAAGGAGGGAATCCATTCAGATTGGAAATCAACTTAATTAACCAACCAACAAAATGAATATGTGAGAAAAGCTACTTGACTCTGGCACTGCCTAAAGAAAAGGAAGATGCTCCCTGCCCTTAGCTTATAGCCTGCTGTGAACACATTTAAAGACAGGCAAATATAGAGTATGTACACAATAAATCCCTAGTGGTACAAGGAGGTACAGAAAACTGGAGGACTCAGGAAAAGCATCTTGTAGGAGCTAGAAGTTAAGCTGACCTTGAAGGGAATTGGGCATTCCACTGGATAGAAGTGAGAATTCCAGTCATGACAGGTGAAAGCTTTTACAAAGATGGGAGATGGACTAATGTATATGTGGAAAAACAAGCTGGCCAGTTTGGCTGGAGTATGAATTGAGTGACAATAATTTCTAGTGACCCTCAAAAGGTAAGCTGAAGCCATATTGTGAGAATTTCCATTCCAGAGGATTTTTTTAAAAATTTATTTTTAATTTATGGCATAAAACAAACATCTCCATAACATTGTACAATACAAAGATGATTTAACATGAAATCTACTATGTACAACTTGCTATTCCTTTCAAATATACAACAAAACTATTGTATAAATTTCTTTTTTTCTTCCTTCTGCTCCACCCGCCACACAAGAGAAGGCTACCTTTAGACACAAATAGGTACATATATATGTAAAATTATTCTATACATACTTCTATATATCAGTTCTTTCTCTGGATACAGATGTTATCTTTCTCCATATGTCCTTTATAGTTAATTTGGTTATTTATAATGGTCAAAATAACTTATTCACTCAAAATTATTCTTAAAACAATAATGCTGTTACTGTATACAATGTTTTCTTGGTTCTGTTCATTTTGCTGTTCATTATTTCATGCAAGTCTTTCCATGTTTTTTTCCCCTAAAAT
This sequence comes from Vombatus ursinus, assembly GCF_900497805.2. NCBI lineage: Eukaryota > Metazoa > Chordata > Mammalia > Diprotodontia > Vombatidae > Vombatus > Vombatus ursinus. Next base: position 5,193,179 of record NW_020954615.1, on the reverse strand, counting down.
CATTGAACTCATCATTACTTATAGCACAGTTGTATTCCATCACATTCATACACCATAACCTATTGAGACATTCCCCAATTTGATGGGCATCCCTGTGACTTCCAGCTCTCTGTCAAAATAAAGAGAGCTGCTACAAACATTTTAGAACATATAGATTCCTTTCTCCCCCCCTAATTATCTTAAAACAGAGGGTTTTGTATTTTATCCTGGAAACAATTGGGAATCAATTTTATATTCTGGTTATGAAAATCCTTGCTTTAATAGTTTAGGGGTCCTTGAATCTAAACCTGTGCCCTTGATTTCCAATTTTCATCTTCCTCCCCTTCTCTTGTTTCAGACCATAATGTTGCAAGTTTCTTTCTTGAAAAAAAAAACACATTAAAGATGAGTTTGGTGATTATTCAAAGGTATTCATGTGAACCCAAAGAAATACATTATGGACAGAGAATTCCTTTCCTACTCTACAAAATTTGATGTATTCTAAACCACAGGAGGATGCAAGGTGTCAGGTCCTTGCTAATATTTATTCCCTACCATAAGGAGAGGTGATGGGGCCACCCCTAACAAACAGAAGTAGCAGATGTCAGGCACTCTGCACATCCTTGAGGTTGTCAAACAAATTTGAGAATACAGATGATGCCAAACATGCTCCCCATGTTCATTAGTTTTATATGGTTCTCCCGAGCAGAGAGTGTCCTGGGTACCTGTCGACATTGTCAAGATGAGGTTTATTCAAAGTAACAGGGCATGGCTCTTCACTTCACCATTTGTGCTGATGGAAAGCAGCCCTTACTAGAAATGGATGAAGGATGAGGAACAAGCCATCTCATCTGTTTCCTTTCTAGGAACAACAGCAAGACTGCAGTGCCTTATGTTACATGAAACCCTTGGCTGTAGAAATGAAATGATTTTTACAAATGTTGCTTCAAGTACAAAAAGGATGCCAACAAAGAAATGTGTGCCTGAGAAAAAAGTTAGGCTGGCCATGTGGTTTCTTTGATGGATTACCAATGGATGGCCCAAATATGTCATTGTAACCTTCCCATGTCAGGAGAACTTGAGGAAGATCCCCAGCCTGGTGTGTGGAGCCCAATGTGACAAACTGATGGCAAGACATGGACAAGAGTCTGACAAGACTCTGACAGGATGGGCAGGCATGGATGGGCTGTTAGCTCTATCATTGGAGGGAACATTGACACCAATTACATCATGAATCCATTGGCGTATGGGTGTATAAGTTAATGTCAGTTTGGACTTGGGCAAGCAAACAATTATTTAAGGAAGAGGTGTCCATTCACTTTTCTAATGCCACCCCTCTGCTTATACTATTGATGCTGTTCCCTTTGTGCTCCCTGTTGGGAACTTGCTCCATTGATCATCACCACCTCTCCACCTTAAACGCTGCTGTGTATATTGACTCCATCCTTGTTGCTTTCAAGTATATTTATCTCCTCTAGCCTATAGAAGAAACTAACAAACAAAAAATCTCCATTTGACTCCAGCATCTTCAAGCTATTGCTACACCTTTCCTCCCTTTAATTGCCAAACTGACAGTTATCCACACTTGTTGCCTCCAGTTTTTCACCACATGCTCATCTCTCGCCCATTCAAAATCTGGCTCCCCTTCTCGTGGAAATGCTCTCACAAAGGGGATCAGTGATCTTTGAACCACAACATCCAATGGCTTTTTTCCAGTCATTTTTTAAACTTCTTTTTTTCTATCTTGGCCTGTCTGAAGCATGTGATAATATTGGCCATCTTTCTTTCTAAATGTTCTATCATTGACTATTGCGCCCATGTTTTCTCCTAGTTTCAGCATAATTGTTTGAATACTTTCAGTTTCCTTCATTGGTATATCATCTATATCCCACATTTTTAACTTGAGCGTCCCTCAAGCTTCTGTCCTTAGCTATCCTTTCCCTTCCTTGGTCTTCCATTCAATTTGATTTCCTTCCCTCCCCTGCACTTCTCATTGCTTCCATTCCCTTTCTTTTGATTCCTTTCCCTTTCCTTTCTTCCCCTTCACTTCCCTTTCCTTCCCTTTCTCTGTCTGTTCTCTTATACACGATCATCTCATCAGCTCCCACAGATTCATTTGTTATCTATATGAAGATAACTCTAAAATCTGTGTATTCAGCCTTTATCTCTCTTTGAATCTCCTATCTTACATTTCCAACTGCCTGATGAGTATCTCTATCAATTTGTCCAGCAAGTATCCCAAACTCAACCTATGTAAATATGAATTAATCCCTGCAAACGAAGCAAGACCAAATACAAACTGTCTTTCTCCTTAACTTCTCATCACTATTGAGAGCATTGTCATTCTTTCTTTCCCTCTGAGATTTATAATCTCAGAGTCATACTTGACCCTCTTAAGTCCTTCATCCTCCACCTCTTGAATGAACAAATCCTGTTGATTCTACCTCTCCAGCATCTGTCTTTCCTTTTTGTCCCAATCTCTCCATTAATGTGGTTTCCACCATAACATGGGCCCTTATCACCATTTGCCCAGCCCACTGTGTAATAGCTTCCTATATGATCTCCCTGCCTTTAATATCTCCCCACTCCAATCCATCCTGTATGTAAGTGTCAAAAGAATTTCCTAAAGTTCACATCTGACTGTGTTCTTCTGTACCTCAAAGATCTCTCTGGGATAAAATGCATGGCTTGTCATTTAAGCCCTTTTCATTCTGACTCTGACATACCATTTCAGTCTTACTGAATACTCATTTTTTGATACTTTCAGCAACAACAATAGCAAAAAGAAGATAAACACACATCTACACACATGCACAAACATGCACACACACACACATACACAGACACACACACACCAGTCTACATTCCATTCAAATTGAACTTGTAGTTTGATCCAAACTTAGCATTTAATTTCCGCCTCCATGTAAGCACACAGCCTGTCTCCCATGCCTAGAAGGTCACCTTTCCTCACTATTGTCACTCTGAAGCCTTAGCTCCCTTCAAAGCTCAGCTCATATATTATCTCCACCATGAAGCCTTCTCCAAACCACTAGCACTTAGTTCTCTCTCCTTTCTTCATTGACCCTTTTAGGGTCCTTATTCGTCTGTGTGTTGTAGTAGAATGTAAGATTCTTGGAGTCCATGTCTGTGTCAGCTTTATTTTTGTATCTCCAGTTGTTAGCATAGTAACTGCATATAGTTCTCGTTGTTCAGTTGTTTCTGACTATTTGTGACTCCATTTGGGGTTTTCTTAGCTGAGATACTGAAGTGGTTAACCATTTCCTTCTATAGCTCATTTTATAGATGAAGAAACTGAGACAAACGAGGTTAAGTGACTTGCTCAAGATCACACAACTAGTGTCTGATGCTTCATTTGAACTCAGGTCGTCCTGACTCTAGGATCAGTGCTCTATCCATTGCACCACTTAGTTGCCCTTTGCATGGAATAGGTGATGACAAATACTTGTGGAATTAACTTACCTCAAATTTCCATGGAGATGCATGCTAAAGTAGGTGCAGCTTCTGAGTGAAGATAAGCCCCTGCTCCTGCCCTCATGGACTAGCAGTCTCTTGGCTGAATGTTTTGTTCCATATACATTATATTATGCACTTTATCTTCATAGTCTGACAATGGTATGAGGCAAGTACACCCATTTTACAGATGAGAAAAAAATTCAACAGAGAAACAACTGGTTCAGGGACATATTACTAGTAAGTGAGAGAAACTCTCAATATTTTCCTCTAAACTCCTCTATGCTAGGGAAGAGAGGCAGGGTTACTGAGTTGTGAGGTGCACTGGGGACTTTATTTATATTCTCTAACAAAGAAAAACTTAGGGGGTGTTTTTTTTCTTTTTAATTTCAAAATTTATTTTTATTCTTAACAAACATCAAATAAAATGGGCATTCCCATGAAGACAGTAGAACAGTGAAAGAGGATTGTGTATAAAACTATAGGTTCCATAAATCTCCAATCCTCATATGCAAAAATGGTAGATTTGCATTCCACAAACTCCTAGGTCCCTTTCAGTTCTGATGTTCTATGATTCTATTCTCCTCATTCTAAAGCTATCTCAGATCTCCAAATTCTTAAATTCCTTCTTGGGGACTTACATGATGTCAGGCGGCTGCCCTTTCTGCTGATCTCTTACCCCTGGAGTTCTTCTCTTCTTTCTACGTTCTCTCAACCTCACCCTTTTCTAGATGTCAATTTCTTGGATTCTACCTGCCTTTCCAGCTGACCTCTGCCTACTGGATTCCCCAGTTTCCCTTCCAGACTCAGCTTAAATCCTACCTTCTATAGGAGGCATTTTGCTGTTCCCTTTTCTGCTTTCTTTCCTCACTCCCCAGAGCCTTCTCTGAATTTACCTCTCCTTTTCAATGTGCGCTAAGTTGTCTCCCTCATTAGTAAACAAGATCCTCGCGGCCAAAGCTTTTATTTTTGGTTTTCATTGCCTCCCCAGCTTTAGCACAATGACTGGCACATAGTAATAACTCAACAAATGCTTATTGGCCCACTGATAACTATCACATCCTCAAAGCCTTCTCTGAATACATTACTTAGTCCCTTAACTTCTCCCTTATTTGATCTCATTGCATACTATATTTCTCTGATTTTTTATCATATTTGAAATATTATTCATTATTGTCTCCAATATTATTTGTCTCCATACACGTCTTTCCTGAAATTACACATTTGAAGCACCATAAGGATCACATTGTCCTATATACAATAAGCCCTAATGGTTGTTTTTTGAATGAATCAATCATTTGGCAAATGATAGAGGAGTCTGAACCTATTTGTGTAGATTGAACCAGCCAAGATAAGAAACATTTTGATTGAATAATTAAGGCTCATTTTTGTTATTCATTCATTTTAGTCATGTCAGACTCTTCATTACCCCATTTGGGGGTTTCTTGGCAAACACGTTGGAATGGTTTGCCATCACAGAATAACAGCTGGAAAGGATCTTAGAGGAAACTAGTTTCAATGCCTGTATTTTGTAGATAAGGAAACTGAGCCTGAGAGACCAGTGGCTTACCTGGGGTCACATAGCTAGTAAATGTCTGAGACAAGATTTGTACTCGTCTTCCTAACTCCTGCTCCTTAAGCACTCTTACTGTGTTTACACAATAAATGCGACCTATATCAACTGAAACTGAGATGTCAACTATATTCTGATATTCCTAAAGATAACTGACTGGGGAAATAAGTAAAAAAAGATAGGATTTTGAAAAGGGATCAAAGTTTAACTTACTTTGAAAAGATAGATCTTGGCGTTCTGTGTTATGGGTCACAAACTTTTGCAGTATTTTTCATTGTTAACAAGATAGCAAAATCCCCTAAAGTTGTGTTTGAAAGTTTAGGGCTAGAGAATGAGAGATTCTGAGAGAACAAACTATTCTGAGATTGGAAAGAAATATGAGGTTTTTATGAAATAAGAGAATGTGTATTTTATAAAATAGAAAATGGAAATGAGCTATATCCACTGAATTGTTTCAAATAGTCTATTTAATGCCATCTTTTAGGCCTAGCAGTGTACTTATGGGATTTTTTAAAGACTATATACCATTAGAAAAAGTCTTCAAGACTCAAGGGCATGGGGCTTACTTTGCTGAAACCCATTAATTTGTAAGATTGTACTATTAAAATGCATTAAGTGAGTATTCCATGGAGAAAAATGAAATGATTTGTTTCTGATGAAAATATCCATGAGTGTGTTTTGAGAGATTCAGTTTAATACCCAATGAGCACTTACGGCTTCCTATGGACTGCACTGAACATTCCAAAATGCTGCTCACATTGCTTCCATTTTTAGAAGCTGGATTCTATGAAGAGTGACAAGGGAAAATTCGGTATTATCTCATTGCTGATGGGCATAGATTCTTATTGTGACATGAGGCATGTGCTGGGGGATTGTGCGAGGGGTTCTTTCATTTTCTTAAAATGGGGGTTGGGGTAACAGGTAGCATGTTTTCTGTATGAGTTATAAGTATGTACTATGGCCTTTCCTTATTGCACCCAATAATATTAGCCTCCCTAAAACAGGTAGAATTTGAACTAGATTCTAAATACAGAGCTGGAACAAGGTAGAGGGTAGGGGGAGGAGTACTACAACAGTTATGAATAGATATCAGTTAGAAGGATGGCATTGACATTTAATAACTGTAAATTTAAGTAGATCACCTTATTTTTCAGGGTTTCATTTTGCACAATGTTAAATGAATAATCACAGGATTGTAGATTTAGGGCTGGAAGGGATCTTTGAGGTCATCTAGTTCAACACCTAATTTTATAAATGAGGAGACGGAATATTTTTTTTTTGGCAAGGCAATTGGGGTTAAGAGACTTGCCCAGGGTCACACAGTTAGTATATGTCAAGTGTCTAGTCTGAGACCAAATTTGAACCCAGGTACTCCTGACTCCAGGGTCAGTTCTCTATCCTCTGTGCCACTTAACTGCCCTTGACACTTAATATCTTAGGCAGGATCTGAACTTGAGTCTCCTAATTTCAGCTAGGAAGCACAGAAGATAGAGCACCAGGCTTGAAGTCAGGAGGACCTGAGTTTGAATCTGACCTCAGACACTTATTAGCTGTGTGACTCTGGATGAGTCACTTAATCCTGTTTGCCTCAGTCCCACATCTGTAAAATGAGCTGGAGAAAGACATGGCAAACCACTCTAGTATCTCTGCCAAGAAAACCTCAAATGGGGCTATGGAGAATCAGACACGATTGAAAGGACTGAATAAAAACAACAGTTTCCTAATTTCAAACCTAATGGCTTTATCCATTGCACCACCTAGCTGCCTCTTCTAATATCTTCCCTCCCTCATTTTGGAAGAAAAGAGGAAGACAGCTTGTAAAATTTGGCTCCTCCACCCTGTCTTGCCCTCCTTCTGGCTAGGTCCCTCACAATTCCTCTTGGTTCTCTGTTACTTTAGTTCTGGGGGAGCTGGTGACTCAGCTGACTGATCATGGACTACTTGGACCTTCATCAGTCACCTCCCCTACCCCTTTTGGATAGCCATCTAAGAGATTTATTATTCAGATTGAACTTTTGGAAAATGAAGCTCAGGTCCAGACTACGCTTTCCTTACATAGAAAGATCTCTTCATTCCTTCAGAATCATAGCCTTGCATACTTGTTCTTTGCACTACTCAAACTGCCTTTCTTTCTACATTGATCAGTCTGCTCCTTGGTTTTTCCTATCTGCCCAGTATTGACATAAAATAAATCTGGGGGCAATTGCATTTGGATGTAATGATATGATGACCAGTGCAGTAAATAGAAAAGAAACTGAGTTAGAACTCAGAGGTCCTAAGGTCAATTTCTGGCTCAACTACTTTCTACCTGTGTCACCTTGGGTGAGTCACTTAGACATTTTGGACCTCAGTTCCCTTACTTGTAAAATAAGATGTTGAACTAGATGACACCTAGAATTCATTCCAGATTTAAATCTATGATTTCAAATCATGAAAACTTGAATTCCCATCCTACCTATTGTGCTTGCTGGTTGTATGACCAACAATGGTGCATGTATAACCATGGACAATTCCCTTAACTTTTCTGTACTTCAGTTTCTCCATTTGTAAAATCAGAGTTGGCTTCAATTCCCTTTGGCTTCTACATGAAGATTTTAGGGCAAAATCTGGTCCACTTAGAGCTTCCTCAATTCCATTCAACAAACATTTATTATTTAATTTCGGTTGTATATAGCACTCTTACCTGTCTTGCTTCTCATGTTTTCTACCTATTTGACCTTGGGCCCATGATTTATGTATGATTGGGACATGTATAAAGTGATTCTGAAACTACTGACCATGTGGAAAATTGAGATGATATGTAATGAAAGTGCCTTGAAGAGACATGAAAGCTTGCTTAGGCTGGCTTTGTTTTGTTAATCATATACTTAGGAAAAGCAGAGCTGGGGGGGTGGTCCTTAAAAGGCACCAGTCAATCACAACTTTAGCCACTCTTGGATTTTCTCACTTAGTGGGGTTTCTGCTTCTAGTCTGAATTCTCTGACAGCATTTGCCTTGATGTCAGTATCTTACCTCAGAAATTACCTCCCATTTGTATCATCTATATTTTTATATGCACAGAGTGGTTTTCTCTCTCACTCCTCTGTTTTTCTTTATGTGAGCTCCTGGAAGGCACGGTCTGCTTGGGTTTTTTTTTTGTTTTTTGTTTTTTGTTTGTTTGTTTTTTGTCTTTCCAGCTGTGCCTGGAAAAAGAGCCATTGAGCCTGGAATGCAGTAAACATGTAATAAATGCTTACTGACCAACTACCTAGAAGTTGCCAGGTCTTGTGTGATTCTGAATATAATTCCTTGGTACTTGGATTGATTTCTTTTTGTATGCTTGGAATACTTTTCCCCCCTTTGATGTGAGAGTTTTGAACTTTAACTATGACATTCTTGGACTTTCCATTTTGTGACTTATTCCAGGAAGTGAATAGTGGATTCTTTCTATCTTTGCTTTCAAGTTCTAATCTATCTAGGCAACATTAATTTATTTCTTGATATATTCTGAACATGCTTTTAAAAATCATGATTTCAAAGAGTTCAACAATTTTCTTTTTGTTTAATATTTTGATTTTTCCCTATTTTTCCTTTTTTTTAGAGTCTTTGACTTTTATTTTATTTATTTTAGTTTTCAGAGAGTCTATTATTTTAGTAAGGTTTACAATGTTCTCTTCTAAGCTATCGATTCTAATTCCATAAATTTTTCCTCCACAGCTTTTGTTTCTTTTTTTTTCTTTCTTAAGCTTGTTTCATTTTTCCCCTAAGTATTCATGTAATCTTTGTGGAAAATCTATTTTTTCTTTGAGTGTCTGCTTTTGATTGTTACATAGTTATTCATTTATTTGGGGGAATTTCTAAAGTTTTAATAATTTAAAAATATTTATCAGTTTTCTATGATTTTAATCACTTTGTCTTTAGCTCCTAAACTAAGTATTGTGTCGTGACCAGACTCCCCCTCTATTACACTTTTGGGTATGAATGGTTGGCTTTGTTGCCCTGATTTATCTTGCCCTGGGTCAGAGTTTTCTCTACCAATTTCTGCTTTCCAGGGTTAGGAACCCTTGGATCTTTGAGGTTTAGAGAGCTATATCTTCTAGGCCCTCTAATGTATTTTAATACACATTATGAGGGACTTTGGAGGTGCTGGTCCTGTGATGTCCTAGTCTGAGCATTGTAAAACCATACTAGTCACAGGCCACTGACAACTGTTCTTCCTATGACTTCCAAATTTTCCACTCTTGGGTTCCCTGAACACACTGTAACTTTCTTCAGGGAACTCTCCACTCTTTCTGCCTCTAGATAAGGAGGCTTGGGGATGACCCATCTTCTTGCTTTGTCTCTGGTTATGCTGAGGGGCTACCTTGCTTTGTGTTAGATTTGCTGAGGGTCATTTTACTTATTGCCATTGGACTTTTGGCTGAGGGGGTGTCTTATAAAGTTCTGGAAGGGAAATCACTTATTGTGGTTTCTCATTGGATTTATTGATGATTATTCAGTCCAGTGAAGTATGTGGAAGTTGGGCTGTTTGCAGACCATTCAAGCAGCCATCTTGGCTAGACATCTTTTCATGCCCTGCTTGACTATAAATATAGTGAGAGGTAGCTAAGTCTTCTTGTCTTAAATGTACATCTCCCTCAATTCCTCACTCAATGCTATGAACATAATTAGTCAAATAATAAAATATTTATTAGGAACCTATGTGTCAGGCACTATGCTAAGTGTTGGAAATACAGACACAAGTAAAACACATCCTACCCTTAGGTGTTTAAATTCTAAAAGAATACAGTAGACACTTAATACATGTTTGTTGACTGATAGATTTGTTGCCTTTAATAGGTCTTGATAACTAAATGACTATGAGAGATGAAAGATGAGAAGTCCCAAATGACAAGAACCCCTTCCCCAGGTTAATGATTCTTAAATCATTGGTCTTCTCAGAACTGGTCACATCCATACACTTTCTTGGTCACATCTGCTTGAGATTCAGTGCATAGAGCTTTTTTTCTGGGCAATCACTGTGTATTCTCTTTTTCCCACAATGAATGAGCTTTTTAAAGGTCATCCTGCCAGAAAAGGGAAAATAGAATGAGGTGCTTTGCAATCTTGTATTCAGTGAAGGAATGTTGGATTTGTCCTTTTGCTAAATATTTCTGAAGCAATGCATTAAGGAAACATGGCTGTGTTATACACAGTTCTAACCATACATCAAATGGAAATTGGGGACATATAGAAAGACTGACTAAATTTTACATCTATTTAATTCCAGATGCTTCTGATTTTTAGTACGTATAGTCTAAGTGGATAATGCTGAGTAGCATAATGAGTGACTGACAGGAATCATGGAATACTGAAAAAATGGAAACCCTCGACATTAATCTCCCTTTTCTAAAATGGGATTTTAAATCCTCCTCTATCATTGTTCACTCCTTCTTCTTTAGCACCAGTCTCTGAGGAAGAGGTGGCCCTTCTCATTGCCAAGATCAAGCTTCCCGCATGTGCCTCTTATTTTTTTCCTGCTTACCTTTCTTATCTTTGTCTCATTCAATTGCATCATTTCCCTCTAAGTGTCATTTGATTTGCCAATTGACTCCTTCCCCACTACCAACAAATAAGTCCAGATCTCCTACATCTTTCAAAAAAAATTACTTAACCCTACTATCCCATCTAAGTCTAGTTCTATATCTCCCTCTTCTCTTTAATTGGCAAAATACTGGAAATAATACTCTATATTCATTGTTTCTTTTTCTTCATCTTCCATTCTCTTTTCAATCCTTTACATTCTGGCTCTCAACAAGGTTAGCAACAATCTTATAGAATTAAGGAAATACACAAGCATGTGCATTTAGATAAAGGTTGGGGTTTGGGTGATTGGGACCTATAGAGTATCTGGTGCTAGAGAGATGGAAGGATTAACTCTTGCCAGTTGTAGATATTAATGTGTATCAATTAAGCTGATCTGCCTAGCTCCTTGTTGAAAGTCTTTGCCATCATTTGTGTGTGTGTGTGTGTGTGTGTGATCTGGTGTAGACTTAGAGTCAGGAGACCTAGGTATGTTATTTTTCCTCATAGGGCTCAGTTTCCTCTTTAATGAAATGAGTATAACAACATGTGTTACCTACCCTATAGGTTGTTGGGAACTAAGTGCATTGTAAATTTTAAAAAAGGCATGAAAGGGGTTGATTAGAGCAATCCCTGATCAATTTGATGAGGGCTTTTGTTATTTTTTGTTTTTAGCTTTGATAAAAGGATATTTGCCTCAAGGATATGCCAAAAACAGAAGTACAAACATTTTCCCCCAGTACCTCAAGGCACATTCTCCGCTACATGTCCTTGGTATCTGAGGAGAGTGGGCTCAGATATAATACAGTTTCCACGTTGCATTAGTGCCATCAAGTTCATGGCAAATTTCGGCATTGCTGCTGGCATTGCTAGTACTAGGCTGGTCCTGAAGATCAGTCTTCCTCTGGCCTCAAACCTAGGCTGTCGGCAAAACCCAGTGTGGACTTGACTCCCAGATTTCCTGATGATATACTTTCCTGACCTTTCAAAACTCACAAAGTCATAGTCATCTCTTTCATCTAAAATGAAAGGAAAACACTGAGGCAAAGAACCAAGGCTTGAGTTTAAGGTCAACACATCAGCCTTTGGATGAAAAGGGCTTGAATCCTCTTCTCCTCATAGCATTATCTCTTTTGTCTCACTGAGCACTGACAATAGGAAGAAATCAGCCAAAGAGAAGAGCATGAGTTTTTCAACCAACATGATGATATCACATGATGTGATTCTTTGTTTGGAAGCAAGTGAGGATACCTTCCCAGAAAGTGTGTGTATGCTCACTGGTGCCTTGCTCCGAGGAAATAAGGAGCTTCTAATATTTGGCTGGTTGAGACTCATAAGGACAGAATCTTATGGGAGTAACTACCCCTCTCCATGGTCTATAGAAATGATTTGGTAGGCCAGATGTGTTCTTTTCAACTTCTTCACCACTTTACCTCATTCACAAGACAGATCATCATATATTATAAGGAACCAGTGTTTCTCAGGCTGAGGACACTTAATGCAACCTGGAAGTCTCTTTCCTTCCAGGAAATGCAAATGGGGGTTATGTGTGCTTATGGGTACCTTGACAAGCTCTGGGAGCAGAGTTTTCCATCCTAAGAGGTGGTAGAAGCCAGATCACTGCAGCAGAATAACATGAAGAAGCAGAGATATTCTCATTCAGCCCAAGGAGGAGCTGAAGACTTGAAGATTGTAGGTGAGGATTGCCAAGACATGGGGGCTAGCACTAAGTGATACATGTCATATATGGAGTCATCAAAATGGAAGATCTAACTTTGACAATGTCAGTCCGAGAAATGATGTTCAGTCTGACAAAGATAATAAATTTATTTCATTTCCTCAAATGTTTAAGCAAAATCCTGTAGAAAAAAATGAATTACTTCTTGCCTTCAGGAAGCTTACATTCTACTGGAGGAGAGTCACTCAGAGAATAAGTTGGAGAAACAAGAACAGCTACATTAAGGCAATTGAAGAAGTGGCATGTAGAATAGTCATTAGACTTTTCCATGTTACACTTGAATGCAAAATTTATATGAATGAATGAATTAAAAAGCATTTTAAAATGCTTACAATATCCCCAGCTCTGTGTTAAATGCTGATGATATAAATCCAAAAGTGAAACAGGCCCTACCCTAAAAACATTTATATTTTAAATGGGTAGAGATCACACATTGGAGAGTAATAATCAGGGAGGAGTGTTTTGGTTTGAAATATTCCAGTGAAGGTAATTAGAACCATAGGAGAGGAGGCTGATATACCCTTTCTGGTTGTAATGGCAGTATTAATCAGGTTATGATTCCAGAACTGGAAAGATGGGGTGGGAAAGAAGGGGATGGGAGAGTGCATGTGGGTGATGGAAAGAGGATGGCATGGGAATTAAGTGAACCATGGCTTGAGTAGGTAGTCTGCTATAGGGGGTCACATGTGAGGGGTGAATGCAAGAAAAAAAATCAAATGCTTATTAGTATTAGCCAAGCATAGTGACACTAGAGGGTATAAATTTTAGGAAAGAAAAATTTACCTTTTCTTTTTAATGAGAACACTCTAATGTTGGATTGAGTTGCCTTGAGAGGTAATGAGTTCTCCATCACTGGAAGTCTCCAAATAGACTGGACCATCATGATGTTATAGAATGGCTCCCTATCTTTGGTAAGACTTTGTCTATAAAATATCAACTTTCTAGTTTGTACTGCTTTCACAAATACAAAGTGCTTTCCTCACAGCAATCCCTTGAGAAAGCAGTATGTGCGTCAATTACTGTGCTAACAAAGGTTAAGTGACTTGTGCCAGGGCACAGATTTGTGATATGAAACTGGGTTTCTGAAATTAAAGTCCAGTCTCCTTTTGGTAGCACCATGGACAGTGGAAAGGATGTTGGCTTGGAGCCAGAGCACCTTTATTCAAGTTCTAGCATTGACACTTACTATTTTATGACTTTAGGCAGATAAATTAAACTCTCTGATCTTCAGTTTCCTCATATGTAAAATTAAAGGATTATAATGGATGGTTTCTAAAGTCTCTTCCATCTCTACAACCTAGCTTAATTCTGAGATCTCCTACTCTAGTCAGGTCATAGGCAATTGCACACTGCAATTTCTATTCTGCATCAGCCAGAGACACCAGACTTTCCATGCCATCAACTATGTTAGTGAAACTTTTGTCCCAGGCCTAATTTAAGAGAAAGGGCTGCAAAGGAGGATGAAGCAAAATTTCCTTGGTTCAGTTGTATAGGATAATCTGAGATAAGCTCAACCATTGGGATGAGGTCTCTTTAAAGGTGATCTGATCAATGGCCTTTCCTAACAATTTCAATGGCTATTCTAGTGAAAAGTAAAGTAATGAGCCTTTTTAATGTCATGGTATTCAATAACTCAAGAAGTTTTGGAATTTCCCCATGATTTTTTTTTTCTATTTGCCTGCTCATTAGCTGCATTTGAGAAAAAGCAAGATGAATCATCTGTCTTTAAGAGATATGCATTATTTTTCATCATTCTATGAAAGCTCAAATGATCATGGCTATAAATTTCCAGGTCAGAAGTTCCCTTGTGTGTTAGCATTTCAGTTGTTTGGCATTTCTCTATTTTGGTAGACATATTTCTAACTGTTATCCTTTACATCAATCACAAGTTTTCTTTTCAGAGTCAAACCTGTGTTATGGAAAAATCTATATAGTAACTGCTTTAGAAGGTTGACAGTCTGGACTCAGGGAAACAAAGATGTGGCTATTTTAATAGTCCAAGAGAGAGGCAATAAGGATTTGAATCAGAATCATGGCCGTTGGCACAGTAAAGGGGAAAGATAAATTAAAAAAAAACAGACCCAGAGAGATTAACTTATCCAAAACCATCCTTATCCAGAACAGCAAACGTCAGTGTTGGAATTTGAAACCAGGTCCTTTGACTACACAGCCATCACTCTTTCCATAGAGCCACGGAGATTCTTTGTTAGATTATAGAAAAGAAGGTTGAAAACAACAGAGTCAGCCGTAAACATAAGAAGGTGACTTTTAGACACTTCCATCTGAACAGAATGCAATTGGATTTGACCAAGAGTAGAACACTCCAACCCCCCTTCTCAGAGCTTGTGACTTTCTAGTCAAGGACAGAAGGAAAGTGGCATTTGGGCAAACACATTTCATTAGCACTTTACAAATCCTGATTAGGACAAGATTTCATTTTCCCAAAGAGTCTTTCAAGTCGTTGCAGTAGAAGATATTTGATTAGTCATAAAAGCATCTCACACAGGCTGGCCCTGATGGCTGGGACAAGGCGTCTGGGTGGAATTCAGCCCGGGTGGAAATGCTGAGATTTGTATGCAGCTTGGTGACAGTGACTTGGCTGCTGGTGCATCTGTGCATTATATATTCATGGAATGCACATGGCAGGTGAGGATGAGCAGTGGGCTATGAAAGCTGGGGTTTCTGGATTCAGTCAGGGCTTTTCTTTCAGAAAAGAGGGTGAAATGTACATTGATATTCATTAAAATCAACCCTTTTCATCATAATGAGACGTAAGCATGAATTTCTTATTATGAAATTAAGTTTGATTAGAAGTTAGGACATTGATCTGCATAATGTGCTTTGCAAAGCTTAAAACACTAACGATATACATATTATGAAGGCAGAGTGGATAGAAAATTAATGTAGGAGTCTAAAAGACTTAAGTTTAAGGCCTACCTCTGACCCCGACTGCCTGTGTGATCCTGGACAAGTCAATTAACCTCTCCCACCGTAAGTGGGAGGGTCCAGAAACTCACTAAGACTGCATATTGAAGAATAACTCTGATTTGTGTCGGTAGAGGGTTTCCTCACTGAGAGAATTCCTTATGTATTTGAAGTTGCACATCTGGTCTGGGTGGCCCCTTCCCCTTGCCCAGTCAGTCAACAACCATTGGTTAAGCATTTACTATGTGCCAGATACCTTGCTAAGTGCTGGGCATACAAATAAAAGGAACTATATCTGCTGTCCTCAAGTTGCTACCATTCTAATGGGGAAAGACAATACAAAATGCAGCTGAAGAGTGTGGGGGGGAGGGAATAGTAGGAGAGTCAGAAGAAATTCGGAGAAGAATGATGGATGGTTGGCTTAAAGCCCTTCCTCAAAATGGAGATTCAGTGAAAAAATCATCAAAGACAGAAAGGGGATGCAGACATGGAGGAGAGGGCCAGGGTGGTATGGCCATAGACACTGAGGGACATTTGAGGGTAGGAAAGCAGCTGAAGCATGGTGGCAAAGGTGAGAGAGGCAGAGACAGAGCTAGGAAACCAATGGTGGCTGGCTGGCTTTGTGCCCTTCTGCAAAATGGTGGCTTTAAGAGGAATTCGCCAATGAGACAAGGGGACCTCAAGGGGCAGGGGGATGTTCTAGGGAGAAATACACAAGGAAGAAAATAATATTAATTAAGATTGACAACTCAGAGCTAGCACGTGACAGTCAAATAACATATTAGGTATGGATTCCCAGGATTTGCATTTGCCTCCCAGCCAGCTCACTTGCTACCTATGTGAATTGGGAGAAATTTCTCAAGGTATTGTGTTAAGTACTGAAGATACAAAGCAAAAAAGGAAGACATTCAGGCCTGCCCTCAACAAGCTTATATTCTATTGGGCAAGACAACAGGTACTTAAGTAGGTGTATATCTAATATATCTAAATGTATGTATGAATGTATATGTACATATACCTATTTATACACATTTTTATATTTATCATATGTACATATACCGATTTGCATGCATATGTAGCCACATACACATATACACATATATGTGCATATATACATGCATTTTTTGTGTGTGTATGTATGTATACACACATACAATGTAACCTCAGAAGGCTAACTACAGAAGAGTTTAGTGGAAAAAATACTGAGTTGGAAATCAGAGGACCTGAGTTTGAATCCTGACTGTCCCCTTTACTAGCTATGACTAGAAGGAAATCATTTAACCTCTCTAAGCCTCAGTTTCCCTATCTGTAAAATAGGAGGTTGGATTAGATGACCTTTAAGTTTTAGTTCTATGGTCTGATGGGACAGCTTTGTTTCTAGACTCCTGCTTCATTTCTTTTGAGTGATGAGACCTCTGTGAAAGGCAATGCTTTCACTGCATTCTTTTATTACATTCACTGAGCCATTGTGGCAGTTCATAATCCATGGCTCTAGGGCAGAAAGAGTCCCATCTGGTGGGCTAGGGATGCTGGGTTGATGAGAGCAGTTTGGCTGGCAAGAGTGTTCAATTACCAACAAGAATTAGCAAAATTCTTTATTGCCCATTAGGGCACCATTATTTTTGTTGCATAAGGTGACTCCAAATGGGTCTTTTGAGTCTAATTATCAAAAAATAGAAGGAGAGAGACCAGAAGTCTATGTTGGAGACCCGTGTTCACAAGGTCCTCCAGGATCGAACCCCTGCTCCTACAGTTTGGGAGTTATTGGCACACACTGCAAATAAGTAAACAGTAGATGAAGTAAGCTAAACTGTGAGACTGTACAGGTCAGTGTGGCAGAGGGAAGGTAGGATTCAAACTTAGAGTCAGGAAGAGATGCTCTCAATTCCTGCTGGAAAAAAACTGGCCATGTGACCATGGATAAGTCATTTAACCTTTCAGGGTGCCCCAGCAAGCCTCTAGCAAGTGTTTTAAACCTGGGGGCTCGTACCTCTTTCATGGGTAGATTTTATGATATTTACAATCTTGGTTGGGAAAATTACACCTTTACTTTGTTTGTTTGTTTTTGCTAATTTTAAACTGGCATTCCCTTCAATTGTTTAAAAAAATCTAAGAAGGGATCCATAGGATTTCCCAGACTATCAAAGGGGTCTATAAATGTAAAATGACATATATAAAAAGGGTTAAGATACTTTGACAAGGCTTCAAATTTTAAAAGAAAGTCTGAGTTGCATCAGTGGAGGAAGTTTACATACCAGGAACCCCTCCTCTGATAACTAATCAACACTCATTTCTTAAGTATCTGCTATGTAGCAGGCCTGGTGCACCTAGTGCTGGGACAAGCTTTGTCTTAAGTGAGCTTTTATCCTAGGACTAGTCAGAGGTTTGCTCCTCCCCCTACTCTCTCCCACCCCCCTCCGCACCAAAACAAAAATCTAACAAAAAAATAGCAGATGCATACTTGTTATTTCATATAGAGAACTTCGCCTTAAAGAAACTCCCTTTACCAACTCTTCTGCATCTTTGTAACTTACTCCCATACTTATCAACACTGGAGTCTTTCTGTCACTGTCAGGATCCCTCTGTTGACCAATGGAATCTGCTCAACCCGGCCCCTTTCTATGTTTTCAATTTTCTCACACATGATGTCATTCCATGGCCATACTGACATCTTTCCTGGTCCTTACTCACAGTGCTCTATCTCCCATTTCTCTGCCTTTGATCTAACAGTCCCTCATGATTAAAATGCTATTTCTGCTCACCTCCACCTACTTGAATGCCTATTTTCCTTTAAAGCCCAGTTATTTTCTTGGGACCACCTTCTGAAGGACTTTCCTGCCCCTCTCCCCAGATGCTGGTTAGTACCTTCTCCTCTGAGGATTCCTTCCTTGTGTCTCCCTTGTATGTATCTATGCATTTATATGCTCTCTCCCCCTTAGAATATAAGCTCCTTGAAGGCATCAAGTGTTTGGACTTTTATGCATAGCCCTAGTGTTTAGCAAAGAGACTGGTACATAAGAACTTAATAAATGCTTGGTGGTTGATGGATCTATTGACCCAGCAGAAAGTTTGAGGAGTGCTAAAGTTTAATGACTTACCTAGGACCACACAATCAGCACATTGGAAGAAGGACTTGAGCCTATTAGGTCTTAATGATGTAGAGGCCAGCTTTCTGTTCACCATGCTTCTCATGATAAAACATCATGATGACATGAAGAAAAAAAAAGTCATGATTCCCCCCCCAAAAAGCTTTTGTAAGGAATTAAACATTTGACTCTCTGATAAGATGCCTAACTCAAAAAGTTCTATATAAGAATTGACATTTTGAGAGTTCTTTCCCTAAGACAAATGGTATGATGGACATCATTAGACAAATATTAATAGGGAAAAAGGAGCTAGACAAGGCATGGAGGCCTAAGGGAGGGATGATGCATGGTCAGATTTCTTATACTACCACCTTCTACCAGAAGCCTTCCCCAACCCTTTTAATTCCAGTATCTTCCCTCTGTTAACTAGTTCTATTTCTCCTATAGATAGTTTATTTTGTCTCTATTTGTTTGCATGTTCTCTCCCCTATCCATTTGTAACCTCCTTGAGGGAAAGGACTGCCTTGTCTCTTATTTTACCCTCAGCCTTTAGCAGAGTGTCTGGCACATAATAGAAGCTTGATAAATGTTTATTGAATGAATGAATGGTAACCATGCAATATTGAGAGATTAGGGTATCCTGAAGAAGGTCCCAGTATATTGGGTATAGCCTCCATGGAAGATAGATAGGAGGATATAGACAAGAGTCTTTCTGCTCGATTTGGTCACAAATCATCAGCTTTGTTTAGAGCATCCCAATCTGAACACCTAGAAGGCATCTCAAACTCAACATGCCACAAAAGAACTCCTTATCTTCTCTCCTTCCAAACTCCCTGCTATTGTTGAGAGCAATATGACCCTCTCAGTCACTGAGGCTACAGCCTGTATATCATCCTGAAATGCTCATGTTCACTCACCCCACCTAAGTAATCCATTTCCAAGTCTTGTTTCTAACTTCACAACATCTCTCCTATGGATTCCCTTCTCTCCATTCCCACAACGAACACCCCCACTCAGGCACTTTTCACTTGGACTAGGGAAATAGCCTTCTAACTCATCTTTTCCATTTTGTAGATGGAATAACTGAGGGATTTTCTCAAGGTCACAAAGCTAGTAAGTATTAAGGATAGTTTTCTGACAAGAAATCTGTTATTACTTAGACTTCATTGCCTGCAAGGGATCTTAGAGATCACCTATTGCTAGTTAGGTGGTTCTGTGGATGAAGCACCAGACCTGGAGTCAGCAAAACCTGAGTTCAAGTCTGGCCTCAGACACTTATTAGCTGTGCGGCCCTGGGCAAGTCACTTAACCTCTATTTGCCTTAATCCATTGGAGAAGAAAGTGGCGAATCACTCTAGTATCTTTGCCAAGAAAACACCATGGACAGTACGGTCAGATATGACTGGATGACTGAACAGCAATAATAATAACAGCTGCCAATCCAGCAGTGGGAAAAACAATAACAACAACAACAACCTGAAGTCTACAGAGGTTAAATGACTTGACTAAGGTCACAAGGTTTGGTTAGAGTCAGGGTTTGGAACATATCCCAAATTGTCTGACTCTTAATCCAGCATTATTTTTTTCTTGCACAAATTAAAATAAGCAGTGAATTGAAAGAAAGCTATGGAATGTGTAGAAGGCAGGGGTCAAAGATAAGATATCTGTCACTGGTCCCTTGTGTTAATGAAAATGGGCAGGTGAGAGAGCTCTTGGGTGTATGAGCTACCTTGAAGTCTTGCTGAGAATGCAGCTGCTAGTTCTATAAATAGATTTAATTATGATGCAGAGGGAGGAAAAAAATGCACACTGAACATACTTCAGTAATAAGATTACTGGGGTTGGTTCCAAACCAAGGCAGCCAGGGCAGATTGATAGCTGCATTTGTCTTCCCCCACAAATGCCAAGCCCTTTAGAATGATTGATGCACTCCATGGTCAGGGCTATGGGTCATCATCCTGTCTCTATCATGCCACCCCATAGCATTTTGGAAATAAAAATTCCTATCAGAGAAAGATTCTAAAGGAAGATTCCAAAAACTTCTAATTGAATCAATGCTTGTCATTTTTCTCAGTCTCAAGACTTTTTTCTCTTAAAAAAAAACAAACTGACTTAGCTGGTTTCTGTGGGTTGAGATTTTAATGTGATTTTTTTCTGTCTGCTATCAAACAAAAATGTCTTTGGCTTGTAAAGAATAATGCATGGGTAATTGAGCTGCATATCCCTGTCCTCTGCCTCTCCAGCTCCCAGCCATCCTTTAAACCTCATCTCAGAAGCCTCTTCCTTCATGAATCCACCTCTTTGATTGCTCCTCAGCCTCAGTCTCTTCATCTGTAAAATGGGAAGATTGGGTTCAGTGAACTCGAAGGTCTCTTTCAGGTCAAAACCTGTAACTCTTTCTACAGTTCTATGGTATAAACTTGTACTTTGTTTTCATCTTTCTAAGTTTCTATCTCTCTCCCTACTGGATCCTTCCATGCTGCTCACAAACATGCCCAAGTCTTCCCCTGATATAAGTAATCTTCCATCAATGCTACCAATTCCTCAATCTATCGTCCCGTGCCTCTCCTTCATTTCATGTCGAGACTCCCAGGAAAAACACATTTATGTTTATTATCTCTATTTTTCTCCTTACTTCCTTCTCAAACTTCTTCGATATGGCTTCCAACCTAAACACTTCATTGACACCGCTTTCTCCAAGGTTACCAATGATCACGGAATTGCCAGATCTGATGACCTTATGGTAGTCGGTATCTTTCTTGACTTCCCCAGAGCCTTTGACGCAATTCACCACCTCTTCTTCCTAGATAATCTCTCCCCCTTTAGTTGTCATGACACTACTCTCTTCTGGTACTTCTTCCTCTCCAATCAATTCATTTTGGCAATCAACTATGATCATTCAGATCATCATCCATGCCCCACACTTTTTCTGTGAGAGAGTGCCCTAGCATTTTGTTCTGAACCTTCTTTGCATCTTTCAATGTCTCTATGCTTTTTTGGCATTCTCATCAGTTCCTATGAATACAATGATCAATTATTTTGAATTTATGTGTTACATGTGTGTATATGTTTGTATGTATACATGCACACACATGTATGCATACAATGGTATAGCATGTCTTATTTTCACCAATAAAAGATAAACTCCTTAAAATCAGAGACAGTTTCACTTTTGTCTCTATCCTTAGTTCCCACCAAAATACCCGGCATATAGTAGGGGCCTAATAAATGTTTATCAAATTAATTAAAGGATAGGAGCATAACTGTATTTTAAAACTAATATACAGGATATTAAATTTAAACTTCTGAACTTATTTTTTGAAACATTTGGTGTTTCCAATTTTACTGTTTTCTCTCCCACCAAAAGTAGCTTGAATCCATACTACAGGTGAACACACATTTTAAATACTTAGCATAAATCCTAAAACATGGGTCAGTTGGATTCTGTTGATACAATGACTGGGTAGCAGTGGGACACTATTGATTCTATGAATCTAATATATTGACGAGGTAGCATAGGATTAGCAGGCTGGCTTTACTCAAAACCATCATGATGTTTAGGCAGATAGGTCATGAAGTGGATAGAGCCCTAGCTATGGAATCAAGAAGATTTGGGTTCAAATCTAGTCTCATACACTTGCTAGTTGTATGATCCTGGACAAGTCACTTTACCTCTTTTGACCTTAGTTTCTTTACCTGTGGAATGGAGACAATAATAACACCTAACTCCCAGGGTTATTGTGAGGATAAAATTAACAATATTTTTAAAAACTTTTCAAATATCAAAAATAGTTTATGAATGCTAAATATTATTAATATTATTATCTTATCTTGACATATAGGACAATTGAGTACATGGTCCACATTCATATTTCAGTACCATAAGAAGATAAGATCTGTTGGAAAAATATAAAAATACTGATACCTCACCTACTAGAAATATTGCTGCAGATGATGCTGACCATTAAAGCAAGAAATCCATGAGTATACAAGAAATTAACTGAAGATCTCAGTGCTATCATTGCACATCATTAATATATTGTAACAAAATTGAAAAAAAATAGGTCCTACAAGTCATAGGCAAGAGCTTCACATTCACAGTATTCTCAGCTCCAAGTAATACCATGTGTTACCAATCTGCAGGGCAATGCTAAGAAGGAATATCTTTGCTAAGCCTGATTAGATTAAAGAAAGGTGAAGTAAAGGAGTTGCCAAAATACTAAGAGGGAAGATCTGAGTAATCTGAGGCCATTGAAAGTGTTCTCTTAAGGCAAACTTTAGAAGTTATAATTAAGTACAAAATAGATGACAAAAGACATAATTCCATCTCCAATAGTTTTGAAAAGGTGATGGCCATATATAGATGGGAATTTTGAAAAGTCCCCTTTGAATTTAGTGGAATGAATCCTTGTAATAGACCAAATATACCCAAATAATTTTAAAGCATATCTTAATGCTACCATAAATGATTGCATCTTTCCACAATATTGGACAGAGATGGTTTGGATATTTCAGTATATGCACAAACTGTGCAAGTAGTGGCTATTGCCAATGGAAAGAGTCACTGGAATAAAGTTGGACCTATCAAAGAATAATCCTAATAAGAGCCCTCAAATGCCAACATGGTCAAAGCTACCTGAGTGAGCTCCTAAATAACTGCAGATGACACTGGGAGATGCCATCAATATCTGACTGCTATTCTTAGTAGCAAACTCAAATCACCCTTTGACCAATTTAAGACAAGAAAAAAAGAAACATAGGGAAAGGAATCTATAAAGCAAAATCATATCAGAAATTATAAATTCCTGTAATCAGTAATTTAAAGTAACAGCCAAAAGATTATGACAATAATAGAAGTCCATGCACTTTGGGCATCTGGGTGATGCCATGGATATAGTGATGGGCCTGGAGTCCAGAAGACTCATCTTTCTGCGTTCAAATCTGGCCTCAGACACTTGTTAGCTGTGTGACCCTGGACAAGTCACTTAAAACTGTTTGCCTCAGTTTCCTCATCTGTAAAATGAGCTGGAGAAGTAAATGACAAACCATTCCATTATCTTTGCCAAGAAAACTCCAAATGGGGTCATGAAGAGTCGGACATAATTGAAACAACAAAACAAGTAATGTAAAGAAAAAAATAAAAAAATAAAGATTTTTCTACAGGGTATTGAAAAATTAAGATAGAAGCAGCTAGAGAGAATACATGAAGGAGGATGTGAAAAACTTCCAGTTATATAATTGGTCCAACAAAGTTCAACATAATGAAAATAGAGTGAGAGCTAACCACAATCAGAAAACTTTGGTCTCATGAAAATAGTGAACAACAACACTAACAAAAAAAAAACAGTTATATTAGGGAAAGTGAGTGACACTCTGGCTTCTTTGAAAAATTGGAAAGGTTTGGCTCTAGAGAAGAGAAATAACTATTGACTCAAAAGGTTTATAGTGATATATGAATTTATTAAAGCACTTATTTAGCTTCTTCTTAGATGAAAACCGGACTCTACCTTCTCAGCAGAAGGTATCACATAGCTATAACCAAAAAATGAGAACACCAGTAACTCCTCCAAAAGTATACTAATTACATGTTTATGTATTTTAACCACTAAAAATACATAAAGATTTTCAATAAAACAAGACCAAGTGGCAAAAAAACTATGCCAAAATGCCCCAGAGATGGAAAGAACACCTGAGCACCAGCAATTACTGAACCATCACCTAAAAATTACATAACAATTACATGACTTTTATAGATTATTGCAAAGTCTGTGACTCAGTTCTATACTCATGGCTCACTAAATTCCTGCAAATATATGAAAGAGACAAAGTAATTCATTAAAATGTGTGTTTAATGTGTATTTGGTATTTACAGTGAAAACCACTCTCTACTTACCCTATGGCACAAAAACATCAAGAAAAATGGACATAATATGCACCATTTTTTTCAGGGAGATAGGTTCAACTCATGATGCTTCTACCTGGATTTCATTCCATTACCATTTTTTCCCTCCTAAACAGAACTAAGTATGGCTTCCAAATTGAAGGAATTGAAACAAAGCCTATTATTAGTAAGTTATCTATTGCTGATATCATCACATTGCTTTAAGAAAAAGCACATTAAAAAGCATCTTCTTAGAGAATCCTTCTCCAAAAAGAATGAAATATCTTCAGGATTTGAAAAATATAAAGTTTTTTTAACATAAGCTAAAGAAATACAGAGACTGAAGATATTAAACTTGAAACTAGAGGACACATGGAACCAATGTATGAAGGTGAAACCTCCTTATTAGTAGTTCCTGCTGAGGAGAGATAGAGACTTAAAACTGATCTTGAATCCAGTGGACAAAGATCATGTTAATGAAATGAATGGATAGAGGTGGTATCTATGAATGCCTTGGTCTCTTTTATCCAAGACACATGGAGCATAAAGACATCAAATAGAAAGCTATGGGTAAATATGGTGATGCTTACTGGTGTTCTGAAATCAAAATTATATAGAAAGAACACATTTAAAGTGAATAGCACCTAATTGATGCCTGTTTCAATGTCCATCTTCAAAACAATATAATAATCAATAATAAATTGAGAAAGAATCCAATAAAAACCTGTATAATATTAATGAACCAGTGCTAATTACCTCAAGATAGCTATAGTGATATTATAGTGACATAGGATAAGGTAAGAAAAGTTAATGCTCAGAATGCACTCTGTAGTCTAAAATCAGAGGACCTGATTTCAAATCCTGCTCATAGTGTCACTTACTACCAGTGTGGGTAACTTTTGGCAAGTGACTGAACCTCTTCAGGCCTCAGTTGACATCTGTAAAATAAGAGAGTTGACCTAGAATCTTGGTCACTAATATCACTTCCAGCTCCGTCTTTCATCCACTGATGATACCTCCATGTTCCTACAGGGCATCTCCATGTAAATAATCCCCCACCACCTCAAACTCAACATGCCCAAACTGAGTTTATTGTGAATCCCTCCAAACCTCCTCCCCATCTGATCTCACAACTTCTCACTATGATGCTGTCATTCATCCTTGTCTCTTTTGTTTGTAAACTGGAGACTGCTAGAGATTTGTAATGAGAAGTTTGTAGTTAGGTGATGTGTTGGAATCCAGGCACTCATTTCCTTTCTCTGATACTTGGACTTCTCATTTGTAGAAAAAGAAAATGGAGGAGAGGCCAAGAAACGCAGGTACAACCAGATGACCTCTAATGTTCCTGCTATTCTGTGAATAGGGTTTGGCTAGATTTGAGGATTTTATTGTGAGATTATAGCCTAGAGGTATAAGAGATCTTAGGAGATCAATATTGTAGTTATTATAGATGGCAAAACAAATGCCCGCACCAGCTCTGTCCAAAAGTATATGAAATAATGATAATAAGAATAGCAAGAGTAATGATAACTAGCATTTACATAGCACTTTAAGCTTAGTAAAGAACTTGTCAAATATTATTTTATATTACCCTCACAATAACCCTGAGAGGTGAGTGCTATTATTATCTCTATTTTACAGATGGGACAACTGAGGCAAACAGGGGTTAAGTGATTTGCCCAGAGTCACCCAGCTAGTAAGTGTCTGAGACTGGATTTGAACTGAGACCCACTTGACTCCAGCCCCTGCACTATATCTAATCCATGTTTTTACAGGTGAGGAAACTGAGACCCTACAGAAATGAAATAATTGGTCTAAGATCATAGGTAGTAAACAGCAGAGCTGGAATTTGAAGCCAAGTCTTCTGTTCTTTCCATCACACTATACTACCATTAAGTTTATGTGATCTTTTTGGGATTAAAAATGAGTTTTTTATACAAATGCAATATGATTTTCAGAAGAGTCCTTTTGGAGGTAGGGAATCCAAGTTCCGTCCTCATTCCACAGATAAGCAAACTGAGACTCTAGCACATTGTAGAATGAGGATTGCCCAAGCCCACATTTTCACATTTCAAATCCTTGGCCCTTTGCACTGCACCAGACTGACTGCCTATCCCTGCTATGGATTTACTTAGTCCTGAAACAGAAAACTTGACTTAGCAGTGGTAAATCCAGGGGAAATGAAAATTTAATCCTCATCCTCCACCTATCACACAGTGTCAAATATTTCTTAACTGTATCTATTATTAAGTTTTTGGATTCTTTTCACTGGGACCCCAGGTTCCATCCTGATGACAGTTTATAGCCACTGAGACCTTCCTGCAGTCTAATTAATCACCCAGTCCCATAGGGACTAATCAAAAACAAGCCCTTATCACCTCCCACATAGTCATCTCATTGTAGACAACTCAGCTGTCAAAATGGTTTAATTCTCTGTGGGAAGTAAGGCATCTTCCATTTTATTTCTTTGAATCTTTGGTGCAATGAGGTGACCGGTTTCCACCCAACTCTTTCATTCTCCTCCATTTCCAGAAACAACACCCCAGAAATGATTAGATAGCTTAGCTGCCCAGTAGACAATTGATTACTGATGCAGACTGCAGCAGCTCTGCAGGGGCAGAGAGAACTTCCTTTTCCTTGCAAGACATTATTCTTGTCTTAAAATTCATAACCAGCCCACTTTGTAATTAGATGGAGCTAGTTCTACTGTGTTCCCAGGATAATATGAAATTTATTCAATTAGCATTTCATATTGTGATATTGGTTTGTCAAATCATTTCCTCTGTCTGGATTTTAGTTTCCTTAACAGTAAAACAAAAGAGTCGGGCTTTGAAGGTAACTTCCAGATCTTATTTTATCAGATTCTGTGGTCTAGAAGAGAAATCTTTGCAAATCAACCCAGGGTAGAGAGAGGAAAGAGCACAGGACTGACTGCCAGCCTTTGGAGCTTTGGGTGACAGGATCACAGTTACAGAACTGAAAAAAAATTAAATGCTATTTATTCCAACATTATCATTTTACAGATAACTTAAAGAGAACCCAGATCCATTTGAATCTGGAGTCTTGTTGCCCCACTTTTAAGCTCCTGAAGATAGAGAAGGTGTGGATGTCTTATTTATCTTTGTTTCTTTGTAATTTATCAGGAAATCATAGAATTTACTCACTTCTTAGCTTCATGAGGGCAGAGACCTTGGCTTATGAAAACTGTGCATCTCAAACAACACCGAGAATAGTGTTCTGTACCTGGGAGGTGCTTAATAAACTTTTATGGTTAAAGACTCTAAAAATATAGAGAGATGAAAAACAAAAAGCTTTATTTTCTCAGAGAGCTTGTCATGGGGCAGAAGAAGGGAAAGATAAGACAAATAACTAAGATACAAATTAGCATATGATTAATTACATAGAAAATGTCAGAGTGGGATGAGAAATTAATGGACAATGGAGTGCAGTGGGAAAAAGGACTAAAATTGTATTTAGGAGAGAAATGGATTCAACTTCCTTTCCCTTCCCAAGGGTGAGTACCTCCTTTTTTTTTATAATCTCTGCATCTCTTATTCCTATAGGAAAAAAAAAAGATGGTCAGTATAAGAATATTTTTAATGGTGGAAGAGTGTCAGGGTGGCTATTGTTAGGGATGAAATGTTAAAAAATAAGGCTTTTTCTGTTTTCTCTTGGAGGATGTACCACAGTTATTTCAGCTTCTGTAGGTACGCCAAAACCTACTTTATCCCTTTTCCTAAAAGGTACAGGAATAAA
This sequence comes from Vombatus ursinus, assembly GCF_900497805.2. Taxonomy (NCBI): domain Eukaryota; kingdom Metazoa; phylum Chordata; class Mammalia; order Diprotodontia; family Vombatidae; genus Vombatus; species Vombatus ursinus. The sequence goes on along the minus strand of NW_020954615.1, from coordinate 5,165,229 downwards.
ACTATTTAGAGATGAGATAGGGTCACATCAGGCAGAGCAAGGAAAGCTTAACAGATCTGTGTATGGAAAACTACTAGGTAAATATTCTTGGCTGCAGTGAAATGGAAAAAATACTGGACCTAGGTAAGGGGAAGAGGACTTGAATTCATATCCTGGCTCAACTCCTTATCACATGTGTGACCTTGGTCAAGACACTGTACCTCTGTGGACCTCATTTATTCTCATATACAAATTGAAAAGTCTTCTGAGGTCCCCTCTAACTCTACATTTGTGATCTTATGATGTTATGAATTTCCATCTCCAATACTTAGTTGTATGAATATGGGTAAAATATTTATCCTTTTGGTGTCTCAGTTTCCTCATCTGCAAAAGGGGAATGATGTTACTATCTATTTTGTTTATCCCAGGAGTTGATATGTCAGAAGTAAAATGCTTTACAAATTCAGCTTCCTGAAGAGGGAATGAGTCTTCTGGCACACTTTCTAGTTGTCATTAGTGCCGGCCTGGACTGGATTGTTTTAATTTGCCAATATGACACAAGAAAAAAGAGCCTTATATGAAGGTTAGAAAAGATAGTGGAGAAACAGTTGGTGGCCAGAGATATAATACAATACCTATGCTCTACTGATTATTGATTTTAGATTTGTAGGGATCAGGTGATGTACCATAGATGTTAGACTTAACTGTAGAGCTCTTAACCTTTTCTGTGTCATAATATCCTCTGGCAGTCTGATGAAGTCTCTGCAATCCTTCTCAGAATAATGTCTTTAAATACATAAAATGGAATTTACAAGATTACAAAGGAAACCACAATATTGAAGGACAGCTTATCTATCTATCTATCTATCTATCTATCTATCTATCTATCTATCTATCTATC
>NW_020954615.1:5154771-5164339 GCF_900497805.2 Vombatus ursinus | reverse complement strand
ATCTATCTATCTATCTATCTATCTATCTATCTATCTATCTATCTATCCATCTATTTTTTTAAGTTCACAGACTCCAGGTTAAGAACTACTGTTTTAAGATGTTTGAAGAGCACCTTTTCAGTGCTGGGGTTGTAGGGATGGGTAAATGTACAGGTCAGAACTATCCACTGTGGCATTTCTGAGATTCAGAAGCCGTAAGTCAAATCTTGCCATCCTGTGTATATAAATAGCTACAATCAGGTACTCTGTCCAAATCTCCTGCAGCTTTTCCTAAATACTGTGTGGGCCTCCTGTTGTCAGTTTTACTGTCTGGGTCTCTTTCCTGCTTTCCTGGAAAATGGCAGGTTAACAATAAAATCCAGAACTTCCCAGAAAAGATAGGAAAATGGACTTAACTTGAAAAGATTGGCAACAGGGGAGGGGAGGTACATAAATTGTTGCTGGGAAGATGTTAGAATGCCACATATGTTGAATTCTTTTTGATTTTGTTATAATTCTAATGATACTGCAATAAAATTATAAACTATGGGGTTAAAGTTCAAAATAGCACATGCTATCTGTCCAAGTGAAGAGCCTATGGGAATGACTATTGACTCTAGACAGATGCTGTGATATAGCAGGATCATCTACAATATGACTCAAGTGTGGAGTGGTCAGCTAAGACCCCATGTGCCAAGGTGATGGGGTTGTAATATTTGTGGGGCTGTCCTTCTTCATTCAAGAGACACTTTTCATACAAAAGTAATGACCTTCAAATGACACAGGAATGTAACTCAATCAATAAAGTCATTGCCATCAGGCTCTGGTGGGGCAGAGTTATCTGCAATGTGGTAGCAAACATTACCTAGAATTCCTCATGTTTTCTAGGCTTTTTGATATTAAAGGAGCTTTCTTCCATAGAGAACAAAGAAGTCAGGTGGGGAAGTCATGTCAGGGGAAGGAAGTATGTAGTAGATCATATTCAGTTCCTTGCTTTCCTGCCAAGCCCAGTAGAAGGCTTGAGTTGGACATTTAACTCCCCCCAACCTCAGCTACTAAATACAGAGAGCAACAAAAAGACCTGAAATATTGATGATGATGATGATGATGATGATGAAACTAGCCATTAAAGCTAAGAATAAAAAGGGAGGGAAATAACTGGGAAAATCTTTGTAGCAATTTTCTCTGATAAAGATCTTATTTCTAAAATATATAAAGAATGGACTCAAATGTGTAAAAAAATAAAAGCCAGCCCTATAAATAATCAAATGCTATGAGCAGACAGTCTTCAAGGGAAGAAACCTAAGCTATCTACAACCAAATTAAAAAAAAATATCGAAATCACTAGTAACTAGAGAAATGCAAATTAAATCAATTCTGAAGTTTCACCTCACATGCATCACATTGGCAAATATAACAAAAAATAAAATGACAAATGTTGAAGGGATTGTGGGAAAATAAATATGCTGATGCCCTGTTAGAGGATCTGTAAATGGATCTAACCATTTTGGAAAGGAATTTGCCACACAATTCGTAAACAACTTTTGCCCAGCTATACTATTCCTAGGCCTATATTCCAAAGAGAACAAAGAAAGAGGAAAAGATCCTATAAATACAAAAAAAAAATTATAGAAGCTCTTTCTATAGTGGCAAAAACAGCAAACTAAGGTAAGGGAATTCCTTTCAACTAGGGAATGACTAAATAAATTGTGGTATATGTATATGATGGAATACTATTGTGCTGTAAGAAATGAAAAAAAAAACATATCAGAAAGATATGCATAAATTGCTAAAGAACAAAGTCAGCAGAACCAGAAGCAAAAATTTTACTATGACATCAATATTATAAAAATGAACAGTTTTGAAGATGTTGCACCTGATGAAGAATGAAATGATCAGAAAGAAGAGAATGATTTAGATAATAACAACACTGTAAAGATTAAAAAAAAACTTTGAAAGTTATAAGAAATATGATCAGTTCAAGGGCCATCAATAATTCCAGAGAACCAATGATGAAATATTCTGTCTATCTGTTGATTGAGAGGTGAGGAGCTCAAGGTGCAAAATGAGACATACATTTTTTGGACATAGCTAATACGGTGATTTGTTTTTCCTAACAATGAACAATTCTTATAAGAATTTGGCTTTTGTTTTTTTTCCACAATGGAGTGGGAAGTTGGAAGGAGAGAACATAGATTCCCCTCCGCCCCCCACCCAGGTAATCATATTTATTTATTTACTTTGCTAGCACTTCTTTTCAAGATAATTTTTAGCATTTGTGTTTACAAGATTTTGAGTTCCAAATTTTTCTCCCTTCCTCTCTTTCTGAAAATGGTAAGCAGTTTGATATAGTTTGTACATATGCTATCATGTAAAAAACATTCCCATATTCATCATAATTGTGAAAGAAGAAACAGATCAAAAGAAAAATAAGCACAAGAAGGAATAAAGTAAGTGAAAAAATATGCTTCCATATGCATTCGAAGTCCACAAGTTCTTTATCTATATATGGTTAACATTTTCCTTCATGAGTCCTTTGTATTTGTTTTGGATCATTGTGTTTCTGAAAAGAGCTGAATCATTCATAGTTGATCATCACACAAGGCTGCCGATACTGTTTACAGTGTTTTCCTGGTTCTACTCGTTTCACTTTGCATCAGTTTGTCCAAGTCTTTCCAGGTTTTCCTGAAATATGCTTGGTCATCATTTCTTATTTCACAATAGTATTCTATTACATTCATATACCACGGCTTGTTCAGCCATTCCCCAATTGATGGACATCCCCTCAATTTCCAATAATTTGCCACCACCAATAGGGCTGCTATAAATATGTTTGTATATGTAGGTCCTTTTCTCCTTTTTATGATCTCTTTTACATACAAGACCTAGTAGCAGTATTACTTGATCAAAGGGTATGCACAGTTTGATTGCCCCTTGGGCATAGTTCTAGATTGCTCTTGAGAATGGTTGGAGCAGTTCTCAACTTCACCAACACTGCATTAGTGTACCAATTTTCCCACATCATCTCCAATATTTCTCGTTTTCCTTTTTTTGTCATATTAGCCAATCTGATTGGTGTGAGGTAGTATTTCAGAGTTGTTTTAATTTGCATTTCTCTAATCAAAAGTGATCTCGAGCACTTCTTCATATACCTATAGATAGCTTTGATTTCTTCATCTGAAAACTGCCTGTCTGTATCCTTTGACTATTTTTCAGTTGGGAAATAATTTTTATTCTCACAAATTTTACTCAGTTCTCTATATATTTGAGAAATGAAACCTTTATCAAAGATGCTTGCTGTAAAGATTGTTTCATAGCTTTCTGCTTTCCTGCTAATCTTGGTTTCATTGGTTTTGTTTACACAAAAGCTTTTCAATTTAATATGATCAAAATTATCTATTCTACATTTAGTAATACTCTCTGAGAACACAGATTTCTATTAATTAAAAAAAAACAGACCAGAACAGATCAGGAGCAAAAGGAAGGTGCTGATCAGTCCAGAGGGAGAGAGATTGGAGTGAGTATACATGAGCCACTGGTATCAAGCAAAGGAGAAGAAAGCAACTAAGGTTGACTTGACTTGGGGTTTCTGGATACTAAAGCCAGTGCCACTATATAACATTGCTATTTCTCTTCTGCAACTTTGGAAGAAGTTGGATCTTTCCTAAACAAGGAAATGATTTTGATGAGGTAGCAGATATCTACAGTAAGAGAAAAAATTCCTGTGATAGAACAAAAGCTTGGGAAACTTTCATTTACAGGTGACTGATTGCCCCTTGCTCCTAAGTAGGTTTTGTCCCTGGTGGGATTTTTACTTGGCAGTTTTCCCTAATTGGTGTCTGTCAGACTCTAGCAGTGACAGCAGGTGGTAAAGAAATTTATTTCTCTTGCCTGAGAGTTCAATAAGGCTTACCCTTTGAAAGCATCAACAGGAAGAGAACGGGGATTGAACCATACAGGACCTAAAGGGCAGCCCAGTGATGATGAAGGAGTGCTTGGGTGATGATCACCATGGTGACTGTGGGCTTCACAGAAAGTCTTTGCCTGGAAAGTGAGGGCCTCCTACTGTGGTGACAGCTGGGCTACCCTGCCTGGGGCCATGATCTGAGGGTAGAAACCAAAACCCCAAGTGGCAAGCCAATAGAGAAAGGAATAATTGTCCACCAGTAACAGCTAGTCTCAATCTAAGATTCTGCAGGAAGTAATGAATCAAATTAAAATGGACAGGTCCCCAAGATTTAGATCAACTACTGAAGGACATTGTTGCAATTAATTGATGCTAATGGCCTTGAAGAAATCATATTGTATAGAATCCATGTAGCTTTTGTTCTATTAGAGCATTAGAATTGGAGGTAGAGTATCTGGATTTGACTCTTGGGCCTACCATTTGTCCTGCTCCCTTGGACCTTGGACAATGGTCCTTAATTTCCTTATCTTTCTCTCTGATGTGGCCACTACCATGCTTCCAGTCACCCAGTTTGACAACCTAGAAATCTTCCTTCTCCTTTACCTGCCCCTCCCCCCAAATCCAAGCAGTTGGAAAAACTCATTGATTTTCTCTCTCTAACTTCTCACATCCAGAGGGTCATAGACCTAAAGCTAGAAGGGTTCTCAGAACCCATCTAGTTCAACCTGTCCCCTCATTTCAAAGATGAGTAAACTGAAGCCCAGGGTATTCAAGGAACTTTTTTTGGTTGTGTAGTCATTTCAGTCATGTCTGACTTTTTGTGACCCCATTTGAGGTTTTCTTGATAGAGATATTGGAATGGTTTGCCATTTCCTTCTTTAGTTCATTTTACAGATAGAGAAACTGAGGCAAACAGGGTTAAGTGATTTGCCCAGGGTCACACAATTAGTGTCTGAGGCCAGATTTGAACTCAGTTCTACCTGATGCTAGCCTGGCCCTTTATCCACCACACCACCTAGCTGTCCCCAGATAGCCAGATAGATAGCTGGTATTTACTCAGTGCTTTAAGGTTTTTACAAGTAGTATCTCATTTGATTCTGTTTTATGGGAGAGTTCATCCCATTCACATTCACAGTCATGATTACTATCTGTGTCTTTTTCTTTTTTTTCATTTTTTATGGTAATTTTTATTTATTTTTTTGTTTTCAACATTTTCTTCCACAAGATTTTGAGTTCTAAATTTTCACCCCATCTCACCCCTCCCCCACATGGCATGCATTCTAAATACCCCTTCCCATAGTCTGCCTTCCCTTCTATCTCTCACCCCCCGCTTCTCTTATCCCCTTCTCCTCCAATTTTCCGGTAGGGTAGGATGGATTTCTGTACCCCATTTCCTGTATTTCTTATTTGCCAGTTGCATGTGAAAACATTTTTTTAAACATGAGTTTTTAAAACTTTGGGTTTAAAATTTTCTCCACTCCTCCCTTCCCACCCACCCTCATTGATAAGGCAAGCAACTAAATATAGTTTATATATGTGCAGTTATGCAAAACACTTCCATAGTAGACATGCTGTAAAAAACTAACTCTATTTCCCTTAATCCTATCCCGCCCCCCCCATTAATTCTATTCTTTCTTTTGACCCTGTCCCTCCTCAGAAGTATTTGCTTCTGATTACTCCTTTTTCCAATCTGCCCTTCTCTCTATCATTCCCCTACTCTCTTGTCCTCTTCCCCTCCTATTTTCCTATAGGGTAAGACAGATTTCCACACCCAATTGAGTGTGTATGTTATTCCCTCCTTAAGTCAAATCTTATGAGAATAAGATTCATCCATTCCCTCTCACCTTCCCCATTTGCCCTCCACTGTTAAGAGCCTTTTCTTTTCTGTTTTTTTTTTTTTGTGGGATAATTTACCCCATTCTACCTCTGCCTTTCTCCTTCTCCTAGTATATTCCTCTCTCACCCCTTATTTTGTTCTCCAGATGACCCCTTCATTTTCAACTCACCCTATGCCCTCTATCTATCTATATCTCTATATACATACATATAATTTTTTCCCCTCCAAATATCCTAATACTCACAAAGGTCTCATGCATTACAAATATCATCTTTCCATGCAGGAATGTACACAGTTCAACCTTAATAAGTCTCTTATGATTTTCTCTTTCCTGTTTACCTCTTTATGTTCCACTTGAGTCTTGTATTTGAAAATCAAATTTTCTATTCAGCTCCTGGTCTTTTCATCAAGAATACTTGAAAGTCCTCTATTTCACTGAATGACCATTTTTTCCCCTGCAGGATTATGCTCACTTTTGCTGGGTAAGTGATTCTTGGTTGTAATCCAATATCCTTTGTTCTCTGGAATATTATATTCCATGCCCTGCAGTCCCTTAATGTAGAAGCAGCTAAATCTTGTGTTATCCTGATTGTGTTTCCACAATACTTGAATTGTTTCTTTCTGGCTGCTTGTAATATTTTCTCCTTTTTCTGTTTTCTGTTTTATGGGAGAGTTCATCCCATTCACATTCACAGTTATGATTACTATCTGTGTCTTTTCTCCATTCTTTTCCCCCCCATTTGTGCTTTTCTTTCTCCTTTCCCCCCCTCACTAGTGTTTTGCTTTTGACCACTGCCTCCTTCAGTGCCACCTGCCTTCTATTATCCCTTTCCCTTTTCTTCCCCTTTCCCCTTATTGCTTCTTCCCTCCCTTCTATCCCCCCTCCCTTTTCTTTCCCCTTTTCCCTCCTACTACCTATAGTGCAAGTTAGATTCCTATACCTAACTGATCATGTTATTCCCTTTATGAACCAAATCTGATGAGAGTAAGGTTATCTCATTTGATTCTCACAACCACATGAGGAGGCAGGTGTTCTTATTATCCCATTTTATAGATAAGTAAGCTGAAGCAGATAGAGGTTAAATGATTTGATCATGGCAACTTAGCTAATAAGAGTCTGAGGCTGTATTTGGACTCAGATCTTCCTAACTCCAAGTCCAGCACTCTACCCACTGTCCAAAAGTGGGATTTGAACTTATGTCTTGTGACTTCAGAGTCTCTGTTCTTTTCACTATCCCATACTGTCTATTTTGTCTCTTCTACACTGATACCACAACCACCCTAAGCTGGGCCCTCGTCGCTTGCTGGGACCATTACAATAGGCCCTCCATTGTTATCTCCACCTTGCCGTCCTCCTGTCTCATATGCATCTACCACATAGTTGGCAAATTGATCTTTTTAAAGTATAGCTCTGACAATGTCATTTCCTCATTCCAGAAGCTTTAGAGGGTCCTACTTGCCTTTAGAATAAATAAGCAACTTATCTGTTTGACAGTTAAGGCCCTTCCTGACATGGCTCCAGCCTGTCTTTCCAGGACGATTCGATGTTGGTCCCTCTTCCATTGTATGGTCAACCAAATGGGCTGACTTCTTCTCTATATATAAAAATCTATCCCCCCATCTGCAATCTCTTCATCTATGCCTTATAGAAACCCTCTATGTATGTGACTCTCTATGTGGCCCCTTCAAGTCTCCTTTCTTACATCTCCTATTTTTAGGGCCCTACCCTACCCTCTCCCTCCCTGACCATATTGCATTTCCATTGTATAGCTGTATATAGTGCGTGTTTAGTGTTCTGTGAGGCAGTTGCATCCTCCTCTAACTCCAGCAAAACTCAGAGTCTTGAGGGCAGGGACTACTTTGTTTTCCTTTTATATTTGTATCTCGAGCATCTAGCTATAATAAATGGTGCTGGTTTATTGATAGAGAAAGTCCCTTAACCTCATGGATTCCTGAACCTTTCCCTCCAAATGAGGGAGTTGTACTGGGTGGTCACTGATCTCCCTTCCAGTTCTAGATACCAGTTGTAGATGGGATGAAGAGGGTTATTTGAAAGATCCCAGATTTGCAGCTGGAAGAGACCTTAGAGGGACCACACCCAACCCCCTCCATTGTCCAAATGTGGCAGCTGATGTATAGAGAGGCCAGTGACTTGCATAGGCTAACACAGTGAGTGTTGGGCATGTAATAAGTGCTAAATCAGTATTTTATCTATCTGTTTATCTATCTATGTATCTATCTCTCTATGTTCATCTTTCTGTCTTTCTATCATTCATCTATCTATCCATCTATTTCTCTCTCTCTCTATCCATCTATCTACCTACCCACCTTCCTAATTTCTCTCTCTTTCTACACATCTATCTATATTTCTTTCTACATATCTATGTCTATTTTTCTCTATCTCTATCTGTCTGTCTTTCTAACTAGCTAACTAGCTATCTGTCTTATCTGTCTTTCTATCTATATCTCTGTCTCTATCCCCATCTTCCTTTGTGTGTCTATCTATCTATCTCTGTCTCTTTCTGTCTGTCTCTCTCATAGTCTTTAAGTAGGATTTGAATCATGGTCATTATCATTTTCACTCTATCACTCTACTACATCTTGAGGCAATTAGATGATAAAGTGGATAGAATGCTGCACTTGGAGTCAGGAAAATCTGAGTTCAAATCTGAGCTCAGGTATTCCTTAGTTGTATGACCCTGGGCAAGTAACTTACTTCTATCTACCTCAGTTTCCTCAACTGTAAAATGGGGATTAACAACACCTACCTCCCAGGATTGCTGGAGGCCCAAAGAGATAATATCTGTAAAATACTTAGCACAGTGCCTGGCAGATAGTGGGTGCTTAAGAAATGATTGTTTCCTTCCCTTTCAATTACCACTACCTTTCATTCTATCAAGAATCTTTCCCTTAAAATTGGAACACTAATGCATTGTTGGTGGAGTTGTGAACTGATCTAACCATTTTGGAGAGCAATTTGGAACTATTCTCAAAGGGCTATAAAAATGTGCATAGCCTTTGACCCAGCAATACCACATCTAGGTCTGTATCCCAAAGAGATCATAAAAATGGGAAAAGAACCCATATGTCCAAAAACTATTTATAGCAGCTCTTTCCATGGTGGCAAAGAATTGGAAATTGAGGAGGATGCCCATCAATTGGGGAGTGGCTGAACAAGCTGTGGGATATGAATGTAATGGAACACTATTGTGCTATAAGAAATGATGAGCAAGCAGACTTTAGAAAAACTCAGAAAGGCTTGTATGGACTGATGCTGAGTGAAGTGAGCAGAACCAAGAGAACATTGTACACAGCCATGTTGTGCAGTGATTGGCTTTCATAGACTTAGTCTTTCTCAGCAATGCAAGGATCTAAGACATTTCCAAAAGTCTCTTGATGGAAAATGCCATCCACATCCAGAGAAAGAGCTATGGAGTTTACATGCAAATGGAAGCATATTATTTGCTCTTTTTTTCTTCTGTTTTGTTTTGTTTCTTCTTTCTTGTGGTTCCCCCTATTGGTTCTAATTCTTCCTTACAACATGACTAACATGAAAATATGTTTAATAGGAATGCATATGTATAGACTATATTAGATAGCACTCAGTCTTTGGGAAGGAGGTAGGGAGGGAAGGGGAGAAACTTTAAAACGCAAAACTTATGGAAATTATTGTTGAAAATGAAAAATAAATAAATTAAAAAATAAAATAAATAAATTTTAAAAAGAATCCTTCCCTCTCTTCCTCCATTTTTTCCTTCCTTCATCTTCTTCTCTTAATTCCCTTCCTTCCTTCCTTCTTTCCTTCCTTCCTTCCTTCCTTCCTTCCTTCCTTCCTTCCTTCCTTC
>NW_020954615.1:5088907-5154761 GCF_900497805.2 Vombatus ursinus | reverse complement strand
TCCTTCCTTCCTTCCTTCCTTCCTTCCTTCCTTCCTTCCTTCCTTCCCTTTCTAGCTGTATATTCTAAATAGAAGCAACAGCCTGAACAAAGATGGAAAGGCATAGGCATGTATCTTTGGACTACTTGGAATCATCTGTTGGGAGCAGAGGGCTCATAGAAAAGGAGCAGGAGACTAGGGCACCTTCTCTAGAAAGCTTCTGTTAATATGACCTCATCCCTCCATTTGCACTTCATCTCAGATCCATTTGTCAGAGTCAATTTACCAGCTGAAATGTTTGCTGCCTTTGCCACTTTGGAAGACATGGAGAGCCCCAGGGGGAGAGACAAGATAGACAGGCTTAGTGAAACCCTTGCACTGGCAAACCCTGGGAAGCATGCCCCCTTAGTGTGGGAGCAGGGCAATAGGAGGGTGAGCATCCTCTAAGAAATCAGTTTCCTCAGCTGTATAAGGGGGATAATAATAGCACCTACCACTCAGAGATATTGTGAGGATTAAATGAGATGATATTTATAAAGCACTTAGGGATTAGAAGGGAATAAGAATTTATGCAGCACCCCTACGTGCCTGGCACATAGTAGGTACTGTCTTCTAGTCCCCCTTCTATGGGATACAAAGACAAAAATCTGTCTACAAGGAGCTTATAACCTATCAGGGGAGGCAACTAAGTGGTGCCAAAACTGAGAAATTTTCAGTGTTCTTCCTGCTGTATACCAGGTAGAAGCTTGGGGAACCTGCTTCTCTAAGAATGTCATTATGTAGAATGGAAAGTCTCCACTCTCTCACACAGAGGATGCCCAAGTATTCTGTGACTATTTCCTGTCTGATTATGGTGTGAGGAAGAAAAGTCTTTTAACTGACTGATGAAATGTAACTGAGTGTGCATGCACAATTAGTAACCAGACAAATTGTTCTCTCTTTCCTGGCTGTAATGAAAGTAGACAGGCTGTAAGTTTCCATGTGGAGAGACAGGTCATGCCAGCAGCCTAGTCTTACCCCCTGGCTCAGGTGCGCTTGTTTCTTTGCCTTGCTGTGTTTATTCTTTTTGCCTTTAGGCTATTGAATGTTGGAGATGGAATGGGCTAGGCTACAACTTTGTGTGCTTGGAAACATTGTAAGGTCCACTAGACTTTTAGGGAACTAGAGTTCATAGGATGTTATTGTTTTTTTTTTTTCCAGCAGACAAAACAGGTGAAGACCACAACCCCAAGAAGTGGCCTACAAGGTCTAGCCTGGAAGCAGATCACCCCAGAGAAGCTGAGGGCCTATGTATCTTGCAGCAAGGAGGTGACTTGTGCAATGGCTATGCCGCACTAAGAAATAAGCGTGGTGGGGCAAACGTGCATAGTAGGCATTTTAAACTTACTTTCCCCCGGGACCAAGGTGGTAGAGGGAAGGAATCACCTGCCCCGATTTGGAGCGGGTGATGTTTTGTACTTTTCTTGGTATAGCTTCTCAGTAAAAATCCTTTTGTAAGAGCTAATTTATATTAATAGTCTATCAATGATAATGACAGGATATAATGGGTTAGATGATATTGAGGTAATAATCTTTGGCTATCAGTATCACAGAGAGGATATCAGAATGGAGTCTCAATCTGATTGCATGAAAAGAACCCTCTACCTGTCCCCTGCTCCCCACCTCCAAGTACTTCTAGAACTCTTATAGGGAGCAGTAGTCTTTGGCTAGAGGGCTACAGGAGTCCTTGCCTTTTTTTTTTCCTTGCTTTTTGGTTAGGCAATGGGGTTAAGTGACTTACCCAGGTCACACAGCTAGTAAGTTTTATATGTCTGAGGCTGGATTTGAACTGAGGTCCTCCTGAATCCAGGGCCGGTGCTCTATCCAGTGTGCCACCTACCTGCCCCTAGAGTCCCTGTGCTTTGGAACAAAATCTGCTAGTGCAGGAGAGTTGGAGAGGGAGCCCCAGGGTATTTATATGGGGAGGGGGAAAAGGAGGGAAATAAGCATTTATATAGCATCTGCTTTGTGCCAGGCACTGTGCTAAGCACTTTACAAAAATTATTTCATTTGATCCTCACAACAGCTATGTGTGGTAGGTGCTATTATTATCCCCATTTACAATTGAAGAAACTAAGGCAAGTAGAAATTAAATGACTTGTTCAAGGTCACATAGGCAGTAAGTGCCTGAGGCTGAAATAGGACTCAGGTCTTCCTAATCCCAATCCTAATGCTCTATCTATGGGCTCTATGGGCTATGTAACTAATTGTTCACAAAGGAGGCAATTTAGGTGACACAGTGGTGTAGGGGTGGGGAACCTGTGTCCTCAAGGCTGCATGTGGGCTTCTAGGTCCTTGGGTGTGGCCTTGTGACTGAGTCCAAGTTTTATCAGAACAAATCCTTTTATGCAGGGGATTTGTTCTATGAGGATTGGATTCAGTCAAAGGGCTACACCCAAGGACCTAGAGAGCCACAGGTTCCCCACCCCTGGATAGAGCATTGGAATCAAGAAGACTTGAGTTCAAATCCAACCTCAGACATTTACTAACTGTGTGACTCTAGGCAAATCCATTAACCTCTATGTCCCTCAGTTTTCTTATCTTTCATATGGGAATTGAGATAAATGATTATTAATAACTAATTACTAATACTGGGGAATCCAGGTTTTTTTTCCCCCTTTCTATTTCTTCCTTCAAAGCCCAATCCTTGCAAAGGACAGGGATGCTGATGAGATTGGATTAACATTCTCTTCACTCTTGGGTGGGACCTCACCAAACTAGGAAAACTTATTTCTCATTACCAGGTAAAGAGAATCTAATCTAGGTGAATTCCAGACCATTCTTCAAGGACATAAATGGCCTGAGTGGAGATGAATTCCTTTGCTTAGATTGCCCCAGGCAGGAGATGGTCTGGGTAGAGATGAGTCTCTTTGTCCCAGAACCCCTCATTAGAAAAAGCCCTCAACTCATTATAATATTCATTCTCATTAATTGTTAACTAATCAGAGTTGATTTCCACCATCAGAGACAACCCCTTCTCTAAGGATATTTAAGCATTCAGGGACCTCCAAGGCTTCTGAAAGGGCCACTGACCTCATTTAATTGATTATTTGCTAACCATAATTAATCAATTGATTATCAATTATCCAGAAATTATGTCTCTCAGACTTCATTCATCACAGAATAATAATACCACCTATCTCTAAGGTTGATATGAGAATAAAATAAGGTTTGTAAAGTGCTTTACAAATCTTAAAGCACTTTATAAATGCTAGTTGCTGTTGTTAAATTAGGGAAAACAGGGGCAGCTAGGTGGCGCAGTGGATACAGCACAAGCCTTGGAGTCAGAAGGACCTGAGTTCAAATCTGGTCTCAGACCAGACACTTGACACCAGCTGTCTGAGCCTGAGCAAGTGACTTAACCACAATTGCCTTGCCAAAAAAAAAAAGAAAAAAAAACAATAAATTAGGAAAAACAGGGCATTGGCATCTGGGGAGGATGAGGAAAGACCTTGTGTAATAGGTGGGTCTCGAAGTGGAATAGGTATTCTAACAGGTGAAATGCATAGGTAGTACATGTCAAGCACAGTGGAAAGTTGGTGAAAAAGAATAAATATTAGGAATACTGTGACATGTATAGGAAAAGTAGGGTTGGATTGGATTGTTTGGTTTGATTGGATTGTAGTTTCCATGAAACAGAACAACATGCAATATGGCTGGAGAGTTAGATTGACCCAGGTCATAAAGGGCTTTAAATGACAAATAAAGAGATTTATAATTTACTCTAGAGGGAGCTACTGCATTTTATTGAGAAAAGGAGTGACATAGTCAACCCCACACTTTAGGTCAGGCCTGTATAATATATGGCCCATGGGCCACTTGTAGCCTGTCAAAATGTAGCCTGTGAAAAATGTAGGATTGCCACTGCACACTCTCTTATTCGTCACATGAGCTGCAGCAACCAGTCATCATCAGTCTGCCAGATAGAAGTTTAGCCTATTTAATTTTGGCTCCTACCTACTACCAAGTTGTGCGGGTCTGCCTTAGGGAAATGTTTCTAGCAGACCTCCCTCACTTAAATCCAATTCACTTGCATGTCATGGCATCACCTTCCTGATGTCATGGTCCTCTTCCAGAATGAAGGAGAAACAGCAGCAATCTAGCAACTATGTGGAGGATGAGTTGGAGAGTGGGAAGACCTGAGGCAGAGAGACCAATATGGGGGCTCCTGTAGTAGCCCAGGTGAGAGGTGATGAAGCTTTCAAGGAGGCCTTAGACTGAGTGGAAAAGGAGGCAAATGCCATAGAGACAGAAATGGCAAGCTGTGTGGGCATGTGGAGGAAATGAGAGTAAGGAGTCAAGGATGAAACTGACATCATGATATATAAATGGTAAATAAAACTAAAGTAAATACTAAATAGTATATAGCAAAGGCAGGGCATTAAGAATTGGTGAAAAAGAAAAGGTGGCAGGTAGTTGTCTCTTTCCACTAACTGAGAAAATATATAATGGCAGAAAGCTATCATGAATTCAGTAATGGTCTTAAGTGATTTTATATTTCATGAATTTCACTGGCATTTACATATGTTTGACAAGTGAGACATTTATTCAGTCCACAAAAGTTGTTTGTTTAATCTCATATGGAGTCATTAAATGTGATGGATTTCTTACAATAACCCACCACTCTCTCCCACTCTCTGAACAAAGGGAACTAGAAGGGAAACCACTGGTATAGTAGAATGAACATGAGATTTGGAGTCAAAAGACTTTGTGTTCAAATCTTGTCTCTGACAAGTTTATTCTCCTCTTCATACCTCAGTTTCCTCATCTGCAAAATGAAGAGAATTGACTCCACAGTTATCTCTAAGATATCTCTTGGTGACCTCATGACAACATCCTTCTCTCTTTTCATATGGGGACCATCACATTTATCTGGAAGGCTTTGTAGACTCATACATAATAATTTTATGTATATTACCTTATTTGAGTCTCACAAGAATCCTATGAGGTGAGGATGGTAGATATTGTTATCCCCACTTTACAGATAAAGAAATTGAGTCATGATGGTCATGAAGTGACTTGCCCATGGTCACACAGGGAGTATCAGAGATAAGATCTGAGCTCAGGATTTCTGGACCTCAAGCCAACACTCAATTTATAATGCATACTGCCTCTAGCTAAATTGGTATACCCTTTTAAAGATTGCTGATTTGTAAATTAGTTTTCCCTATTCTGAATTGCCTTAAGTGAGGATTGCCTGATGCTCACAGCTATTAAGTTGGAGCATGAGCATGCATGTAGTCACCCTATAGGGGCTGGACCACAGGTGCAGAGTCTTTGGAGTTTATTAAGCCACACTGACAATGCCATTAAGCATTTGGACACCTGATTGCAGCTTTTTCAGGAGCTGTGGATCTACAGAGGCAAAGCAATGTTGAGCGGCAGTTCCCAGGGTTCTGTCCTGAGTGCAGTTCATGATGACCTCTTGTTCCTGTATCTATTTTCCTCATGATGATATTTTCCCCAGTCCTCATCACCTGTAGTAAACTACTTCATTGTTTCAGATTATTGACATCTTTGAGGGTCAGAAGTCAGATTGAGAGGTGGAATGTGGAATGGGCAAAACAGGTGGAAATATCACTGAGCAAATTCCCCATTTCCTCATTCATATTTTTTATAAAATTGATGTCTTTTATTTTTGTACTAGTGTATCTCATATGACAGCCACCCCTGAACCTTCTCTTGAAACACAGCAAAACAACTCCATCTGATGGCTTATGCAACATTCTGTACTTGTAGTCCCCTATCTTTCCACTAAGAGGAGAGAGGATAGATGGACAGACAGACATTAGATAGATAGATAGATAGATAGATAGATAGATAGATAGATAGATAAATAGATAGATAGATAGATAGATAGACAGACAGACAGACAGACAGACAGACAGACAGACAGACAGACAGACAGATAGATAGATAGATAGATAGATAGATAGATAGATAGATAGATAGATAGATAGATAGATAGATAGATGAATAGAAAGATGGATGGTTGGACAGATAGTTGGATGGATAGATAGGTGAATGGATGGATAGACAGAAGAAATAGATAAACAGACAGAGATGAATAGAAAAATGTATGGTTGGATAGATAGTTGGATGGATAGATAGACAGGTGAATGGATGGATAGATAGATATTAGACAGATAGATGAATAGATAGATAGATGAATGGACAGATAGAGACATTAGACAGAAAGATAGATAGATGAATAGATAGAACATTATCGAGCATTTGCTTTGTGCCAGACACTCTGCTAACCACTGAAAAATCAAATGAAAGCAAGCAAGTCTTTGCCCCTAAGAAGCTTCCATTCTAATGATAGAAGACAACACTTACAGAGTAGGTGGAGACAAGGTTCAGCTATGTAGCCAGGAGATGATGTGAATGGTTTTTGAGACAATAAAGTGAAAACTTACCAATCAGAGCCCAGAGTTATCCAAAATTCATAGTCCAAGTTCAGAGTCTTTAGAGAGGGAGTAGAATCAGTGGGATGAGTATTGGAGGCAGTATTTGGAGCTGGTGGTCATGAAGAGGCTGTCTGCTTTTGTGCCCTTCTAGGTGAAGGTTGGTCATTGCAATAAAGCTGTGTTCAGGCGCCTTTTTGAGGTGTTGCTTTCATTTACATGATCACAGTCCTTGGACATGTTACTCTCCAGGTTCTGCTTATTTCAGCTCATACAGGTCTCTCCCATGTTCTCTAAATTCTTCATACCCTTTGTTTCTCAGACATTCTTCTGTGACATTCATATATCACAATTTGTTCCCAAATGATGTCCAACTGCTTTGTTTTCATCTTTCACTACCACAAAAGAGCTCTTAAGAACATTTTGTTATAAATGGAAACTTTCTGCCTTTGACCTACTTGGGTTTCCCTACTTGGGAGTAGTTGTGGATTCTCTGGGTCAAAGGATGACTTTTCTCACATAATTGAAAATGACTTTCCAAAAAGGTTGGATCAAGTCATAGCACCACCCACAGTATATCAGCACCTCAAAAAAGTGGTAATTTCCATTCTTTATTTTGCCATATTTACTAATCTATCTAATCTCCTAACACTTTATTCCTATAACAATATGTTTTTTTGTTTTGGTTTGGTTTTTTTTGCACAAGGGAAATGATTGTTCACTACAGCTCTGAATGTGAAAGACAGATCTCAGATTTAAACTACTTAAGTAGAAAAGGGGGAGGAATCCTTACACCAGGCCTAGACTGCTGTTGATAAATTCTTCTCCATTTATACTTTAAAACAACATCCCTCCCCTAGAATGATAGAGTCCCTAGGACATTTGTGGTGGGCAATAATTTCACTACTATATGGTTAAGCTGATGGTGAGTCACTCCATCTTTAGATAGGTTAGTCTTCAGAAAATAGAAAGTTAGTCCAGTCCTGAGTTCATCATGGTAGGATTTCCAAATTTGCATAAATTGCCAGCGCAGCTAGGTGGCACAGTATATAGAGAACTGAGCTTGGAATCAAGAAGACTCATCTCTGTGGATTCAAATCTGATCTCAGACACTTACTAACTGTGTAACCCTGGGCAAGTCATTTTACCCTGTTTACCTCAGTTTTCTCATCTTTCAAATGAACTGGAGAAGGAGACGGTAAACCACTCCAGCATCTCTGCCAAGAAACCCCAAATGGACTCATGAAGAGTTGGACACAACTGAAAATAACTCAACAATAACAACAAACAACAAAAACAGTCAGAGCTTTAGCTTCATAGATGTAACATTCAAGAACTTGGGGTCTATTCACACAATGGTGAGGTATCACAGTAGGACTTTAGCTGAAGAATGTTGGTGGTGGTGATGATGATAGTAATAACATGGATGATAATACAAAATAAACACCATTTGCATTTCAAAGAACTTTACAAATATTATCTCATTTGATCCTCAATAATTCAGGGAAATAGGTGATGATATTATCATTCCCCATTTTACAAATGAGAAAATGGAGACTGACAGAGGTTAAGTGACTTGCCCAGGGTCATACAGCTAGAAAGTGTCTGAGACCAGATTTGAACTCAGGCCTTTCTGAGTCTAGACCTCTTGCTCCATCCACTGAACCATCCTAATGCTAGGGGAGGCTATTGAAATGGAACTATTTAAATAATAATTCTATCAATATGAAAACCAAACCCATGTGGAAATATGAATCTGAAAACAAAATAACACAAATACAAATAAAAGAGACATACTTACTATCTATTTTCCTGAAAAAAAAGTTCCGGGAGTTTTAAGTCCAATAACTCCAATATGTCCACATTGTTATTGTCAACCCATTGATATAATGTTTAGCGTTCAGGATTCCAAGTGAGGAAGACCTAAGTTCAAATTGCACTTCAGCTACTCACTAGTTGTGTAACCCTGTGAGAATCACTATCTTTCAGGTTCAGTCTCTTCATTAGTAAAATGGAGAGCATAATATCACTAGTCTCAGGTCTGTTGTGAGGATCAAGTGAAGTAATATGTGTAAAGCACTGTAGAAGTTCTTATCAAAATGATTTCTCTTCCTCCCAATCCTCTACCTGCTCTTCCTCCTCCTCCTCATCTTCTTCTTCCTACAACTTTTAGAGTAGAAAAACAAACTAATGTGAATTTTGCCAGAATTAAGACAGGCATAATGTCAGAGAGACAACCCTGCTATCTTCTATTCTGGCTAGACTGTATCTGGAGTATCCTGTTCTGTTCTGGGTGCCACCATTTTGGAAGGACATTGATAGGTTTTAGCAGGTCCATGACATATGAAGAAAAGGGGAAAGTCATGGAAACAGTTATTCTGAAGGAAATTAGAAAGAGGAGGGACACGAGCTTTCTTCAAGTGTCTCAAATCTGTCACGTGAAAGAAAGATTCAGCTTGTTCCATTTGGCCCTAAGAGGACAAAATTAAGAATAAGTGATGGGAACTACAAAGAGACAAATAGGGCTTTGATGTCAGAAACACCAGAAAATGAAATGAAAATTTCAGCTAACTCAAAGTATCCCAAAGTAGAATGAACTGAACTCTGTCTCAGGACATGATGACTTCCCCATCACTTGTTGGGCATATTATGCAGGGGATCACTGGTAAGGGACAAAGCAAATTAAGTGGCCCTTGAAGTCCCTTCCAGCTATGATGTTCTGTGATGCTATGAAGAGTCTTGGTCCTTCAGAGATTTTTCAAAGTAGACCCTAAAATGAACCAAGGAGAGGAGCCTGAGGTTCCATTCTTCTGTAAAAGTGTCCATTTTTACCTCAGGATCTGTGAGAGAAGCTGTCAGACAGATTCATTTATTTTCCCACACTTTGGGGCAAGGAAGGGAGGGGTGGTGGTGGTGTCAGCCATGGAGAGTGTGCAGGGTGGTGTGTTTAACCTAACACCAATTAAAACCTGGAGAAACCCCTCCAGACACAAGATGGCTTTGTGAAATCTGATGCCTGGGGAGAAAGTGAGATTGCCCCTACCAGGACTCTGACACTATTATATGTTGGGGAATAGAATAATGAGATTTTAAAAGGAGAAAAAATGTAATGAGCTGAAGGAACAAAAATATCATTTGAGACTCCTGTTGAGTCTAGCATCTGGAATTTTGAGTCTTCAGCAGAAATAGGGAATCCACACTAGTAGGAAAGCCTTGCTAACATTTTAGTGTAACAGAGCAATTTATTATATGGTTTTGAGCAGGTTTCATGGAGGGTGTGCGATACAGAATTCTGCTAAGATAACTGGACAATCCATTCCACCAGGAGAGAGATGATGTCATAGGAGATATAAGGGTCAGTAGAAGGAACTGGGGGTGTTTAACCTGGAGAAGAGAAGATGCATATGGTGGGGAGGGAGGAAGGGAGGAGAGATGATTACTGTGTTTAAGTATTAGGTTGGCTGCATTAAAGAGATGTTAGACTTTTCTTTGCTTGGCCTCAGAGAATTGAACTAGGATTTATGGATGCAGGATTAAGGATTATGGATTAAGGAGCAGATGAAACATGTAAACTAAAGAATCAATCTTCACTTGAAAAGTACTCACTTTCCCATCACCACAGGTGTTTGAGCAAAGGCTGAATGGTCAATGTGGGAGCCATTTATAGAAGAAATTGCTGGTCAGGATTGAGCTGGGCTAGTTGGCTCCCAAAGATTCATCCAACTTAGAGATCCTCTACCCTCCCTTCCTTCCTAAGGAAAGAATAATTGGTTTCCACCATTTTCCTTAAAGTGCATTTGTAATGTGTGTAGATTCCTTGAGAGCAGAGATTGTGTTTTCTGAGCCTTTGTACCTGTCCCTTCCACAGCCTAGGGTGGGAATGCACCAAAAGTTTAATCACAGTAAGAACTGGCATTTAGGTAACACGAGGATTGAAAAAAGCATTTTTCTGGGGGCAGCTAGGTGGTGCATTGGACAGAGAACCGGCCCTGAAATCAGGAGGACCTGAGTTCAAATCCGGCCTCATACCAAACACTTGACACTTACTAGCTGTGTGACCCTAAGCAAGTCACTTAACCTCAATTGCCTTACCAAAATAAAAAGCATTTTCTTCACAACTGTTCCACTGAGGCCAGTAATGACCCTCATTTTATAAATGAGGAAACCAGGACTCAGAAAAGTGAAATACATTGTTCAACATAACACAGGTAGGAAATCATAAAGGCAAGCAATAAACCTAGATTTGCATATTCTAAATTCACTATTCTTAGCACTGAGTAGGCTGCCTTCTTTCTAGATTAAGGAAACCCAATTCCTCTAACCTTTCCTCAGAGGATCTCATTTCCTAAAACCTTAATAATTTTTTATTTCTCTCCTCTAAACATTGCAGTCAGTCCCTGAAATCTTCAGTGACACCTACACAGGTGAGATGCTTCCAGGCTGGTCTAACTATCCTGGTATTTCTTTTAAATTCTGACAGAGGAAGTTGTGTAACTGTCCTGACTAGGACCAATACAAGGTGATATTGTTGTTCCTCAGTCATTTGTTCATGTCCAACTCTTTGTGACCCCATGGACCATATTGTCCATGGAATTTTCTTGGCAAGGATACTAGAGTGGTTTGCCATTTTCTTCTCCAGTGGATTAAGCCAAACAGGTTAAGTGACTTGCTTGGGTGACATAGCTAGTGAGTGTCTGAGGTTAGATTTTAATTCAGGTCTTCCTGACTCCAGGCTCAGCGTTCTAGTCACTGTGTGACCTAGCTGCTTCCTAGTCAAACAGAGGTTAAGTGACCTGCCCAAGGTCACACAGGTAGTAAATGTCTGAGGCTAGGATTGAGTTCTTCTTGACTCCAAGCCCAGTGCTCTATCCACTGAGCCATCCAGTTTCCACATCCAGGTCATGTTATCTAACTGCAACTAGACATCACTGATACACAACCATCTTTCTGAGTTTAGTGGAGGCCATGCTATGGAGCACACAGAGTTACCCTTCTTCAGTATGGTCAGCTATGTGGAAGCTTTGAGGCCTTATTTCTCCAACTCACCTGAAATTAGGTGAGTTGGTATTAGGAATTAGGAAATTGGCATTAGGCATTAGGGAAGTCAGAGATTTCCAGTGAGCACACAGCCACTGTGACTGGGAATAGATGAAGACAAGTCCCTTGACAGCCCTCCCTGAAAATCTTGCCATCACATGAGGGACAAGGAAGACTGCCAGTCAGAAGCTGTCACTTTTACTGGTGCAACAACCCAACAGGACATTGCCATAGGGTGGGGACATGACCAAGGAATGATATTGCCACATCAAACATAGATGTCAAATCTTCCCAGGGCTAGGCTACCAAATTTCTAGAAGCAATCCATAAAGCACCCATATGGTCATGTAGAATTAGGGAGGGCAACTCTGAGTTTGCTCCATGGGATGCACCTTGCTACACTTATATTCTACCAGTGGCCGCGATCCAACCAACTACCTGTCAAGAACCCACCAATGAGCATAGAATGGTGAAGCCTACCAAGCTAAGGGGTACCCCTTCCTCCAATAACTCCAGTCTTACCCCTATCCATTCAAAACTCATGGGTCCAGGCTCCTACTGGATCCTGTAGTGGCCTGTTGGGGGGGGGGGAGCAGTCAAGATCGCTCACTCTCCTTCAATGAACAAGAATCCATCAATTACCTTTTAGTAAGAAGGCTAAACCTAAGCTTTATCCTCTGCTCTGCCATCAGACCCCAAGGAGCATTAGACCTTTTCATCTGTCTTCCTACTTGGTGTCCATACAGCCTGGCATTTCCATCCCTGCTATTGCACCTTGCGGACTTTCTGGCCTTTCCGTCTTCCCTGTAGCTGAATTCTTCTGTGTTCTGTCTGTCTAGAATGAACTCTTTGAGAGAAGGGGCTGTCTTACTTTTCTATTTGAACTGACAACATTTGGCACAGTGCTTGGCAAATAGTAAATACTTGATAAATGCTTTCCTATTCCCTGTTTGTTTCTCTTTCATATACCGTATAGTGGCCTCAAGCCCACAACAAATAATCCCAGCTCTCAACAGATGAGACCACTTCCTATTTTTTGAGAAAATCTTGAGCATCTGCCTGGTAAAGAGGCCTCATCCAGGCTTGATCCTTTGGAGGGGGGGACTTCAAATGCATCTAGTGTCATAACTAGCAATTATTGGTTCATTTATAAAATTTAATTAATTTTCATGGACATATTTTACTCTTATATTCCCTTCATTTCCCAATATAATCCTCCTGTCATCTCCCAGAGAGCCTTCTCTTATAATGAAGAATAAAAAAGTGTGAAAAAGAAAAGTTGTTGTTTTTTTTTGAAGAACTAACCTACACATCGATTACATGTAGTATTCCCACTCCTGACCCGCCTCCAACCACTGCTATTCTAGCTATCATTGTTGTTGTTCTTCTATCCTCTTTGGGTCTAAACTTAGTTATAATTTCCTAGCATTCAGTTTCATTTTTCCATTGTTTCCACTTGTATTATTGTAGTTATTATGTATTTGTTTTAATGGTTCTACTTAATTCATTGTGCATTGTTCAGAGAAGTCTTCCTATGCTTCTCTGTGTATTTCACATACCCTTCTATAGCATTGTAACATTTCATCCCATTCATTTATCAGAACACATTCTGACATAGTGTAATTGATAGTTTATAAACTTTATTTCCAGCTTTTGCATCAACAAAAAGTGCTGCTATGGATATTACGGTACATACAATACTTTTCTTTTTATCCTTTCTCTACTTAGAGTATGGGCTATATGGGTGTCCAAGGAAGACTAGCATCTCTGTTGAGATGACTTGCTGAGCCCTTTTCAGGGCTGCTCATTCACCTATGGTGTCCACCTGGTTCTCAAAGTATCGCCTGTGGCTCTAAGAAGCTGTAACATGCACAGCAGCCACACCCCAATAAACTGTCTTGACAGATGGGCTAAACCAGGTTGAGGGTAACTGATGGGCTACAAATCCATCAGTGAGTTCGGGGTGTCTTCTTCCCAAGCATGAGAAGACTTCTTCTAGTGGAATGGGTAGATGAGAACAATTTGTTCCAATGGCCATGAAGGCAGCTGAAGCAGGTGCTATGGAGCACTTAGAGCTCAGTCAGATATCAAAAACACCAAGGTCATCCTCTGCATTCTGGACCATCACCAGGCATCTTGGCTTCTGTCTTGCCATTAGACTTTGATAACTCTAGAAGAGAGAGTGAGGATGTCTTTGTGCAACTCTGCCTCACTGAAATCCAATTCATGCACACGTTAAGACATTACCCTGTGATGTCATGGGTCCTCTTCAAAAACAAAGGACAAACAACAACTTATAATATATATGCAACAATGGAGAGTGTAGCCAGCAATTCTGACTTATGCCACATTAACCTTAGGACCATTCCTGGGGCAAACAGCTTAAAAGGCACTTTCAAGTAAAATGTTTAAGATAAATTCATTTGTGAAGTAGCTCATGGACAGAAAATGTACCTCAGGAAACAAGACTGGGGAACAGAAATACCCTGAAGAAAGAAACACATCAGACTGTTGATTATGGGGTGAGCAAGATTGGATGAGAGAGCAGGACAGGATAGGATCAGCTCATCTGGGTTTCAGTCATGCGACCAACTAATTAACTTAGTCAAAAACTAAGATAAGTTGTTTCTGCCTACTGGAGGAAATGCTTCAATCATTCCAACTTTATGACCCTACTGGAACTTTTGGCTACATATAGGTAGACTTTCTTCCTAGAAATGGCATATAGACTGTGCCGGTCCAAACCATGCACTCTCCTTCTAACAGGAGCAGGCAACCAGAGTCATACTCACCGGTCCTCAGAGCCCACCCGAATAAACACAGAGACAAGCCGATCAGGAGGTGCAAACACTCAAACTTTATTCAGAGACCATCACAGCAAGGCCAAGTAGGAAAGCACGTGCACACGAGCAGGAGCAAGCGAGCACGCTCCGATCCCTACTGTCCCTTAAGTACCTTCCTCGCCTCTCCTCCTCAGCCCTCCCACTAGTGACTCATTGTAGGATCAGATACCGGAAGGGGATGTCTGGGGTTAGTGCTAGACAAAGGGAGAGTACGTGACACAGGAAGCTAGGCCTGGATACAGGAAGGAGACGTCTGGGGTTAGTGCTGCACCTAGGGAGAGGACTAGACAAAGGGAGCTCATTCTCTGCCATACCACTCCCACGTGGCACAGCCCCCTGCCTCAGGAGCGTGAGTTCCGGTTACTTCCCCATATCCAGTTCCCATCCCAATTCACCACAGCTCCACCTAGCACAGCCCCCTGCCTCGGGAGCGTGAGCTCCGGTTACTTCCTAATATCCAGTTCCTGCCCCATCTTGCCATAACCTCCACTTGGCAGCATCCAACATCAGACAATCCCTCACAATAGACCATAGATTTCTGTCTTTTCCTGGATATTTTTTGGGTAAATGAACGAAAACAAGGCATGAAAATGGAGCTCCCATGTATAAAACAATTTATAAAGCTATATATCATTGCCATTGGATCATTTTATGAAATATTTAAGAGATTAAATGTCAGTACTTTTTCTGAATATCCTCTGCTCCAGCCTTTTATGATAAAATTTGAGCTGGCCCCTGAATCATCTCTTTTGACCTCAGTACATTAATATGACATTGACCATTGGAGAAAAAAAAATAAGAGAAGATGCTTGAAAGGCTTAAAACTCCACTAAGCCTTTTAGGATACCCTGAGCAAATAGAAGATATTGAGGAAATGCAAGACAATTGGAGCATGAGAGAAAAAGATTTAAAATTAAAGGGCAAGTGTTAATTATACAGTAGAACCCCTGAGGCCACAGTGAAAAGAGTCTGAAGATGGGAGGTGAGATATTGGACTAGTTTTCAAGGGTTAGTATTGAGATGGATGGGACTGAGAGTGGAAAATGGGGGTAGGGTGGATAGATGCTTTGTATTTTGGCAATCGAGGGTTCCCTGTCACTGAGATTGGGAGAATAAAAGGGGCTGTGAAGAATGTAGGGAGAATATTAGTGAATGGGAGAGCCTTAGTTAAAGAAGGCCGGTGATTAGAAGGTTCAAAATCTCTTTCCAGCCCATTGGTGTCCTAGGTGTCAACTGCCCAGGGCAGGATCATGCTGTGAGCCTTAGGTACATGCAAGCAGGGCTTGTTGAAATTAAGGGACCATCTCATGGCTGATGGACAAATGCTATCCCCAACTGCTAAACTACACTAAAATGTTGGGACATCTTGTTCGTGTAGAATGAGAACTGTGTTCTTTCTTCTCTCTAAGGGGACTCTGAGATAATCTATATTTGACATTTCTATCCTGAATTTGAGGGAGTCTGTGAATTTGAATGGGAAGAATACGTCTTTATTTTAATCCATTTGATTTCAATTATTATCCTTTGTATTTTATTTTATGCAATCTATATTCTGAGAAAAGGACCACAGATTCCACCAGATTGTCAAATGGGGTCCATGACACAAAAGGATAAGGATCCTTGATTTATCCCATTCCTTCCTTTTATCAAGGAGGAAACTGAGGCTTGGTGAGCTTTGACGACATTTAAGTCAGGTCCTCTGATACCTTCTGTCTTTCTACAGTACCAAGCTGTCTCCATTAAACGTCCTTGTATTTATGCACTACATTCTTCACTAGGCCAAACTACCTTCCTGAAGGCTATATGCCCATCCTGTCAGTATATAGGACATCCCCAGCAGCCTTAGGTGACTGTTTAGGATAACATATAGGATTTTGTTTCAAGATTTAATAGCACTGAAAGTTTACTTCATGGACACATTTGGGATTCACTGCCAGGTATCTTCTTAATTTAACAGTTGTGGATGGCACTTGAGGCAACTTTACCTCATGCTCTCATATATCAGATTGAGAGCTACAGAGTCATACTTCAAAAGGATACTCAATTTTCTTTCAAATGAAGGCATTAGGATTTTTCCCACTTTCCTTCTCTTCTCAGAAATAATGAAATAATCTTGATGCTGTCCAAAGAGTTACATCACAATAATTATAGGGTTTCTTTATCACTGTCACCACTTTAGGACAAGGAAAAGTCTTGGAAACTGTCCCTGGCTCAAGACTGAACGTATAGATGGAGAAAAGATCTCCTGAGGCTCCATTCATTAAGAGTAAGAAACCAGCCTGAGATCCTTCAGAAAGAGTTATGTGATTTGAGCAGAATTTAATAAGGCTAGAAACAAACTTCAATTTTGATTGTAACATTTTGAAAATGGGCTACATTGAACAAATCCATATTTGTTCAATAACGCAAAGTTTTGTGATTTTGGACCCATGTGGGTCTTTCTTCCACAAGTCACAGTCTCCTTAACCCTTTGAGACCTTAGCTAACAGTCTTTGGGAATTATTGCTGCTGAAAAAATGTATCACTCTCCAACCAAACTGGTTGTGAATCTCTTGAAAGTTAGGAAGGCTAGTCCTAGAACAAGGGCTATGCAATCTAGTCAACACTGAATTAACCGGCACACATCTTATTAAGCACTTACTATGTGCCAGGAGCTGTGCTAGCTGCTGGGGATCCAAAGACAAAAGATAAACAGTCCCTGCCCTCAAGGAGCTTACATTTGAATGGTGCAGACTACTTGTACATATGAGATTATAGACAGGATATATACAAAAGCAATACAAGGTAATTTTGAGAGTGAGTGCAGTCCCAGCTTGCTAGGACTTTCCGGCGCTACCATAACCTTCAAGAATCCAGGGCTTTAGTTAAGGGACTATCAGTTGAAAAAAAAAAGAAAGAAACCAGATATTATTCATTTCAATCATTTTCATCAATTTCAATGCCTTTAATCTTATCATTCCCCTTATCAAAACTTTCATTAACTTCCCACTGCCAATAGCATAAAGCCCAATTTTTCTCCAACTTACCTCCATGTTTTTAGCTCAATCTAACTCTATATTCTATAGATAGAATATCTGTATTTTTCCTTGGGCTTCCCTACCTCAATTTCTTTATTCAAACAATTCTTCAAGCCTGAAATGCCCCTTCCTCCACCACATCTGCTTGTTGAAATCGTACTCATACTTTCACATTCTTCTTGTTGCTGCTGTTTCTCAGTCGTGTCTGACTCTTCACGACCCTCCTCCCACGACAATTTCTTCCATGCTTTTCTTTCCTGACTTTCCTGATTTTCTTCCCAAACCTCCCTCTCCCCACACCCAGCTAGGCATGATTCTTTCCGTCTTTTGTCCTCAATCAACACTGCTTATTCCTCTCTGATGGCACCGATATCTTTCTATAATTCATTATATTTATGTATGTACATTCCATCTCCCCCACAAACTGTGACCTTCTTGGGCTTATGAGGAAATGTGTGGCAGAGGGAATCGAGTGCTAGATTTGGAGAAAATGGACCTTGGCTCAAATCCTGATTCCACCTCTCAATAGCTTGAGGACCACAAGCAGCTCAATTTATATCTCTGAGCCTCAGTTTCCTGAGTCAATTTGTCAATGCTACCCACTGAGTTGTTAGCAAGTTTTCTTTGTTATTAGAATATGAACTTGACAGCAGAAAATGTGCTTCTGTTTTTCTATCTCCAGTGCTCATCATAGTTCCCGGAACATAGTAAGTGCTTAATATATGCTTATGGACAGATCAAATAGAGAGAGCAGTATGAAGAATGAAACAATCCCAGCTAACTAGGACCTTCATGCAGGGAGACCACAAAAATAAATAAAATACACAGTATCCCCAAAGGCTTAGTGCAGATTTAGGCCGTTAGACTTAAAATGACACTAAGACTTTTGGAATAGACTGGGTCAACAACAATTTATTAAGGGATTACTGTGTCAGATATATTAAATCAGTCAATAAGCATTTATTAAGAGATGATTATATCCAATGTATTGCCTCAGTCACCAAGCATTTATTAAGAGATTATTACTGTGTGTCAGACACTGTGCTCAGTGATAGGGATACAAAGAGAATACAAATTTTAAAATGGGCAGGGGAGTTTGAGAGGAAGGGGGATAGATAATAATATGAAAGACTTCATACAGAAAGTGGTGCTTGATCTATACCTTCATTTAATCTTTGCTTTGGCCCTTCAAGTTTCTATGATTTAATCTGCATGTATACTCAGGGAAAAAAATTCTAATATTGTGGCCAAATGTATGGTGAGCCTCTGTGAATGTAGCTGGGCTGAACCTTTGAACAATTAAAGTACTGTGCTAAGCACTAGGGATATAATAATAAATATAATATTTTACTTACTAACAAATATTTATCATATTATTGTAATAATATATAATTAAAATAATAATATAGATAATAATAAAGTCATTTCTGCCCTCAGTGAGCTTACATTCAATTGTAACATCTGCTTAATGCTGGAGTTCCCGCCTCTGGGAGAGGCTGTTGATGTTGATGTCAGAATGGCAGATATATAATCTATTACCAGATCCTTCTAGTTTTATGGGGCCTATACTGTTTAATATTTTGGGCAGCACCTTTGATAATAACAAAGATAGCAGGCTCATTACATTTGCAGGTGACACAAATCTCAGAGGGATAGCTAACAAACCTGATGACATTCTTATGATCAAAAAAAGATCTTGACAGAATCTAGTATGTTGAAATTCAAGAGACA
Source organism: Vombatus ursinus (assembly GCF_900497805.2). Lineage (NCBI taxonomy): Eukaryota > Metazoa > Chordata > Mammalia > Diprotodontia > Vombatidae > Vombatus > Vombatus ursinus. The sequence continues at coordinate 5,135,708 of NW_020954615.1, read as the reverse complement.
AATGTAAAATCTCACACTAGAGTTAAAAAATGCCTTCACAAGTACGAGAAAGGGGAACAATTTTTATACAACAATTTGTCTGGGGAAAGATCTAAGGATTTTTAGTGAACTGAAAGCTCGATATGAGCTAATGAATGAATGAATGAAGCAGTTATTAAGTGCTTATTATATGTAAATCTCTGTACTAAGAAGTAGAGATACATGTAGAAAAGTGAGACAGCCCTTGCTCTCAAGGAGCATTCATTATAATAGGGGAAAAAGAGCACACAGGGGAAATTTCAGCTGCAAATCGTATGTAAAAGTCCCATGGTTCTTAGGGTGCAGCAGCGAAACAAATGGTCAGGCTTTTTCTGTAATGTCTCTGTCTGATGTTGAACTTTTTGACAGACTTGGGATTTTGATGACAAGAACTTTCTCTTCTGGGTCTTTAATAACTGTGATTGCAGTACTTGCTGGAGCAGTTACCAGGATACATTACCATCCCAAGTTGATGGATGAGGGCTCTGGGCTGTAGTTATTGCTATTACCAAGACTCTTGGGTTCAGTCCTAAGCTATCTCTATCAGAGTCTGAGGGAAAATTGTGATCAAGGTGGGGGGAGTGGTTTGACTTGCTTGGTCCATGTTGCCTCCTACCTCTCTCTCTCTCTCTCCCTCCCTCCTTCTCTCTCTCTCTGTATCTCTCTCTCTCTCTCTCTCTCTCTCTCTCTCTCTCCTCCAGCTAGGCTGGCTTGCCTACTCTGGATGAGGAAGCTTATTGGAAGTGAGGGGGATGGCTGGCCCCTTCTCCACAGGAGTTGCTTCCCCAGATGATGGCTGTGAGGGCAAATAGAATGATATGACAGTGAAAAAAAGCTAAAGCAATCTTAGAGTAGTTTTTGGTCATACAGAGGCAATTTCTCATTTGTGCTCTGCTATGACAATAGTTTAGGAAGGACACTGATAAACTCGAAAAAATATCGAGAGAAGAGCAACCAGGATGGAAGAGGGCATTGAGCATATATCATATGAGTATTGGTTGAAAGGACTAGAGACTTAGCCTGGAGGGCAAGGGGGAAGCATCATAGCTCATATCAAGTGTTTGAAAGCCTGTGTCTTCAAAGTGAGATCAGACCAGGGGTTCTTTCCCTTTTATTTTGCCCTGAACCCCTTTGGAAATCTGGAGAAGTCTATGGACCCTTTCTCAGAAGAATGTATTTAAATGCATAAAGTAAAATATATGATAAGAAAGGAAACAAATTATATTGAAATACAATTATCAAAATATTTTAAAAACTTCACAGACACCCCAGAAATCTATCCACAAAATCCTTTGGTATGTGAACCCCAGGATAAAAACCCCTGAAAAAGGTATGTGTGTGTTTGTGTTTGTGTGTGTGTGTGTGTGTGTGTGTGTGTGTGTGTGTGTGTGTGGGTATGGTCCCAGAAAGAAGAATGAGGAACAAGGGGTAGATGATACAAAGAGGCAAAGTTAGGCTTGATATCAAGAAACCCTTAACATGTAGGGGGCTAGATTCACTTGAAGGTCCTGGCTTCCTTGTCATTAGAGGTCTCCAAGCAGATACAGGGAGTTGCTTGTCAGGCACAGTGTAGAGGACACCTTTCACAGGTATGGGTGGGACTCAGTGGCCACTGAAATTTTTTCTAGATCTGAAACTCTTTGATTCTGTGCCTCAGCTCAGGAGTGGCTTCACACACATTCCTAATAATGGATTCTCTTTTCAGGAGCAGAGTATTATCGATCTGGAGTCAGTCAGCTGCTTCATTACCCTAAGTGTTGTATCTGGGCACTGGCAAAAGAGTCAATTAGCAATACATTATTCATGTTCAGATGAAGATGTGTCTGTCTTCATCATGGTTCACAGACTGTGTACATTATAGAATAACTCACTTACTGTATACTATCTTCTCAAATTAGAATTATAGGATGCTACTGACGGCTTCCTTGAAGTTTTTAATTGCCTCTGGGTCCCTGACCACTGTCTAGATTTGTTCGGCATTGTTTCTGGTCTTGGTGGTGGGAATAGGATAACTAACATTTTCACTGGGGGCTCCTGTGCCATTTAAAAGCCCTGGATCCCAGCAACTCTTTGAGCAGGAGCTTTATAATAGCGTGCTAATCCTAGTTCTGGCACTGAGTCTGCTGGTGACATTGGGCAACCCAGTTTTCTTTTTGCAAATGTGTGGATAATCACTTCCTTACCCCACTTCTAAGGGAAGGTGAATTAAATCTGGTCTGTGAAATGCTTTAGACTCCTTAGAGAGAACCTTTCTCAAAATAGAAAGCTTCATCTTGGGAGCCCATGGTGGGAGATAGGTTGCCCACTTTCCAAGATTGGGAGGAAGATGCCTCCCATCTCACAGTGTCAGAAGATATAAGAAGTAGCATCCCCCTCTATCAATAAGGACCTGCACATTCTCCCTCTGACCCAATGTATTTTTCCCTGGGAAGGAGGAAGGGAACCTGGAGATATCTGTCACCTGGAGGACTTTATGTTTTATTTCTTCCTTTTTCCTTTTATTTTTTCTTCATTTGTTTTTCTTCCTTCCTTCCTTCCTGAACAAATTTGAGAAGCAGCAGATGTTGCTATCAAGCTTCAGAAAACTCAATATCATTTAGAGATGGAGCAGCAGCTGGGCAGGGGCTGTTTCCTTGGATCAGTCATTCAGAGAACTCAGCCAGTCAATAGTCAATAAGTAGCAAGTAAGGCTTACTGTTTGTCAGGCACTGTGTTAAGTTCTTGGGATAAGGCGAAAGTAAAAAAAAAATGGTTCCTGTATTCAGGGAACTCACATCTTAATGGGAGAGCCACATACATATACTTGTACATATAACATATGAGTATTTATATGTACATGTGTAATCCACACATACAGAGAAAACATATATATGTATGTATATAAAACTCCAAGATAGATATGTGTACATATGTATGCATTACAGCTACACACGTATGTATCAGTTAGTACTTATGTATACATATATGTGTGTACACACACACACACACACACACACACACACACACATATATATATCAGAAAGAAGGCTTTATGAGTCAGTGGGGTCTGTTAAATGACAATTACTAGCATTAAAGTCACCCAGAATTATGAGCTTGTCCTTTTTTGGTACATAGATGATAAGGGTTTCTAGGTCTTTGTAAAATTTTTCTTTGATCAGTGAATAGAGCTCTGGCCTTGGAGTCAGAAGGACCTGAGTTCAAATCTGGTCTTAGACACATGACATTTACTAGCTGTGTGACCCGGGGCAAGTCACTTAACCCCATTGCCTAGCCAAAAAAAAAAAAAGCAAAAAAAAATTCTTTGATCTCATCAGAGCTCGTCACGGTGGAAGTATAGGCACTGATGTTGATGATGATGATGTGGCATTTTCCTGTGAGTGGCAATCACATTGTCATGCGCCTGTTGTTTACTCTTTTGGTAGGTGTACAAGCTTGTTGACCAGATTAGTTTTGATTGCAAAACCCACACCAGGATCACACTGCTCCTCCTCACTGGACCCATTCCTGAAAAACATGTAACCAGCTCTGACTTCAGTAAGCTGGCCTTCATTTGCCAGTATTGTTTCACTCAGGGCTGCTATTTTGATGTGATGCCTGCTGAGTTCTCTCATGACAAGAGCTGTTCATTGGTCTTTCAGGTCTACTGGATTTTATGTTGTCTATAACTGTGTGCAAATTCCATGTATCAATGGTGAGTAAAATCATCTTTGCAGAAGTTTTGTACTTTATTTTTGTGTTTTGAGCTCAGTGTGGCATCCTTGCTTGTGTGGTAAAACAGGCCAGCGTTGGGTAAGAAGACAGTTTTAGGGCACCTTTCCTAGCCCCCTTCTCACACCAGGAGATGAACAGCATGATCCTTAAAAAACTACTCAGTCACCCACAGGGCTCCTATATCCAACTGCTGCTTCCAGTGAGAAGACAACTCTCTGGCCTGGGCTGCATGTATGCAGGATTGTGACTAGAGCTCTCAGTGTATATGTACCTGCTGCTTCGTCACTTGCTTCTTGCCACAGCACTTTAAGATAGGTTAAAAAAAAATGGTAAAATTGTATGTATAAAGTATTTGGGAGTCTACCTGCCAAGACAAATCCAGGAACTATATGAACATAATCACAAAATACTTTTCATACAAATAAAATAAGATATAAACAACTGGAGAAATAATAATTGCTCATAAGTAGGCCAAGCCAATATAACAAAAATGATAATTCTACCTAAATTAACTTACTTATTCAGTGCCACACCAATCAAACTCCCAAAACATTTTATAGAGCTAGAGAAATAATAAAAATATCATCTGGAGGAACAAAAGGTCAGGAATATCAAGGGAATTAATGAAAATAAATGTGAAGAAAGGCAGCCTAGCAGTAACAGATTTCCAACTGTATTACTAAGTAGGTAATTATGAAAACAGTATGTTACTGGCTAAGAAATATACTGATGGATCAGTGAAATAGGTTAGGTACACAATATGTGATAGTAAATAACCATAGTAATCTAGTGTTTGATAAACCCAAAGATCTCTGTTTTTGGGGTAAGATCTCACCATTTGATAAAAAATTGCTGGGAAGACTGGAAAGCAGTTTGCAGAACCTAGGTAAAGCTAACATCTCACACAGTATACCAAGATAAAGTCAAAACGGTACATGATTTAAACACAAAGGGTAATAGCATAGGTAAATTAGGGGAGCATAGAAAATTTTACCTGTCAGATCTATGGATAAGGGAAGAGTTTATGATTAAACAAGAGATAGAGAGGATTGTGGAAAGTAAAATGGATAATTTTGATTAAATTAAATTTAAAAGTTTTTGCACAAACAAAACCAATGCAGCCAAGATTGGAAGAAAAGCAGAAGATGGGGAAAAATTTATAGTCTTTCTGATAAAAATCCTCATTTCTCAAATATATAGGGAACTGAATCAAACTTATAAAAATAAGAGTCATTTTGGATAATGGGTTCCACAGTCCCAAGATTTGAAAAGCAAAGGGATCCCCATCAATTGGGGAATAGATGAACAAGTTAGGGTATATAATTGTGGTTGAATACTATTGTGCTATAAGAAATGATAAGCAGGATGGTTTCAGAAAATCCTTGGAAGGCATATATGAACTCATGCAAAGTGAAGTGAGCAGATCCAGAAAAAAAAAAACATTGTACATAGTAACAGTAATAGTGTACAATAGTCAATTATAAATAACTTAGCTTTTCTGAGCAGTAAAATGATCCAAGACAATTCTGAAGCACTTATGAAAAATTCTATCTACTTCTAGAGAGAGAAGTGATGGAATTTGAGAGTAGATTGAAGCATATTTTTTATTTACTTTTTCATACTTTTTTTTGAAAATGGCTAACGTGGCAATGTTATGCATGATTTCACATGTAAAACTGATATCAAATTTCCTACCTTCTCAATGGGTGTGGGAGGGTCAGGAGGGATGGAGAGAATTTGAATTCACCACAGTCTGGGTGCCAAATCTTAATAAATTAAGCAGGAATTAAGTTACTTTGTATCATTCATTATGTGAGATGTTTGAGATACACATACAAAGAATGAAACAATCCCCATTCTCAAAAATCTTACACATCCTAACAATTCTGGATCAATAAAATATTGATATGCTGATGGTTATGATGATAATGATGATAATGACATTGACTGACCTGTCTGCTTGTATACAAGAGACACAATGTAGTATAGTAGATAGAATGTTTGACTTTGAATCAGGAATACATGGGTTCAAATCCTTTCTCAGTTAGTTTGCAATTAGGCAAGTCACCTAGAATCTTTGAGCCTCAGTTTCCTCAAAATAAAACAGAGAGATAGTGATATATCCAGATTGAGATAATAATTAGAGAGACAGAGACAGACAGAGAGACAGATATAGACAGAGAGGCAGAGACAAAGGCAGAGAGACAGAGACAGAGACAGAGTGAGAAGAGCTAAGCACATACAAAACACTACTGATCACTGAGGATATGAATACAAGCAAAAGAGACTCTTCCTTCAAAGAGTTTCCATTCAAATAGGGAAGACAGCTATGGGGAACCAGAGAAAAACATGATGCTGAGGGAACCATCCCAGTGGGGTGATGTCCAGATGATTACCAGAACTCCCTCCCATGGTGGCTAGGATAACCAAATAAAACAATGAAACAATGAGGTCACTGAAGTACTTATAAACCTAAAAGCTCTCAATAAATGTCAGCTGTTGTTAATAGACTTACCCAGGGTCATACAGCCAGTATGTGTTAGAGACTTGAACTCAGGTCCTCCTGCCTTCCCAACTAATCTTCCTTTCTCTAGACCATGTTGCTGCTACAGATATGTAAATTCAGTAAATATTAATAATGAATGCCTCATTAGCATTGTAAATGATAGTTGTCTTGTCAGCGTCTTCCTTCTCCAATAATTTGTAGGTGAATAAAATACCCCAGGGAGTGGGTTTCACAGGCATAAATTACTTTTTTGCATTAATATTTGCATTACTGAAGGCATATCCAAATATTATGAAGTATGTTATTTCTGGAGAAGCATTAGTAAATCTACCGATTTGTGCCAAATTTAAAAGTGAATGAAGTGAAGCTTGCTGAGTTGGGAAACTGACACATTCAATTCAGCATTTGATAAACATTCACCTGTTCTGGGCACTGAGAGAGACTCTGAGGGAGTCCTTAGGATGGTGTGTGTCACAAAGTAGGTGCTTAATAAACACTTTTTAACTGACTATGATATGGTGATCACCCTCAGGAAATTTACAGGCTAGCAGTTAGATAACATACCTACACATCTTAGTTTCACACAAAATATTGCATAAATGGTACTATTTTGCATTAGCAAGATAAATCAAGGGGCAGAGCACTGGGCCTGGAGTCAGAAAAACTTGAGTTCAAACATGACCTCAGAAATTTACTAGCCGTGTGACCCTGGACAAGTCATTTAACTCTGTTTGCCTCCATTTCCTCACCTATAAAATGAACTGGAGAAAGAAATGACAAATGACTCCAGTATCTTTGTGGGAAAAAAAAGGGAGGGGGGTGGTCACAGAGAGTTGGACGTGACTGAAACAACTGAAGAAAGTATAGAGTGCTGTGCAAAGTTATGGGCAGGGCTTATTTTCCAACTCGGGGTGGTGTGGTAAGATCAGGTTTCTCAGGAAACCTCACAGGAAGACTTGGAATTTCAAATCCTCTGGTGGCAGGTTTCATAGTGTAGATATTTAATAGGTAGCACTGTGCTATGGAGGTAAGAAAACCTGAGTCCAAACATTAACTCCATCTCTTCTCAAGTGAATCAAAAACATCAAGTGAGTTACCCAAGGGTGGAGAGCAGGCAAGTGTCTGTGAAAGGGCGAGCCGTGCAAGTCAGTTAACCTTTCTGAGGTTCAGTTTTCTTATCTCATAGAGGCCTCATGGCCTAGTGGATAGAAACTGAAACAGAAGGACAGTCATAGGCACTCGCTGTGCAACCCTGGGTGATTATTCAGTCGACATTTCTGAGCCTCAGTTTCCTTACTTACAAAATGGGGATAATAATAACACTAGCTTCACAGGGCTGTTGTGAATAACAAATGAAAAGATTAAATAAAATTGCTAAGAGTTACAAGCCTATAAGTTACAATTAGCGGTAGTGGTAGTAGTAGTAGTAGTAATGACTTAAATACATCTGTCTTATCTAGTAGGATTGTTGTGAGGATCTTGATAAATAATATTTGTGGCATGTGGGTTTTATAAACTATCAAGTGATGTAGAAACATGCCACTCTTGGTTGGATGAAGCACAGTACATCAAGTCAGAAAGCCTTGAGTTCAAATCCTACTTCAGACACTTTTTAGCTATGTGACCCTGGGCAAGTCTCTTTAACTTTGTTTGCCTCAGTTTTCTCATCTGCAAAATGGTAGTAGTAGTAGTAGTAGTAGTAGTAGTAGAAGTAGTAGTAGTACAAGTAGTAGTAGTAGTAGTAGTAGCAGTAATAGCACTTACCTCCTAAGGTTGTTTTGGGAATCAAAGGAGACAATATTTGTAAAGCACTTTGCAAACCTTAAAGCCTAAGCTACATTCAATCTTTCTTTTTATTTTTTTTCTTTCTTTTTTTTTTTTTGGGTAGGCAATGGGGTTAAGTGACTTGTCCAGAGTCACACAGCTAGTAAGTGTCAAGTGTCTGAGATAAGATTTAAACTCAGGTCCTCCTAAGTCCAGGGCCAGTGCTCTACCTATTGTGCCACCTAGCTGCCCCAACTACATTCAATCTTGATAATGATGGATGATGATGGCAATAATTACTGACACCAACCCTCCCACCACAATCATGGCCACCACCATTGCTATCGGTTCTTCTGTTACTGTGAGGTGTGCTTACTTTGGGAAGACATAGAGATTTCCATGTAAGAAACAAACTAGACAATTATGGTAAAAACAATTGGCTTTTATTTGGATTTTTCACCTCATAGAAGGGACTGTACTTAACTTGAGATGCCTGAGAAGTTGTGTGTATGTGTATGTAGGGAGGGAAATAAAGGCTACTTAGAGATCAGTGACTACAGAGGTAAGGATGCAACTGGAACCTTAAAGAAGCAGGTCTCCCCATCCCCACCACATACATAGTCACCACCAGAGATACCTTCCCCCATCCCACCTGTCATGATTAGATTGTGAACTTCTTGAGTTCAGGAATGTCTTTTCTCTACAATTTATATGCTCAGTGATTAGCACACATTGGACATTTATGTGTTTTTATTCATTCATGCATGCATTCATTCCTTGTTAATTCATTCATTCATGCCTCCATGACTGAGTCACAGGGGTGCAAACAGGCCTGGGCTAGATGATCTTCAGACCAAGGGAAGAATATGGAAGGATTCAATCAATCAGTCAATCAACAAACATTTATTAGCCACCACACATTGTTTTTGGCATTGGAGATACAGAAACAAAAATGGAAGTCGCTGACCTCCAGAACTGAACATTCTTGGGGTAATCAATGATCATGTAAGTGTCTCTCTCCAGAGTCAGCAACCAGATTCCCCTGGGTTCTACCACCCTGGTGTAGTTCCCAGTCTAATGTGAGAACACCTGACTTATCACAAACCACAAGGTAGCTCTTCTATTTAGAGGAAGGTGAAATGTTTGATAGTGAGAGATGGTAAGGTTGGGGTCTCAGTCTACCTTGTCTGGTTGGTTTTCCACCTCTCATGTCAAAAGCAGGAAGGCAGCAAGGAGACTGATGAGAATATCCTATCAGAAAGAGATGGGGGCCAAGCAGAGAAGCATTCCAGACAAGAGGAGAAAATGTGTCTAGAAGGCTGGTTGAAAGACAAGTGACACCCAGAAAACCAGAGGTGTTCCTGGAACCTTGGACCCACTGGCTCTTTCCAAGGCATTGCTCAAATACCATTTCCTTCCAGAAGCCTTACCCAATTCTCTTAGTTGTTAGTTAACACACACCCCCAATCATTTTGTATTTATGTTTACTATAACCAATAGAATGTAAATTCCTTGAAATCAATTTTATTTTTGTCATGATATTCCCAACATTTATTCCACTACTTGGGATATAGTAGGTACTTAATAAATACTTATCAGTTGATAGATTGACTAGCACAATATGAATTTGATGAATATATTGAAAGACAATACTTGTCCCAAACAGGTGCACACAATGATAAGATAGCTTTGGGAATAGGGAGTCATAAGACTGGAGCTCCAGCCTGGGCTTTGTCCTAAGCAAGTCAATTAGCTCTTCCTTGCCTAAGTTTCCTTTCCTGTTTAATAGATGGTAATGACTTGTATTGCCTGGTGCGTGCTTTTGTAAACCTTCAAGCACTTCAAATGAGCTATTATTAACATCATTGTGAGAGAATTGTCCTGCCAGGCTGTATCCAAGGAAATCCCTCTAGAGTAGACTTCAGAGGCATAGGCTGAGGGTATTGTCTGATGTTTGACTGGATATATGATGTATCTGATTCTAATTTCATAATTATTCTACTTCATACATTTACTATCTGTACTACCCTGGGTAGGTCACTTAACCACTCTCTGCCTCATTTTCATCATCTGTAAAATGAGCAGGTTGAACTTGATGGCTGATAAGGTTTCTTCCAATTCTAAATCTATGACCCTTGGTTCCTACCGTAAGGAGTCTCCCAGCATGCTTTTCCCTCTGAGTGATTAATATTCATGGATAAGTAGACTAGCTTGGAATTTTACCCTTGGCAAGCTCACTCTCTGTACTTGGGAGTCTTTGTTTTGATGTATGTTTTCTTTTCATTTTTTTTTTACCAGAAGGAAGAGTTTTTGTGGCTGTTCCTCCTAAGATTCTGAATGCCTTGACTCTCCAGAAACACACACACAGAGCAAAATAGATAAAGAAAACTCAGTAAAGCATTTACCAAAAGAACAGCATGTTAAGTATACAGGCTAAACCCTAGGACGTGTGTGTGTGTGTGTGTGTTTGTTTGTGTGTGTGATCATTTTTTCTTTTGAAAAATAAAATAAGAAATTTATCTGCATCCCAGAACTAGACTATGCAGTTTCCCTTCTTGGTCTTATCTGGGTTTTCTTAATTTTCAGTCAGCCTGGGAGACTGAAGGGTGGGGCAAGGGAGTGCAAAAATGGTCTTGAGATGATGGGATCCTGTTGAGCCAGTAATCATTCATCACAATGGGCCCATGCTCCTGAGCATCAGAGTTGGGATGAACTATTGCTTCAATCACCATCCCCTCCCACACATTCCCAGGGAGACGTGGCTGCCCAGGCAGGGCCACACCTTCCTTAAGCAGAATGGGCAGCCATCCACATGGGACAATTTTTAAATTAACAAATGACCCCCTCCATTTAAAGCAAAATCCCAACCATTACACATATCCCATTGAATTTAACTTAGCTCAATTCATCTAACATTTATTAAGTACTTTTCATGTGTGCTTAGGGAATAGACAGATGGCCTGGGAATGAGGAAAGCCTGAGTGCAAGTTTCACCTCTGGCATCTGTTCGTTTGTGACCCCGGACAAGTCACATAACCTCTCAGTTACCCAGGCACCTTTCCAGGACTCTCAGTTAAAGAATAGATGCAGACTTGTATCACTGGTGGAGGAATTTTCTCACTGGAGTTCCAAATACTAATGAAATAATGGGTGAGAAAATAAACAAAAACAAAATGTTTGAGATACTGGGGAAACAAAGTTAACAATGAAAATTGTCTTTTTCCTCAAAAAACTTATCTGCTTACCTTCTCCTGGTATATGTGTGTGTGTGCGTGTGTGTGTGCGTGTGTGTGTGTGTGTGTGTGTGTGTGTGTGTGGGCGTATGACATATTTCCAGATAAATAGAAACAAGGCAATTTGAAGATAACAAGAGCCCTAAAACCTGAGTAGGAAGGAAGGGTGTCAATGACATTTCCAAGGAGGTGACACCTGAGCTTAGTCTCCTACAAAAAGCAGAGATGGGCAAAAGATACATTCTAAGCATGAAGCCTGTGCAAAGGCATGGAAATAGGGAATGAAATGGTTAATAGTTACATAATCACAGACTTTCACAATGAGAAGGAACCCCAGTAGCTCTCCTGTCCCACCTGTACTAGAGCCAAACAAGAATCCTCTTTCTATAACACAAGCCCACAGCTGGTGTCTAGCATCTTCTTGAAAGCCACCAATGAAGGGAACCTAAGAGAAATAGAGCTGATTGCCAGGGTAGAATACCAGAATAAAGGAGAAGTTAAGTCTGTAACAGGCATTTGGTTCCAATCTCAGACAATTCCAATTGTTCAGAATGTTTATTTATTTACTATTTGTTTTAGCAACTGTAACAGTTAGTGATGTTAAATATTATGTCATTTTAATGAGTTTAACTGAGTAGCCCAGTCAGTCTCCCTGGTAACTCTCAAAATTGGCCATCATTATTGTTCCAAGCACTTCTGAGGTGTCAGGAAAAGTGAGGCAGAGGTCAGCAGCCTATTCTCCAGGCTTCCCAGTGAATACCTCCCAGGCACAGAATGTGGTTTTGTTGAAATACAAAAAGCATGTAACCAATTCTGTTCCTTGGAAAATTACTGCTTTCATGAACTCTCTTTGAACATGTATTTAACTAATGTGAACTTATGCAGAATTGACTACACTGACAAAAAATGTATAGTATTTGAAGGGCAAATAAAAATACGTAAAAAAAATATGGAAAGGTAATTGGAAAGTGAAATGTGGAGGGAGAACCTCAAGTGCTGGGCTGAGAAGTATATATTCTGTACTGGAAGCATTAGGGAGTCACTGAAGATTTTTTTAGCAGGGAGGTAACATCACTGGACCTATGTTTTAAGATTATCTGGAGGGTCAGATAACCAACAAGATGCTAGGCATTTTTTTCTAGACATTTTCACAGACTCTTCTCCTCACTCTTAACTCCCAAATAAGAATTATAAATAAGAGGAAAAGTGATTACAAGTCATCTCCACTGGACAAGACACTAAGAAGTTGAACAAGTTAACCTGATGAATTAACAGCAGAGAAAATGTATCCCTAATCTCAAATGTATGCATTTGGAATCCCCTCAGCCACCAACTCCCCTGCTCTGCCAGGAAGCCAGACCCAACCCATGGTTTTGTACACCAGGATCTACTCAGCAATTTCCTTGATGCTACTATAATCTCTGTCTCCACACCCTGACCATCCTTTCATTCCATTGTTCTGTAGCATTGAGAAGGAGAGCTCAATTCTTTCCAACTCTGCTTCTCTCCTAAGCCCCAGTAGAGCAAAGGAGGGACAGAGAAGCCAAAGTCTGCTTGCTGGAGCAATAGTAGCCTGAAACAGTATTCAGTCAGAGAACCAAAGAGCAGAGAGAAATGGAGCAGGGGGCCAGGGTTTTTTGGAGGATACACAAGGTTTGAAGGAAAATGGAGTAGCATCCAGTTGGGGTCAGGGCTGTCCCTCCCAGAAGTCATTTAGAGACAGAGACAAAGCAGAAGGTTGTAAAAAGAGAATTCCCTAATGTAATAGAAGGCCGAGATAGTTTTGGGGTTCAACCCCAAGAGGATCTGCCATTAAAGTGGAAGAAGTCAGAAAGTGAGTGATAGGGGAATATAAGGAGGGAAATAAAAGGTAAATTGACAAAGATCCCAAGAAGAAGAAAACTCAGTTAAAAACCTTGAGCAGAGGCAGATAATACAAATGGGAAGTCTCCAAGATGACTAAGTGAATTCAAACATCTCTAAATAAATATTATAATACAAAGGAAATTGAAACAACACATGATGGCGAAAAAACAAAACAAAACTAAAAAACAAAAACAAAACAAACAAACAAACAAAAACTACTCCCAAACACATACCAGGTCAACACAAAATATTCAGTCATGTGCACTAGCTCACACTTCCCTTGAGAACAAATCCCTAGAATCTCCTATATGGGTTCTTCCATCTCCGGTGATCTAGGCATTTCCTAAACCCCCATTACACAAGCATAGCATAATGATTTCAAAGACAAGATATGTAAAGGGAGCTTAAATATCACAAGTCCCTCAAAAGAACCCAACAAGTATATAAGAAATACAATGTAAAAAATAATAGAAGATGACTTCCCAGAACTTCTGAATATTGAAAACTAAGTACCAATAGAAAGTATCTAGAGATCAGCTCTCTAAAATAAAAATATAACAAAATAAACTGAAACTTTGCTGCACATTATAAGATACATAGTGGTTAAATTTAATAATTTGGATGAAAAACAACAAAGTCTGCAAGCAACCAAGAAAAAGACCTTCAAATATAAAGGAAAGGAAATTGGAATAACCCAAGACTATTCTACACCCACAAGAAATTATAGAAGACAATGGAATAACAAACACCAAAAGCAAAGCAAAAGAGTTCAATTTGTAATATAAAATAATAGACTCTTCAAACCCGAGCTTAATAATCAATGAAAAAGATGAGTATTCAATAAAAGGGAGTCATGTGAAGCATGGTACTTTACAATTACTAACTAAAATGTAACTGATAAAATAAATCACTCTACTCCTAGAGATTATTAAGAAAAAGGAAAAAAAAACCTAAAAAGACATTTATAGACTTAAAACAACAACAACAAAATGACAATGGAGAAGCCATTAAGAAATTCCTCTTAAAAAGTACTTGAAGAGATAAAAATAAAGACTGAATTTATATAGGAGATGCAATAACAGAGAAATTGGCCCCTAAACCCATTAAAAATCATACCTAAAAATGAATCAATGTTGTTATTGTTTTTGGTCTGAACTACAAAATGATAGAGCCCATAAAAGGAAAGAGAGGAGATGAAAGATAGAAGGGACTGTGTGGTGGATCCTAATCAAATCAATGGCAAACAATGAAGGGAAAATAACTCTTGTATTTTCTCAGGAAGAAGAAAGACTGAAGGGGTACAGGGAGACCTGGAAAAGGGAAGGATTGAAACAGGAAAAATGAAGAAGGTCTCAATTCAGTGGTGGGAGGGGCCATCAAAGACTACTCCCAAGGAGGTGGGGAACTTAGAGCTTCTATACTGGAGGATGGAGACCTTACAATGAATATAATCTATAGGGATTTGGAGATCAGAAACTATAGTACTTTTAAGAGAGGAAGAAGAGGATAGGAAAGAGGATTTTAATTAATAATGTAGCTGATAGGGGGAAAAGAGGGGAAATTAGGTAAAATAGATAAAAGGAAAAAGAAAAGGAATCAACAAGCTAAGCAAAACTCAAAAATTAGAGAAAGAGATGACAAACAGGAGGTGGGGACTTGAGGGTGATGGAAAGAGAGCCTGTGGGAAAAAGATTGCCTTAAAACAGATCAAGCAGGGGGCAGCTAGGTTGTGCAGTGGATAGAGCACCAATCCTGCAGTCCGGAGGACCTGAGTTCAAATCCAGCCTCAGACCAATCACTTAACACTTACTAGCTGTGTGACCCTGGGCAAGTCACTTAACCCCAATTGCTTACAAACAAAAAACAAACAAAACAAACAAACAAAAAAAACAAAAACAGATCAAGCAAAAATAACTGAATCTACAAAGTACCATTTTAAAAGAGGAATAGAAGTTAACAGTCTTAATCCAGAACAAAAGCAATTTCAGAGGTAAATGAAGGAAAATATAAACTTAACATTACTTTGAAAGTCAACGGATTGAATAATCCAATAAAAAAAACAAAAGAAACAAAAACTGTATAGGAAAAGAAAATTCACAATTTCCTGCTTATAAGAAACACACTTTAAATGTACACAAAATAAAAATGAGGGGTCAGAACAAAAGTATTATATGTCAAGAGAATTCAGAAAAGTAGGGGTTGTAATTATGCTATCAGACAAAATAAAATAAAAATTCACAGACTATAGATAAAAGTACTACACGATGCTGAGAGGAACTATAGAGAGTAAAACAATAGTGATATTAATTGTATAGGTTCCAAATGCTCTAGCATCTAAATTTTTAAAGAAAAAAAAACAATAACAAGAAGACATAAGCAATAACAATAATAGTAGGAGAATTTAAGATCTTTTGGTTTGGGACAAATTTAAGAGAAAGATAAAAAAGAGAAATATGGAATGAACAAATTGATGGAGAAACTGGAGCTAAAAGTCTTATGGGCATTTTTTCCTCTTAGAATTGCTAAAGAACATATGTATTTCTCAAGATGCCAAGGGACTTTTAAATAAAATGACCATATATTAGGGCACAGAAAAGTTATAAATAAATGTGAAATATCCAAAAATAGTAAATACATCCCTTAAAGAAAATATTGCATTAAAATAGTCATAATGTAATATATGATCCAAAAAAATCAGTTTGGGGAGCCAAAAACAAAAGATACAGACAGACCCAAATGAACACATCAATGAAATCTTAAATGATGAGGAGTTGAATGAACTAATCATAGAAACAATAATGTTGTGAAGGAAATCATAACCAAACAACACCCCCAAATTTCTGGGATGAAGCTCAAATTTTCAGAGGGGCAGGAGTTATATCTCTAAAAGCAGTTATTAACAAAATAGAAAATGTGAGGATTAATAAATTAATTAATCACATAAAAATTAGAAAATCAACAAATGAAATAAAAATAATAATGAAAGAAGATACATTAAAATTAGAATAGAAATCAAAGCTAGAAACAAAAAAAAGAACCAATTTAAAAAAATGAACAAAGTTGATAAAACTATTAGCCAATCTTGACTGTGCTGAGGAAGAGAAGAAAAGAAAATCAAATGAACAAAACAGAGAATGAACAAGATGAAATCTTGGAAGAAATTTAAAAAAAAAACTTCTCAGAACCTACTAGGTATAGTGATATACAAACAAAACTGAATACACAAAAGAAATAGAAGAATACCTTCAAAAATATAAAATACCCAAATAAAAGAACAAATAGAGACTCCACCCTGACTCCTCAATGTACCTATGACTCCATAGTTTACTCAGGTAGAAAATAAATGGACCAGTGGTGGCCAGCCCAGCCATTAATGCAGATGGGAAAGTTGAATTCTTCTCTTTCCAATCTAGGGTGATCTGCCCCAGGTTAGATAGCCTTGTGCCCTGCTACTACCTTGCTGGAGGCTTACCATATTGAGGAGAAATCCAATTTTCTAATGGACTAAAGTTCATTACTGTTTAGAGGTTCTGAGCGCAAGCAATCCACTTGCCTCAGACTCCCCAGTAACAAGGATTAAATGAACCACCATACCTGGTCAAATAGAGATCTTAAATAACCCAATATCAGAAAAAGGAATAAATCAGCTGCAAAGAAACTATCAAATATAGGGGGTAGGAAATGGCTCCTGTTCCTGATGGATTCATAGAAGAATTCTATAACTTTTTATCATTGTTTATTACCAAAACTGCAAAAATCATTTTTTAAAAAATGATAATAGATGCAGAAAAAGCTTTTGATAAAGTACAACACTCATTTCTGTTAAAAAACACTTGAAAGTACAGGTATAAATGAAGTTTTCCTTAAAACTATCTCTTTTTGCAGATGGCATGATGATACACTTGGAAAATCCCAAAGATTCAATTAAAAAGTTAGTTGAAATAATTAATAATTTTAGCAAATTAGCAGGATATAAAGTAAATCCACATAAATCCTCAGCATTCCCCTATATCACAAACAAAACCCTGCAAAAAGAGATAGTAAGAGATACCCCATTTCAAATAACTAGACAATATAAAATATGTGGGAGCACACCTACCAAAACAAATCCAGGAACTTTATGAACAAAATTATGTATATAACTTTTTACACAAATAAAATCAGATTTAAATAATTGGAGAAATATTAATTGTTGATTGGTAGGCAGAACCAATATAATAAAAATGACAATTTTACCTCAACTATTTCATATATCCAATGCCATCCCAATTAAATTACCAAAAAAAATTTCTGAATTAGAAAAAATAATAACAAAATTCATTTGGAAAAATAAAAAGTCAAGAACATCAAAGTAATTAATGAAAAAAATGTAAAGGAAAGAAGTGTAGCAGTACCAAATCTTAAACTATGTTATAAGGCAGTAATTATAAAAAGCTAGCTGGCACTGGCTAAGATAAGGTAGATCAGTGAAACAGAGTAGATTTACAACTTACAGCAGAAAATGAATATAATAACTTTGTATTTGACAAAAGTAAAAACTTGAATTTTGGAGATAAGGATTTATTATTGGTTAAAAAAAATGTTGCAAAAACTGGAAGCAGTCTGGCAGAAATTGGGCACAGAACAATATCTTACATCACTTACCAGGATAAGGTCAAAATGAATACATTACCTAGATATTAAGAGAGATATTACAAAAAAAAAAATTGTACCCAACAGACTTATGGATAGGTGAACTATCTATGAATAAATGAGAGATAGGGAGCAGTATGAGATATAAAGCAGGTGATTTCAATTATATTAAATTAAAAAGATTTCAAACAAATAAAAACAAATGTAGCCAAGATCAGAAGGAAAGCAGAAAATTGGGGAAATTTTTATACAGTTTCTCAGATAAAGGTCTCATATCTCAAAGGAACTTTTTCAAGTTTGTAAGAATATGAGTCTTTTCCCAGTTTTCTGATGAAGAAATCAAAACAAACAATTTATAGTTATATGAAGGAATGCTCTAAATCATTATTGATTAGAGAAATGCGAATTAAGGCTATCTTGAGATATCGGTTTCCCCTATCAGATTGGCTAACATGATTGAAGGGTAAACAATAAATGTTGGAGGGGATATGGAAAATTTCATTTCACTGTTGGTGGAACTGTGAACTGATCCAACCATTTTGGAGTGCGATCTGGAATTGTGCACAGAGAGTTAATAAACTGCCTATACCCTTTGACCCAGCAATACCACTACTAGGTCTATTTCCAAAGATGATTGGGGAAAAAGGAAAAGAGCCTGTATGTTCTAAAGTAGTTACAGCAGCTCTCTTTGTGGTGGCAAAGAACTGAAAATTGCAAGGACACCCATCAATTGGGTAATGGCTGAACAAGTTGTGTTATATGATTGCGATGGAATACTACTGTGCTATAAGAAATGATGAGCTCATTGATTTTGGGGGGGGGAAACAACAACATGGATAGACTTGAATGAAATAATGAAGAGTGAAATGAGCAGAATCAAAAGAACATTGTATACAATAACAGCAATACTGGTTTAACTGGTGACTTTGAGCAATGGAGTCATTTTAATTATCATAAATATCCAAGTTAGCTACAAAGGAACTGTGAAGGAAGACTCCATCTGCATCCAGAGAAAGAACTGATAAGCAGAAGTATGTATAGAATGGTTTTACACATATATACAAATTTGTGCCTAATGGTAGCCATCTCTAGGGTGGGTGGAGGAGGGAAAAAAGTGGGGGGAGAAAGTCACATGATAATTTTATTATATATTTAAAAGGAATAGTTAGTTGTATATTACAGATTTGCAGTTTCATGCACAATCATCTTTTTCTTTTTATTTTACTATGTGATGAAAATGCTCAATTTATTTCAAAAATTCAAAGTAAAATAAATAAAATTTTAAAAAAGGAAATTTGGCCTAGCACATTTTTTACCATATTCCACAATAAGTTCAAAATAGATATGTGATCTGATTATTAAGGAGCACACCATTAAAAAAATAGATGAGAATGTCACAATTAGTATAGAGCTCTCTGTAGAACTGCAGAGAGGTGGGCACCATAGAGCATAGAGCACTGAACCCAGAGTCAGGAAGACCTGAGTTCAATTGTGGTCTCAGCCACTTACTAGCTGTGTGATCCTGGACAAGTTTGCTTCAGTTTCCTCATCTGTAAAATGAATTGGAAGAGGAAATAGCAAGCCACTCCCATATCTTTGCCAAGAAAACCTACAATGGGGTCCTGAAGTGTTGAACATGACTGAAATGACACCAGGACCACCACCACCACAACTGTTCATTGACTGATTGAGTAAAAGCCTAAGCTGATAAATACTGGGTCTACAGATGGTTTATAGATGTTGGTGTTTGATGTTGCCATAAACTGTTGGTGCAAGACAACAGAGTAGAAAGAAATACTATTTTGGGAACAGAGAACCAGAGAACTACCACATTAGTGGGGGGCACGGAGGATGACTGCATATGCATGGTTAGCACATATGATCTATTGATTAGCCAGAATTCATCATGCCACTGCTCTCTGGGCTGTTCCAAGAACAAGGCACTCTATCTCTTCACTCCAGGCATTTTCTCTGGCTGTTTCTCATGCCTGGAATTCTCCCTTCCTCTAATGTGAATCTAATCTAATCTAATCTAAACCTCCCTGGCTTCTTTTAAGTCCCAACTAAAATCTCATCTTTTACTGGGAGTCTTCCTCAACTCCTATTCATTCTACTTCCTTCAGTTAATTAGTTCCTATTTATCTGGTATATATGGCATTGGTCTTCTTTATAAATAAAGGATGAACAGCATTCTGTATATAATTTGCTTTGTTTATGTTTGTTTATATATTGTTTCTCCTGTTATCATCCTTACATTGTAAACTCCTTGAGGGCAGGGACTGTCTTTTGCCTCTTTTTGTATATCTAACACTTGGCACAGTGCTTGGCACATAGTAGGCTCTTAGTAAATGTTTGTTGATTGATTATTAAACACCTACTATATGCCGGACACTGTTCTAAATGCTGGGGATACTAATGTAAATAATGAAGCAATCCGTATTCTCAAGGAGTTTACAATGTATCAGGAGAGACAGTAAGTACACATAGCAACTAAATTTCGTGAGACTAGCTTCAAAGTTCAAGGTAGCTAAATACAAGCTAGTTTGGAAGGGAGGTCACTAACAGCTGGGACATGGGAAAGACTCCACACAGGAGATGATGCTCGTGCTCTGTAGTGAGGTAACAGGGAGTCTGTGAGGGAGATGTGCATGGGACACGTATTCCAGGCATGGCTGAGAGACAGTCGATGTCATGGGGATAAGAGTATGAAAGGGAGAAAGAGAGAGTGAGAGAGAGAGAGAGAGAGACAGAGAGAGACATAGAGGGAGACAGAGACAGAGACAGAGAGATAGAGACAGAGAGAGAGACAGAGAAAGAGACAGAGAGACAGAAAGAGATAGAGAGAGACAGAGAGACACACAGACACAGAGAAACAAAGAGAGACAGAGTCAGAGACAAAGAAAAGAATGTTTCTGTACAGACAGGGACAAAAAAGAGAATGACAAGGTGAGAACTGAGGGTAAGGATTGTCATTTACTTGAAAGCAGGGACTGTGTGGTTTTTTTTCTTTTTTTCCTTTGTAAACACAGTGTTTACCACAGTTCCTGGAACATAGTAGATATTTAATGTTTGTTGACTGACTTACTGACTACTAATTGTTAATTGATTGACTGACTGCTTGGAACACATCTCTAGTTCCAAAAGATTCCAGGTTGATTTTTTTCTGTTTTAATGAATGCTGCCTTGTCACTTCTTGTCACACACCTTGCCTAAAAGCAGCAGCAACAACAATAACAATCTCATTACCTCATACATATCCTCAGGATACCTTAGCCTCATTAAAAGATTGGAAGTCAAATCATGGAATGTTTACATGGCTTCTCTGAGTAGGAGAAAAAAACAAATTCTGGATTTGGGGTCAGAAGGTCTGGATTTACACTGAGTCTCCATATGACCTTGGGCAAGTCACTTAATGACTGTGGGCTCCAGGTTCCTTATCTAGAAATTAAACAACCTAGGCTGGGTGGCCTGTAAAGTTCCTTTGAACTTTGAACCTTTGCTTCAGTGGACAAGGTCATGAAGGCACCACATCATTCCTCAAATGTGACTGTTCAGGCAATACACCTCCATCTAATTGGTGAGAACTAAAAGAAAGGGAGGGAGGGAAACCCAATAAGTTAATTAATTAATTAATTTGAAACATTTGTTTTAATTAATTAATTAAAAATTATTTTAAATTAATTTATTTTGAACTATCAACAATCACTTCCATAAGCTTTTGAGTTTTAAATTTTTCTCCTCCTCCCTCCCCACCTTCCTCCCTAAGACAGTGAGCAATCTGATATAGGCTATACACATATATTCCTATTAAACATATTTTCACATTAGTGATGTTGTAAGTAAGGATGAGAACCAATAGAGGAAAGGGGAAACAAAACACAACAGAAGAAAAAAATAGCAAATAGTATGCTTCAATCTGTATTCAAACTCTATAGTTCTTTCTTTGGTTGTGGATAGCATTTTCCATCATGAGGTCTTTAGAAATGTCTTCGATCCTTGTATTGCTGAGAAGGGTTAAGTCTATCAATATTAGTCATCAAACAATGTGGCTGTTACTGTGTATAAAGTTCTCCTGGTTCTGATCACTTCACTCAGAATCAGTCCATACAAGTCTTTCCAGGTTTTTCTGAAATCAGCCTGTTCATCATTTCTTATAGCACAATAGTATTCCATTACATTCATATACCACAACTTGTTCAGCCATGCCCCAATTGATGGGCATCCTCTCAATTTGCAATTCTTGGCCACCACAAAAAAAGCTGCTATAAATATTTTTGTACATGTGGGTCTTTTCCCCATTTGTATGATCTCTTTGGGATGTAACCCTAGAAGTGCTATTGCTGGGTCAAAGGGTATGCACATTTTTATAGTCCTTTGGGCATAATTCCAAATTGCTCTCCAGAATAGTTGGATCATTTCACAACTTCACCAACAATGCTTTAGTGTTCCAATTTTCCTACATCTTCTCCAACATTTATCATTTTCCTGTTTTGTCATGTTAGCCAATCTGGTAGGTGTGATATGGTGCCTCAGAGTTGTTCTGATTTGCATTTCTCTAATCAATAGCAATTTAGAACTTTTTTTTCACATGACTATAGATGGTGTAATTTCTTCATCTGAGAACTGCCTTTTCATATCCTTTGACCGTTTATCAATTGGGGAAGACTTGTATTCTTAGAAATTTGAATCAATTCTCTATTTTAAAAATGAGGCCCTCATCAGAGACACTGGTTGTAAAAGATTCTTTCCCAATTTTATACCTTCCTTCTGATCTTGGTTGCATTGGCTTTGTTTGTGCAAAAACTTTTCAATTTAATGTAATCAAAGTTATCCATTTTGCTTTTCGTAATGTTCTCTGTCTCCTGTTTGGTCATGAATTCTTCTGTTCTCCATAAATCTGATCTGTAAACTATTCCTTGCTCTCCCAGTATGCTTACAGTATCAGCCTTTCTATCTAAATCATGAACCCATTTTGACTTTATTTTGGCATATGGTGTGAGATTTTGATCTATGCCTAGTTTCTGCCATTTTCTTTTCCAGTTTTTCTAGCAGTTTTTGCCAAAGAGTGAGTTCTTATCCCAGAAGGTGGGGTCTTCGGGTTTATCAAATAATAGATTACTATGGTCATTGACTACTGTGTCTTTCATACTTAACCTCTTCCACTGATCCACCACTCTATTTCTGAGCCAGTACCACGCAGTTTTGATGATTGCTGCTTTATAATACAATTTAAGATCTGGAATGGCTAGGCCACCTTCCCCTGCATTTCTTTTCATTAGTTCCCTTGATATTCTGGATCTTTTGTTCTTCCAAATGAATCTTGTTATTATTTTTTTCTAACTCCATAAAATAATTTTTGGTAGTTTGATTGATATGGTACTGAATAAGTAAATTAGCTTAGGTAGAATTGTCATTTTTATTATATTAGCTAGGCCTACCCATGAGCAACTGATGTTTTTCCAATTATTTAGATCTGACTTTATTTGTATGAAACATGTTTTGTAATTGTGTTCATATAGTTCATGGGGTTGTTTCGGGAGGTAGACTCCTAAATATTTTATAACATCTACAGTAACTTTAAATGGAATTTCTCTTTCTATCTCTTACTGTTGGGCTTTGTTGGTAATATGCCGATGGTTTATGTGGGTTTATTTTATAGCCTGCAAATTTGCTAAAGTTATTTATTATTTCAAGTAGTTTTTTGCTTGATTCTCTAGGATTCTCTAAGTAAATTATTATATCATCTGCAAAGAGCGATAGCTTTATTTCTTCTTTGCCTATTCTAATACCTTCAATTTCTTTTTCTTCTCTTCTTGCTAAAGCTAATGTTTCCTATACGATATTGAACAACAGTAGTGATGATGGACATCCTTGTTTCACCCTCAATCTTATTAGAAATACTTCTACCTTGTCCCCATTACATATGATGCTTGTTGAAGGTTTTAGGTAGATGATCTTTATTGTTTTAAGGAAGACTCCATTTATTCCTATGCTCTCTGATGTTTTTAATAGGAATGGGGGTTGTATTTTGTCAAAAGTTTTTTTTCTGCGTCTATTGAGATAATCATGTGGTTTCTGTTAGTTTTGGTGTCGATGTGATGAATTATGCTGGTAGTTCTCCTAATATTGAACCAGCCCTGCATTCCTGGTATAAATCTTACCTGGTCATAGTGTATTATTCTTGTGATAAGTTGCTGTAATCTATTTGCTAATATTTTATTTCAAGTTTTTGCATCTATATTCATTAGGGAAATTGGTCTATTATTTTCTTTCTTGTTTTGACTCTTCCCACTTTAGGTATCAGCACCACATTTGTATCATAAAAAGAATTTGGTAAGATTCCTTCTTCACCTATTTTCCTAAATAGTCTACATAGTATTGGACTTAATTATTCTTTAAATATTTGATAGAATTCACTTGTAAATCCATCTGGCCCTAAAGATGTTTTCCTAGGGAGTTCAGCAATGATTTGTATAATTTCTTTTTCTGAGATGGGGTTCTTTAAGTATTTTACTTACTCTTCTGTTAATCTGGGCAATTTATATTTTTTTCTAAATATTTATCCATTTCACTAAGATTGTCAAATTTATTGGCATATAGTTGGGCAAAATAGTTCCTAATTATTTTTTAAACTTCCTCTGACTTGGTGGTGGCTTAGCTCTTCATTTTTGATACTGGTAATTTGGTTTTCTTCTTTCTTTTTTTTAATTAAATTAACCAAAGATTTGTCCATTTTATTGTTTTTTTTTTTCATAAAACAAGCTCTTAGTTTTATGTATTAGTTCAATGGTTTTATTAATTTCAATTTTATTAATTTTTCCTTTGGTTTTCAATATTTCTAATTTGGTGTTTAATTGAGGATTTAAAATTTTTTTTTCTTTTTCTAGTATTTTTTGTTGTATGTTGTAATTAATTGACCTCCTCTTTTTCTATTTTATTCATGTAAGCATTTAGAGATATAAAACTTCCCCTAAGAACTGCTTTTGCTGCATCCCATAAGTTTTGGTATGTTGTCTCATTATTGTCATTCTATTGAATGAAGTTATTGTTTCTATGATTTGTTGTTTGACCCAATCATTTGTTAAGATTAGATAATTTAGTTTCCAATTATTTTTAGTCTCTTTCTTTCCATGGCTGTCCATTACATATGATTTTTATTGCATCATGATCTGAAAAGGATGCATTTAATATTTCTCCCTTTCTGCACTGAATTGTGAGATTTTTATGCCCTAGTACATGGTCAATTTTTGCGTATGTGCCATGTACCACCAAGAAAAAAGTATATTCCTTTCTATCCCCATTCAATTTTCTCCAGAGGTCTGTCATACCTGACTTTTCTAATATTCTATTAACCTCCTTAACTGCTTTCTTGTTTATTTTGTGGTTAGATTTATCTAGATCAGAGAGGGGGAGGTTGAAGTCCCCCACTAATATAGTTTTGCTGCCTATTTCTTCCTGTAACTCCCTGAACTTCTCCTCTAAGAATCTGGATGCTATACCATTTGGTGCATGTATGTTTAGTAATGATATTACTTCATTGTCTATGGTGCCTTTTAGCAGGATGTAGTTTCGTTCCTTATCTCTTTTGATGAGATCTATTTTTGCTTATGCTTTGAGATCAGGATTGCTATCCCTGCTTTTTTTTTTTTTTTTACTTCAGCTGAAGCATAATATATTCTGCTCCAGCCTTTTATCTTTACCCTGTATGTGTCACTCTTTTTCAAATGTGTTTCCTATAAACAACATATTGTAGGATTATGTTTTTTAATTCATTATGCTATCCATTTCCATTTTATGGGAGAGTTCATCCCATTCATATTCATAGTTACTATTACTATTTGTGTCTTTCTCTCCACCCTTCCTCCCCCCACCCTATTTATGCTTTTCTTTCTCTTTTCTCCTTTTCCCTTCTCACTAGTGTTTTGCTTTTGACCACTGCCTCCCTCAGTCCTGCCTCCCTTCTATTAACCCCTTCCCTTTTCTATCCTTTTACCCTTACTACTTTATCCCTCCCTTTTGTCCTCCCCTTTTCTTTCCCCTTTTTCCTCCTACTGCCTACAGGGCTAGTTAGATTTCTATACCTAACTGATTATGTTATTCCCATCTTGAGCCAAATCTGATGACAGTAAGGTTCAAACAATGCTCATCTACCTCCCTTCTTTCCTTCTGCTAGAAAAGGTTTTTTGTGCCTTTTCCTGTAATGTAATTTACCCTTGTCTGCCTTCTCCTTTCCTTTTCTCTCAGTACATTTTTGTAGATCAGATTCATCCACTTACTTGGATCCATTTAACCCACTTGATTAGATTTTTTTATTTATCATTACATCAAAGTCAACTTATATCCACCCCTTTATATACATAAAGTGTATACCCCTTTAACATGGTGTAATAACAATACAGTTCTCAAGAGTTACAAGTGTCCTCTTCCCTTGTAGGGATGTAAACAGTTTGCCTGTATTAACAACATATTATATCTTTCTGTCCCATTTACCTTTTTATGTCTCTCTTGAGTTTTGTATTTGAAGATCAGATTTCCTGTTGAGCTCTGGTCTTTTTATCAGGAAGCTCTGGAAGTCCCCTATTTCATTGAATATCCATGTCCTTCCCTGAAAGATCATGCTCATTTTCACTGGGTAGTTGATCCTCGGTTGTAATCCAAGCTCCTTTGCCTTACAGAATATTATATTCCATACCCTACAGTCTTTTAATGTAGAAGCTGCAAGGTCCTGTGTAATCCTGACTGTGGATCCATGATATTTAAATTGTTTCTTTCTGGCTGCTTGCAGTATTTTCTCTTTGACCTGGTAATTTTGGAATTTGGCTACTATATTCCTTGGCATTTTCAATTTGGGATCTCTTTCAGGAGGTGATCAGTGGATTCTTTCTATGGCTATTTTGCCCTCTGGTTGTAGGACCTCAGGGCAGTTTTCCTTTTTGATTTCCAGAAAGATACTGTTGACGCTCTTTTTTTCATCGTGATTTTCAGGTAGACCCATAATTTTTAAATTGTCTCTCCTGGATCAATTTTTCAGATCGGTTGTTTTACCAATGAGGTATTTTATGTTTTCATCTAATTTTTTCATTCTTCTGTTTCTGTTTGACTGATTCTTGCTCTCTCATAGAGTCATTAGCTTCCATTTGCCAATTCTAATTTTTAACAAATTATTTTTTTCTATTAGATTTTATACCTCCTTCCTTCTTTTGCCAATTGTATTTTTGAGGGACTAGCTTTGTTCAGTGTACTTTCTTTTTCCACTTGGCCAACTGTATTTTTAGGGACTTGTTTTTGTCAGTGTACTTTTTTTATTTTCCCATTGGCCAATTGTATTTTTTAATGACTTGTTTTCTACAGTTAATTTTTGTCCTTTTTCCAAGCTATTGACTCTCTCTTGCATACCTCTCATTTTTTTTCTTCTACCTCTCTCATTTGCCTTTTAAAATCCCTCTTGAACTCTTCGAAGAAGGTTTTTTGGGCTTCAGACCAGTTCATATTCCCTTTTGAAGTTCCAGATGTAGGTTTGTTGACAATGTTGTCCTCTTCAGAATTTCTGCTTTGATCTTCATTGCTCTCATAATATGAATCCATCATATGTTTCTATTTGCTCATGGTGTTTGCTTATTTCCTGGCCTTTAAAGAGATTGAGCTCTCCTGCTGGGTAGCAGAGGACACTGACCCAGGCTCCTTGTGTTGGGAGTCTAGGGCCTGGTCACTGGCTTTGTGTGCTGGGGCCTCCGATGTTGGCATTTGGAAGCTGTACCTGGTGTTGGACTGGAATCAACAACCATGGAACTCTAGGGGTAGGATTGGGTAGTCTGGTCCCTGGAGGTTGCCTGCTCTTCCTTTCCTGTTGCTTTCTTCAGTTACTTTCAAATGGATGTTGCAGGGTGTATATCTGCCTGAGGCCCCTTGTAGTGCTGTTTCCCTTATTTTTGCTGAGGCACTGGGAGACCCTTTTACTGTAGAATGCTGAGGCACCTGGTGGTTTTCTGAGCTGATTTCCACCATTTCCTCAGCCCTCATCGAGCCACTCAGGGGTCCAGATGTTGGTGTTTGCCTGCTCCACCACCTGGGTTTCAAGATCTCCTCCTGTTATGCTGAGGTGGGGCTTTCCACTAGATTGCTGGGAAGCCTCCTGTTCTGTACTGCTTCCCTTCCCCCAGGGCAAGAAGAGCCTTTCCCCTTAATCCCTCAAGCTATTTGGGCTACTGGAGTGCTGCACCCCATCTTTCTTCTGGTTAAGCTGTTCCAGGGTTTTTCCTTGTGTGATATTTTCTGGGATTTCAGAGGTTAATATGGGTGGGTAAGAGCAACTTACTTCTCCTCCATCTTGACTCGTGGAAGCCAAACTCTAATAAGTTAATTTAAAGAAAATAAACTTACCTTCTTATAGGCCATTCTCTAGTTTATATATATATATATATATATATATATATATATATATATACACACACACACACACATATATATATACACACACACACATATATATATACACATATATACAAACACACACATATACACACACAAACACACATATTTACATATACATACACACATACATGCATACATACATAACTGGAAGAGTGAGTGAGACTAACAACTTTGCTCAACTCTGCCTCACTTAAATCCAATTCACCCACAAGTCAAGCCATCACCCTGTGAGGTCATTGGTCCTCTTCAAAAACAAAGGATAAACAACAACATGCCACATATGAGAGACAGTTTGTTGTATTGGATGTAGACAGTAAAGAGAGTTCCTGGCCTGGAGTCAGGAAGACCTGAGTTCAAATGCAGCCTCAGACTCTTAGCTCTGTGATCTTGGGCAAATCATTTAACCTCCATCTGCCTAATAAAAGCACCTACCTCCCAGTGTGGTTGTGAGGGTCATATGAGGTGATATTTTTATACCACTTTGTAAACTTTCAAACACAACATAAATGCTATCTATTACTCTTAGAAAGCCAATCTGGGAGCCAAGAAGTCCTGATTCAGACATTAATTTGGCTGAATGATCCTGAGCAGGTCACTTAAATTCTTTCTCCCGGCTAAATTTCCTCTTCTCCAAAATGAAGATAATAACATACCTACTTTACAAGATTGTTATGAGGATTTATGCCAAAACAATACCCAGTAGGTGGGACTTATGGGGTATATGTTTTTAAACAGACTCCTTTTCCCACCTCTCTAGTCAGAAGGATAAACAGACTCCACAACCCATTTCTCAAAGACTGTTCATCCTTGGGTCAACTCCATTTAGTTAGCTCCCTGAGACAGGGGCTCCTGGTGAAGATGCCTATGGTACAAACCTTAATAATCAATGTGTAGGTGACTCCCTTCACCATTTGCCATTGACAAACTATTGTTTAAATGGCAACAGAAATATAAAAATCAGAAAGCATTTAGCCCAACACCCTTATTTTACAAAGGAGGAAACTGAGGCCCTGAGATTAAAGTGACTTCCCCCCAGGTCACAGAAGAGAAAAGAATAGAGCTGTGATTCAAGCCCAGGTCTTCCAACTCCAAATCAAGTTTTCTTTCCACTATACCATAATCTCTTTATTGATTAATGCTCTTTTTTGACTAATATATTTTTCAAACATTAATCTAGGTCTTAAGGTCCTTAGCTTTGCCATCTGCTGGACTGGAGCTGCCACCTTAGGACTTCTTCATCTTTATAACTGAACTTTCCTTTAAATTGTTGTGTCCTCAATTAGATCTGAGCTCCTTGAGAGCAGGGAAACTTGATTTTGTTTGTATATAGCCCCAGCTCTAGCACTTGGCAGAGTGCAAGGCATATACTAGGCACTTAATACCTGTTTTGCTTGAGGGGGAGGTGCAGCTAGGTGGTGCAGTGGATAGAACATAGGACCTGGAGTCAGGGAGTTCAAATGTGAATTCAAATCTGGCCTCAGATACTTCCTAGCTGTGTGACCATGAGCAGTCACTTAACCTTGTTTGACTTAGTTTCTCCATCTGTAAAATGAGCCAGAGAAAGAAATGGCAAATCAATCCAGTGTCTTTACCAAGAAAAGCCCAAATGAGGAAAGAAAGAGTCTGAAATGACTGAACAACAACAAATATGATTTTAATTCTTTCATTATTAGCCCATTTATTAGAGTTTGCACACACTCACATGCACATACACACATGCACACAGACATACACACATGCACATACATGCTCATAGGCACACACACACCCTTTGAGTAACATCATCAATTCCTACCCATTGCATTTTCATTTAATATCCTCTGTTTTATGTATGCAGATTGTCAGTCTTGCCAGTATCCTTGGAAAGCAGCAATGTTAAAGTAATTTCCAAGAGTAGACAATTGGGCAAAATAAGAGACAGAATTTGCTGATGGCCTCTCCCTTACCCTTCTGTTTACTTCCTGTATCCCAAAATACTCAAAGTGGTTTGGAGACAGGCTAGGATTTTGTTAATGTCTTGAAAGGGGTGAATGTGAACTAAGAAACTGAAAACAGTTGGTAAATTGCCTGGGAGAGCAGAAACACGGCTGTCATTTGAGAGTTAGCATCAACCTCCCAACCAATTAGTCTTATCTAAAGTGCTTCTGTAGTGCTTCCTTGCCCATTGCACATGTTTTCAGTTTGTAATTGTGTGCAGGATAGCATTAGCTAGGGAGAAGGGTAAGCCTCACTCAGCCCTTACAACCAGGCTCATTACCCAATTCTCTGCTTTTTACCTATTGCTACTTTTGAGGATGTTGAGAACTCCTAATCCTTGGAATTGATCTATGGAAAAAAATGGATTTTCTGTTGATGATTTTGCAGCACCTTGTCTCCCTCTGACCTCCCATTGCTCTAGTTCTGAGTGTTTTGTCTCTAATAGTGTTTAATCTTATATTATCTTTAGACTTTATTCCAATTGTGTTCCCTATACTTTAAGCTGCTGGAGGGGCAGAGTGGTCTGCAATAGGAGTCAGAACACTGGAATCCAAATTCTGGGTCTCACTCCTAGCATCCTGAGACCTTACAAATCACTTCATATCTTTGGGTCTTTGTCTGTTCTATAAAGAAGGGGGGAGGGCTGGATGGCCTCTGAGTCCTCTTCCAGTTCTTGATCAACAATGTCAGCATAGTTCTTTCCACATAGGCATCACTTAGAGGATAAAACAAAATTCTGGATTTTATCTTTGAGGTCATAAGGATGCACTAAAGATTTTTGAGTAGGGGAACTACCTGATAAAATAAATATTTCTGAAGATTATTGGATCATAGCTCTAGTTGGAAAGGATTCCAGAGCACATTTAATCCCACCCTCTTATTTCACATGTGGGTAACTGAGCTCCACAAAGATTAAATGACTTGTGCAAAGTCATACAGGTTAAGTGGCTAAGGTGGGGTTTGAACTCAGGTCATCTAACTCAAGAGCTGTTTATTTTTTTTTCAGTGTACCATGTATTTAACAGATATTTATTGAATTGAATTTAATACTTTAGGGATTTAAAGTGATTTTATCCTCATGACTACAACTGACAAATTGTAGCAAGGGATGTCATGAGTTACTAAGACCAAAGACTTTTGTCTCCTGGTTGCCAACCACCTAGTAATTAGTCTGTAACTTCAGCTGGTTTGTCCATGGAAAAAATGGTACGCAATGTATTGGCTGATTCATATGTAAGGCCTTCCTAACTTGGTTAGAATTGTCAGGCCTGGCACTCTACTGACAAAGCTCTGGAGAATCTAGAGTGAGGGGAAGTGAATAAGCATTGATATTACACCTACTATGTGCCAGGCTATGTACCAAGCACTCTCACAAATAGTCTCATTTGATCCTCCCACAACCCTGCAAGGTAGGTGCCATTGTTGTTGTCATTTTACAGGAGAGGAAACTGAGGCAGACAGCTTATGTTACTTGCTCAGAGTCACACAACTAGTGAGTTTCTGAGTCCAGATTTGAACTTCAGTCCTCTTGATTCCAGGCCTAGTGTGCCTTCGGTTGGCTCTGGAACTTTGATCTGGAGTTACCTCCTTACCAGGAAGAAGTATCAGATTAGAGCCTTATTGGAGGCTTTGTAGGTAGTAGAAGATTTTAATATATAGGCAGAGGATCCAAACCTTTGCTTTGCAACACACTTCTCTCATGACTTTTGGAAAGTCCTCTAACTTTCATGGACCTCAGTTTATCCCACTACAAGATAAGGAGTTAGGCTAGATTGCACCTAGGATCCATTATGTCTCAAATTCTATGTACTAATTTGAATTCTGGAAGCTGCAATTTAGGAAGGATGTTGGTATGTTAGAGTATATTCAGAAAAAAATGATCGTGATAGTGAGGCAACTAAACATTTGCTATTTGGTAAAGGAACTGGAGAGGTGTAGACTGGTGAAGAGAAAATAGAGTGGAAATGTTATTGCTACCTTCAACCATCTGAAGGATTATTGTCATCATGAAGGAGGCAATGGGTGGAAAGTAATATAGATATTGACTTGATATGAGGAAGACCTTCCTAATGTTGTGAACTTTCCAAAAATGAATGGGCTAATTTGGGAGAAAGTGTTTGAATAAATACTGAATGATCATGGCTCTTTGAGGCTATGTAGAGGATTCACTTTTCAGGGGGAAGGTAGAACTAGGTTGTTCTTCCAACTCTAGAATTTGATACCTTTAAGAAGTTACGATAGTAATGGGTTTCCTAGGTCTTCTATTTAACAACTTCATAAAAGCTATTCACATTGTTTTACATCATAATCAGTTCATTTAACTTAATTAACTCATTAGTTCAGACAAACAACCAATCAATTTAGGGACTTGCTTAGACTGAATTGTTTTGTCATTTTGATGGATCTGTGTGTGTGTATGTGTGTGTGTGTGTAAGAGACAGACACACAGACAGACAGACAGAGGGAAAGGAAGACAGAGAGAGACAGAGAGAGGGAGAGAGAAAGACAGACAGACAGACAGACAGACAGAGACAGAAACAGAGAGAGTGACTCCAAAAAGTTGTAACAGGGGGAGCCAAGATGGCAGAGGGAAAGCAGTGACTGTCTTCAGCTCTCTCCCAAAGCCCTCCAAGTACCTAAAAAAATTGCTCTAAACAAATTTTAAAGCAGCAGAACCCACAAAAAGACAGAGAGAAACAAATTTCCAGCCCAAGAGAGCCTGGATGGTTGATCAGAAAAGTATATTGCGGTGGGCGGGGAGAGGAGCGCAGCTCAGCGTGGGTGCACAGGCAGCAGCGACCCTGGAGCAGGCTTCAGAGGACTGAATCATGGGCAGCTGTGGCAGTTTCCAGACTTCTCAAACCCTGAACTCAAAAGACAACTTAGGAGGCCAGTGGGAAGTCTGTGACTGTGGTAAGAGAGGAGCTAGGTCTCGGCCACAAGTCTGGAGTGAGGCCCGGGGCCATGGCTTTTTCCTGAGCTTCCAGCCCATAGACTGAGGGGGAATCGAGCGGCTGATCAAAGGGGAATTGCAGGGATCTCTTTGCCAGTGCTGAGGCAGGAATCTCTTGCTTTACTGGTGCTTGGATCTGGGTCACAGATCTGAGGAGCAGTCCTGGGGCAAGGAAAAGCATTGGCACAGTGGAGCTTGTTGTGGAGGTGGAGAGGAAACACCTTGCCCCTTATCATAGCACCTTTAAAGAACTGAAAATTTACAGGTCCCTAGAAGTACCTCTGAAAACAGCTGTACAAATACCCTGAAGCTTGGGACAGTACACTTTTCACATTGGAAGCAGACTTTTACCTTAACAAAGAGTTTAAATCTCAAGTAATTGGCCAGGATCATGAGTAAGCAGTGCAAGAAGAGTCAGACTATATTATCTTATTTT
The DNA here is from genome assembly GCF_900497805.2 of Vombatus ursinus. Classification (NCBI taxonomy): domain Eukaryota; kingdom Metazoa; phylum Chordata; class Mammalia; order Diprotodontia; family Vombatidae; genus Vombatus; species Vombatus ursinus. Next base: position 5,102,181 of record NW_020954615.1, on the reverse strand, counting down.
TGTGACAAAGAAGATTAAAACATAGAACCAGAAGAAGACAACAAAGCCAAAGCTCCTACATCCAAAGCCTCCAAGAAAAATATGAATCAGTTCCAGGCCTTGGAAGAACTCAAAAAGGATTTTGAGGAGCAAGTATGAGAAGTAGAGGAAAAACTGAGAGTGATGGAAGAAAATCATGAAAAACAAGTCAAGCTTGCTAAAGGAGACCCAAAAACATACTGAACAAAATAACACCTTAAAAAATAGCTTAACCCAAATGGCAAAAGAGGTCCAAAAAGCCAATGAGGAGAAGAATACCCTAAAAGCAAAATTGGCCAAATGGAAAAGGAAGTCCAAAAGATTACTGAAGAAAATACTTCCTTAAAAATTAGAATAGAGCAATTGGAAGCTCGTGACTTTATGAGAAATCAAGACATTGTAAAACAAATTCAAAAGAATGAAAAATTAGAAAACAATGTGAAATATCTCACTGGAAAAACAACTGACCTAGAAAATAGATCCAGAAGAGAGAATTTAAAAATTATTGGACTATCTGAAAGCCATGATCAAAAAAAGAGCCTAGACATCATCTTTCAGGAAATTATCAAGGAAAACTGCCCTGATATTTTAGAACCAGAGGGCAAAATAGAAATTGAAAAAATCCAATCTCCTCCTGAAAGAGATCCCCAAAGGAAAACTCCTAGGAATATTGTAGCCAAAAAGGAGAAAATATTACAAGCAGCAAGAAAGAAACAATTCAAGTATTGTGGAAACACAATCAGGATAACACAAAATTTAGCTGCTTCTACATTAAGGGGCCACAGGGCATGGAATATAATATTCCGGAGAGCAAAGGAGATTGGATTACAACCAAGAATCACCTACCCAGCAAAACTGAGTATAATCCTGCAGGGGGAAAAATGGTCATTCAGTGAAATAGAGGACTTTCAAGCATTGTTGATGAAAAGACCAGAGTTGAATAGAAAATTTGATTTTCAAATACAAGACTCAAGTGGAACATGAAGACATAAACAGGAAAGAGAAAATCATAAGAGACTTATTAAGGTTGAACTGTTTACATTCCTGCATGGAAAGATGATCTTTGTAACTCATGAGACCTTTGTCAGTATTAGGGTAGTTGGAGGGGAAAAAAATTATATGTACACATATATAGATATAGATAAATAGAGGGCACAGGGTGAGTTGAAAATGAAGGGGTCATATCTGGAGAATAAAATTAAGGAATGAGAGAGGAATATACTAGGAGAAGGAGAAAGGGAGAGGTAGAACAGGGTAAATTATCCCACACAAAAAAAAAAACAGAAAAGAAAAGGCTCTTACAGTGGAGGGGAAATGGGGGAAGGTGAGAGGGAATGAGTGAATCTTAAGGAGGGAATAACATACACACTCAATTGGGTGTGGAAATCTGTCTTACCCTACAGGAAAATGGGGGGGGGAAGGGGTCAAGAGAGTAGGGGAATGATAGAGAGGAGGACAGATTGGGAAATGGAGTAATCAGAAGCAAATACTTCTGAGGAGGGACAGGGTCAAAAGGAAGAATAGAATAAATGGGGGGGCAGGATAGGATTAAGGGAAATAGAGTTAGTTTTTCACAGCATGTCTACTATGGAAGTGTTTTGCATAACTGCACATATATAACCTATATTTAGTTGCTTGCCTTATCAATGAGGGTGAGTGAGGAGGGAAGAAGGGAGAAAATTTGGAACCCAAAGTTTTAAAAACACATGTTTAAAAAAAATGTTTTCACATGCAACTGGGAAATAAGAAATACAGGAAATGGGGTACAGAAATCCATCCTGCCCTACAGGAAAATTGAAAGGGAAGGGGATAAGAGAAGGGGGGAGAGATAGAAGAGAAGGCAGACTAGGGGAAGGGGTATTTATAATGCATGCCATCTTGGGGTGGGGGGGCAGATGGTGTGAAAATTTAGATCTTAAAATCTTGTGGAATTTCATTTTTTTACAAAAATAAAAAGAAAGAAGAAACAGAAAAAAAAGTTGTAACATAGGCAGTGGCCACACCATGGAAAACCATCTTGGCAGATGGACTAAACCAACTTGAGGGTAACTGCCAGACCTCAATCCTGTCAATGAGTTAAGGGGATGTATGGTTACCCATTGCATCCTCAGCCATTGCCAGCCACCTTGACTTTTGTCTTGCCACTGGACTTGGATAACTGTGGATGAGAGTGAGCCTGATGACTTTATGCAATTCTGCTTCACTTAAATCCAATTCATGTATGAATCAAGAAACACCATGTGATGTCATTGTTCCTCTTTGAAAATGATGGAAAAATAACAACAACAACAACATGAGTATGTGTGTTTGTATATGTACACAATCTGAGAGATTTAGGTAAAAAAGCACTGCTGTGTGCAATAGAAATTAGCAACTGCAATATAAAGCCAGGCTAATTAATGTGCTATGACTTGGATAAATATGAAGTCCTATACTTTTTTTTAAAAGTCAGAACCACAAAATGAGTAAGATGTATTTGTCTAAAACATATCTGTTTATCCATCCGTTTCTTAGAAGACGAGGTGGGGAGCTTAGTGGACTGCAAGCTCAATATGACCCCAAATTGGGATATGGAGGAAATATTGGTCAGTTAGAAAGCATCCAAAGGCAGACCACAATTATTGTGAAGGAGCTAAACTTCAGGTCATAGGAGGATCAGCTGAAGGAAATGGGAACATTTAGCTTGGACAAGAGAACCTTGGGGTGTCAGATGGGGAGAGAAGGATATGATAATTGCCTTTAAGTATTTTAAATGAAAAAGGGATTGGGTTTCTTCTGTTGGGTCAGTGAAGGAAAGAAATGGAGTGTGCATGCCTTCACTAAGGGCTTATTGTGTTCCCAGCATAATGAGACAATGCATCTTCGAAGTTCAAATATGAAAGCAAGAAAGGCACTACTCTCAAAGGTTAACATTCCGATTGGGCGAGACACCATATAAAAGAGAGATCAGTTCCAGAGAATTGGAAAGGCCCAATGGTCTTAAGGGACCAAAAAGTGCTGCACAATGGATGGCAATGGGTATGAGTGGGCTTGTCCACCCTGGAAGAGCCTGGGACCAGAATTTGTAGAAAGGTTATATAAAACAGAGTGACAAATGGAATTTGCAAAAAGAAAAAAAAAGTGTCTTTGGGATATGGAATAAACTTCCTATAAGATGTTATTGTCTTATTAAGAAAGGATTATTTCAGGGTGTAGGTCAGTTGATAGACTATTGCTGAAGCTTCTTCCAACTCTGAAATATTGTGATCCAACAATTCAATCTCATTAACTGAACCAGATGTTTTTGGATTTCAGGGGCTCAGACAGCTGTGGATGTCTTGCACAAAAGCAGAGCCCTCAACTAATGAAAAGAAATGCAGGGGAAGGTGGTCTAGTCATTCCAGATCTTAAATTATATCATAAAGCAGCAATCATCAAAACTACTTGGTACTGGCTAAGACATAGAGTGGTGGGTCAGTGGAATAGGTTAAGTATGAAAGACACAGTAGTCAATGACTATAGTAATCTATTATTTGATAAACCCAAAGACTCCAGCTTCTGGGATAAAAACTCACTCTTTGACAAAAGCTGCTAGGAAAACTGGAAAAGAGTATGGCAGAAACTAGGCATAGACCAAAATCTCACACCATATGCCAAAATAAAGTCAAAATGGATTCATGATTTAGATATAAAGACTGATACTATAAGCAAACTGGGAGATCAAGGAATAGTTTACCTACCAGATTTATGGAGAATATAAGAATTCATGACCAAACAAGAGACAGAGAACATTACAAAATGCAAAATGGATAATTTTAATTACATTAAATTAAAAAGTTTTTTGCACAAACAAAGCCAATGCAACCAAGATTAGAAGGAAAGTAGAAAATTCAAAAGAATTTTTACAACTAGTCTCTCTGATAAGGGCCTTATTTTTAAAATATATAGAAAATTAAGTTAAATTGATAAAAATACAAGTCATTCTCCAATTGATAAATTGTCAAATGATATGAACAGGAAGTTCTCAGATGAAGAAATTAAAGCCATCTATAGTCATATGAAAAAATGCTCTAAATCACTATTGATTAGAGAAATGCAAATCAAAACAAATCTGAGGTACCACATCACACCTATCAGATTGGTCAACATGACAAAACAAGAAAATGATAAATGTTGGAGAAGATATGGGAAAGTTGGAACACTAATGCATTGTTGGTGGAGTTGTGAAATGATCCAATCATTTTGGAGAGAAATTTGGAACTATGCCCAAAGGGCTATAAAAATGTGCATACCCTTTGACCCAGCAATAACACTTCTAGGGCTATACCCCATAGAGATCATACAAATGGGAAAAGGACCCACATGTACAAAAATATTTATAGTAGCTCTTTTTGTGGTGGCAAAGAATTGGAAATTGAGGGGGTGCCCATCTATTGGGAAATGATTGAACAAGTTGTGGTATATGAATATAATGGAATACTATTGTGCTATAAGAAATGATGAACAGGCAGACTTCAGAAAAACCTAGGAAAACTTGAATAGACTTATGCTGAGTGAAGTGATTCAGAACCAGGAGAACTTTGTACACAGTAACAGCAACTTTGTGTGATGAACAGCTTTGATAGACTTAGCTTTTCTCAGGAATGTAGTGATCTAAGACAATTCCAAAAGACTAAAGATGGAAAATGCTATCCACATCCAAAGAAAGAACTATGGAGTTTGAATGGAGATCGAAGCATATTATTTGCTATTTTTTTATTCTGTTTTTTTTTTTGTTTCTTCTTTCTTGTGGTTCCTCCTATTGGTTTTAATTCTTCCTTACAACATCACTAATGTGAAAATATGGTTAATAGGAATGTATATGTATAACTTATATCAGATTACGTTCTGTCTTGGGGAGGGAGTAGGGAGGGGAGGGAGTAGGGAAGTGAGGGAGAAAAATTTAAAACTCAAAAGCTTATGGAAGTGATTATTGATAAATCAAAAGAAATTAATAAAAGAAATGAAGACTCCACTATAGCAATAAAATCATAGATTTAGATTTTTTAAAAAAGCAGAACCCTCAACCATTTCACATTCCTTCATGGCTATCCATATTGCCCTATGCAAAATGTATTTTGGGGCAGCTTTAGACATGCCTATCTTCAGCATAATTACACACAGAAATTGGAATCACCATCAGATGTTAGTGACTATTGCCAAGATCTTTTTCTCGAGGAAGGACTAATAGAGTCCTAGTTTACTGATTCAATCAAGTGAATATATAGAAATATTCACAGGTGCAAGAGGGGTTACATTAATGAGTAAGATGCAAACCTTATCATCAATGAGCTTACCATCAAGTAAGGGAGTGAGACAAAGCATCTTCTTCATTCCTTGAGCCCTGTGCACTATGTACTGTGTATTTTGAATCATATTGAGCTGATTACCATTCATATATTTATTCATTTATATTTCAATGATTTCCTGAATCTGCATTTTCACTGATGGAGGGGCCCCCTCCAATGTTGCAGACTGCAGCTCATCCATGCTAAAATCATCACAGCAAACCTTTAAAAAGAGTATTGGAAGTCGTTCAATTCAGCCTCTTCATTTTACTAATGAGAAAAGTGAGTCCTAAATAGGTGAAATGACTAAAAGAAGCTCATGCAAGTAGCAAGTAGGAGGAGATTTGATTTGAAAACTGATACAGAGATTTTTCCACTCTGCCCATCACTGCTAGCTGTACAGAGGTGACACAGCCTAGAATTATGGATTTCATTCATCTAGTTCTTTCCTACTTTCAATCAGACAAAGTACTATTATTCGTACCATTTTTCAGATCAGGAATGACCAAAAAATCATACAGCAAGTAAGTGGATTTTTTTTAATTGCTAAAAAAAATTGTGCCAGTCTGGGTGGCATGAGGAAGCCAGAATATTTGGCTTTTCCATATTCTCTCTCTTTTTAACTTGTTTTCTCCTTTTTATTATATCTCCTACACTAGATACCCCAACTCTACCTTGTTAGAAAGAAAAAGCACTTGAGAAATCGATTTAAATCAGGAATTCTTCATGAGAGTCTATGGATAGTTTTCAAGACATCCAAGATGAAGGATGGAAAATATATTTCAATTAACCTCTATCTGAAATTCAGCATTCCTTCAATTACAAATTCTAAAAAGAAAATATCATTAGAGAAAGGGTTCATATGCTTTATCAGACTGCCAAAGGGAGATATTTGATTTTAAAAATGTTAAAACCCTCTAATTTAAATGATGGTTTTAAGGACTTCCTCTATTAGCTTTCATAGGTATATGTGTCTGCATGTATCTATTTTAAGAATGGAAGAATGAGGCTGTGAGAGCTGGACTATGAGGAAGGCTGAGTGCCGCAGAATCAATGCTTTGGGATTGTGGTGCTGGAGAAGACTTTTAAGAGTCCCTTGGACAGTAAGGAAATCAAATCAGTCAATATTTAGAGAAATTAATTCAGGCTGTTCACTGGAAAGTCAAATGCTGAAGCTGAAATTTAAATACTTCAGCCACATAATGAGAAGACAGAACTCATTCAAAAAGACCCTGATGTTGGGAAAGATTGAAGGCAAAAGGAAAAAGGGGCATCAGAGGGTGAGATGTATAGATGGTGTCCTGGAAAGAACAAACACGAACCTGGACAGACTTCAGAAGACAGTGAAGGATAGAAGGGCCTGGCATGCTATGGTCCATGGAGTCACAAAGAGTTGGACATGACTGAATTACTGAACAACAAAAGTGGAATTTCAGGTATTGATAAAGGAAGGATTAAGGAGGCAGAAATGCTTCCTCCAATCATACCATGGAGGCAGTATCTTCCTTCATCTTGACCATTATTATTGATAAATGCCATGTTGCATCTATGGAGTAAAGAAGTGCTCATTACACAAGAGATTAATGTGCTATTTGCTGGTTTCCTGGGATATCACAATAAAAAGAACCAGAGGATGAAATGGAAATGCATGCACATGTATTTTTATAGACTCATTTTAGTTTTCCTGGATTTAAATTTTCAATGGAAATTAAAGCAAGATGTCTCTGGGAGTGAAAAAGAAACCCTGGGGTGGGGGGGGGAATCTTTTCAAAATTAAAATTGTGTTGTTTCCACATTCAACACACATTCAAGTCAATTCAACAAATATATTAAGCATATATTTTACAGAATTCTCCAAATGTCTTGGTCCCATATTAAGTTTAAAACTATAGAGAAATATATAGAAGTGTATAGAGAAGTCATGTGGCATAGTGGATAAAGGACTGGCTTCAGAGTTAGAAAAATTGGGGTGTACAGTCCCCTTCTGTCAGGCACTGGATTGTCTCTCTTGCTAGAATACGAGCTTTTTGAGGTCAGGGGCTTCTTTGCTTTTTACATTTCAAAAAATGCTTGCCACATAGTAAATGCTTAATATTTTTCATTCTTTCATTTGTTCATTAAATAATCCAATTTAGCCTCCAGAAATCCCTCTACAATACATAAAGGAGAAGATTTCCACCAGTATTTGGAACAATGAGAGACATAGTAAGTGCAGAACCGGCTTCAGAATCAGAAAGCCCTGGCTTGGGGGATACTGGACAAGGGAGTTGAATTGCCAGGGCCTCCATGTAACTCTCTCTAAGTTGAAATCTGGCCTCAGACATTTACTAGCTGTGTGACCCTGGGCAAGTCACCCTCTTTACTTCAGTTTCCTCATCTCAAAATCTCTAAAATGAGAGGATTGGATGCAAGTTAATGGTCAACAATTAAGCACTCACAATGTGCCAGGTACATAATCAAGGTTATTATTAAAATTTAATTTACAATAAGGTAAACCTAGTAGAGATAAAAGAAGAGAGGGAAAATAGCATATGATGCTAAGAATATAAAGGCATATAAGACAATCTAGGAAGTAAACAGGGAAACATGATGGGGAGCATTAGGGTGAGAGGACCCTGGTACGTGATTTCTCTAGTGATTCCTACATATGAGAATAGAAGCAGCTAGGTGGTACAGCACTTGGCCTGAAGTCAGGAAGGCTCATCTTCATGAGTTCAAATCTGGCCTCAGACACTTAATAGTCATATGACCCTGGACAAGACATTCAAATCTGTTTGCCTCAGTTCCTCATCTGTAAAATGAACTAGAAAAGAAAATGGCTAACCACTCCAATATCTCTCCCAAGAAAACCCCAAATGAGAGGTGGAGCCAAGATGGCAGAGTAAGAGTAGTGACTTGCATGAGCTCTCCCTCAAACCCCTTCAAATATCTGTAAAAATGGTTCTGAACAAATCCTAGAGCAGCAGAACCCACAAAAAAGACAGAGTGAAACAAATTTCTAGCCCACGACAACATGGATGGTTGATTGGAAAGGTCTGTTGCTCTGGCCTGGGAAAGGAGCACATTTGGGAGAGGAGCACAGTTCAGCTTGGGCTGTGCAGTCAATGATTAGGCCTCAGCAAACCTGGAACAGGCCTCGGGGAACTGAATCAAGGGGAGTTGTGGCAGTTTACAGACATCTCAAACCACAAATGCCAAAGACAACTTAGAAGGTCAGTAGGAAAGGTCTGTCTGACCTAGGCGAGAGAAGAGCTCAATCTAGCCCCAGTCCTGGCCCAGCCCTCAGGGTGGCAACTAAATGTGGAGTTCTCAGCCCACAGACAGAGGGGAATTGAGCAGCTGATCAGAGGGGGATTTCAGGGATCTCCTGCTTTGCCCAGGCTTGGCTTTGAGTCTTAGTCCTGGGTGGCGGTCCTGGGGCAAGGAGGAGTGCTGGTATGGCAGAGTTTGTGGCAGCAGTGGAGAAGGAATCCTCCTCACAGTTCTAAGGCAGAAAAGAGTGCTTGTGGTCACTCATAGACCAGAGCACAGGCCAGGAAAGGAGTAAACACCTCGCCCTTGATCATAGCATCTTGGAAGAACTGAAAATGTGTAGGTCCTTAGAAGTATCTCTGAAAACAGATGCACAAAACACCTGAAGCTTGGGATAGTACATTCTCCACACTGGAAGCATACCTCCTTCCTTAACAAAGAGTTTAACGGTCAAGTAATTGGCTAGGATCATGAGCAAACAGCACAAAAAATCTCAGACCATAGAATCATACTTTGGTGACAAAGAAAATCAAAACACACACTCAAAAGAAAAAGTCAAAGCTCCTACATCCAAAGCCTCCAAGAAAAATATGAATTGGTCTCAGGCCATGGAAGAGCTCAAAAAGGATTTTGAGAAGCAAGTAAGAGAAGTAGAGGAAAAACCGGATAGAGAAATGAGAGTGATGCAAGAAAATTATGAAAAAAAAAAACAGTCAACAGCTTGCTAAAGGAGACCCAAAAAATACTGAAGAAAATAACACCTTAAAAAAATAGCCTAACCCAAACGGCAAAAGAGGTCCAAAAAGCCAATGAGGAGAAGAATACCTTAAAAAGCAGAATTAGCCAACTGGAAAAGGAAGTCTAAAAGCTCACTGAAGAAAATACTTCCTTAAAAATTAGAATGGAGCATTTGGAAGCTAGAGAATTTTTGAGAAATCAAGACATGGTAAAACAAAACCAAAAGAATTAAAAATAGAAGATAACAGGAAATATCTCATTGGAAAAACAACTGACCTGGAGAGATAACTTAAAAAAATTATTGGACTACCTGAAAGCCATGATCAAAAAAGAACCTAGACATTATTTTTCAAGAAATTATCAAGGAAAACTGCCCTGATATTATAGAACCAGAGGGTAAAATAGAAATTGAAAGAATCTACTGATCACATCCTGAAAGAGATCCCCAAAGGAAAACTCCTAGGAATATTGCAGTCAAATCCCAGAGTTCCCAGGTCAAGGAGAAAATATTGCAAGCAGCCAGAAACAGGGTGAGTTGAATATGAAGTGACGATTAAAATCCCAAATGGGGTCACAAAGAATCAGACAGAAATGAAAAATAAAATGACTGAACAACAACTAGAAGAGGTAATTCTCTAAAAGGTTAGTTGCAGAGTAGGGTCCAATCTGAACTGGTACAGGGAACATCCTCACTGGAAATCCCTTATACTAGTGAAATCACAGGTCAAGTTTAGCCACAAGCTGCTTCATATGGGTCTGATTGACTGGAGTGAGTTCTCATACTTTCTTGCCAGGAGAGCAGAGCTCAATCTAGAGAAAAGAAAAAAAAAAGAAAACATGTTATTATTGGACATGCAGTAACCTGGAAGTACCACAGGACTAGGCTTTAGGTATTGCATCTGGTTAATTATAAGATACCTCAGCCATTGTCTGGACAGGTGAATTGAAACTGAGAGAATCAAACTGGAGCCACGGGAGGAAAATCTGCAAGCAGAAAAGAAAGAAGGTAAGCTTAGATGCTCTTTCCTGAAGGTGGCATGCTGAGCTCACAGAGGGCAGGCTGAACTTGAGAATCAATTCCGGGAGGAGGAAGAAGAAACACATATTCACATGTTCAATGAGAGAGCAGCTTAGAGGGTGGGAAGACTGCAATTCAAAATTAACACCTGACGCCTTTCAAAGGAAGGTAAGTTGGATCTATATTTCAAAAAGGTGACTTACAGCTTACCTTGGTGTTCTATCTGGAAAAAGTGTAGTGTGTCCATCAAAAAAATGAAACAACCCCCCCCCCCAAAAAAAACCCAAACAAACAGACAAACTAGGATCCACCCTTTGGAGATGTACTCATGTAATGAATGGAAAAATCTGGAGTGTAAAAAAATGAGAACAACATAATAATGACCTCTCCACATCCCCCTACAATTACCACTCACTTGAATGCATTGATTTTTCTGTGTAATTTTATACACCATCAGGTTTAAAGGCATTCTCCCAAACCCAAATGTATCTTTCTGATAGGATGATTGCCAAAGATGTAATTGCTAATTTAAAATGTGTAAATCATCACTCTTGGCACTGATTTCTTTTTCCTTAAGTAGATTTCTAGAAGAAAGTCTGGGGAACAAAAAATCATGTTCACTTGGAAGCTTGTCTTTTTTTTCCTATAGGCATTAAAATTGTTTTATATATGCTTTCAAAAAATTTCTTTCCCTTCCCAGTAACTCTCTCAAACACACACACACACACACACACACACACACACACACACACACACACTCACACACACACACAAGTATATTCTTATCTGCCTCCCTATTTATAAAGGAGAAAGTTAAATAAAAGAGAATGATACTCCAACCATATCTAACCATTCTGCATCAGCAGTTCAACATGTCACTTTTGAGAGAATGGAAATATGTTTCATCCATAATCCTCAAGAACCCAGAGTGGACATTGCATTTATCTCAACCACGATATTGAGTAGTATTGAAAGTTCCTTGAGGATAGGAACTGCTACATTCATTTTTGATTTTGTGTCCCCAGGACCTAGCACAGTCCCAGGCACAAAGACTTATTTTTCTTTATGTTGTTACAGTTATTATATATGTATGTATGTATGTATATACACACATATAGTCCATATATACACATATACACTTTGCATTCATATGTGTTTATGCAAATTTCTCTGAATTTCTTTTATTGTTTTTTTTTTAAAGTCTCAATATTTGACATTATCAGTGTAAGAGAACTTCAGGTATCAAAAAAGTAGTGGAGATGGACAACTTGTCTGTCACTTACAATCTTAGCAAATTCCTTGAAGGAGAAGGAAGGCCCTGGGAAGTTAAGAGATTTATCCAGCTTCCCACAGTTAGCACATGTGAGATAGAGAACTTGAACTCAGTTCTTCTTGATTCCATGACTGGACATCTATCTATCCATTGGACTTCTCTCAGTAATGTTCAATTACACCAATACATCAATGTTAGTTTCACTGTTCCACAATGCATGGGCACTCACTTTGTTTCTGTTACATTATTTTTTGTTGCCCCCAAAAGTGCTTCTATGAACATGTTGGTAATATAGAGTCTTTCTTTTTGTCTTTGACCATCTTGAGGGTATAGACCTAGTAGAAACAATGCTAGGTCAAAAAGAGTGAGTGTTTTAACCACTTTTTCCACCCAATGGGCATTTCCTATGAACATATTGTCCTTTAATCTTTCTGCTATGTTACAGACTTGAGAGATTTTATGTCCCAGGTTGTCTCTTAATTAATCACTCGTCTCTTATGTTTACTTTTCATTTTCCAGTTTCAAAAAAAAAGACATAAACACAGAGTCCTGAGTTTTGGTGAAAAGAACAAGGAAATTGATGAGGAAGAGTCATGTCTTTTGGGTTTCATGTGACAGGTGGGTCCCGGAGCACATTGTGCTTCCTGCTTTCCCATGGACTCCTTGGATGGACCTCCTCAATATCAAAGCATCCAGAAGAGAAGTGGGAAGACACTCTGCTTGTCACTATGGTTTGCTTAGACCATACCAAGCATTTAGAGGTTCAAAAGATGGAGAGTGTCTGGGGCAACTGGTGATGCCTTCCATGGGAAGCAAAGGGGAAGATTCCATAGTCTTTCTGGAGTGCTAATGTCATCAGGAAGTTTTCTGTTATTGGCGGGTAGACAGAGTCACTACAGGAGGTTTCACTTTATTTCCTCATCATTCCAGGACAGAGTCTGAGAGAGAGTAATGTTTTTAGAACCCAGAAACTCATACTTAATTCCTGGTTCTGTGACCAGTTTTGTGGTCTTTGGAAAATCATTTATTTCCTCTGGGAATTAGTTTTCCCATTTTGGAAATAAAAAAGAGTATTATTACCTAGGTGATCAATAAGGTAGCTTGCAGTTCTAAATTCTGATTGTAGTGTTTGTGTGTGTGTGTGTGTGTGTGTGTGTGTGTGTGTGTGTGTGTGTGTATGTAAGGGAAAACATATTTATAGTTTCAATAGCATACAGAGCTCCTGGGGAGGAAACATCCTCCATAATGCAGATGGGCACCTGCCTTGCAATGTATTATCTTACTAGGTTGCCTTACAGCACAGAGAGGAAAAGTAACTTACCCAGCATCACACAGGCAACATGTATAGGGGCAGGACTTGAATCAAGACCTTTGTGACTCTGTGACTGGTTCTCTTACTACTGTACCAAGCCTCTTAATCTAAGGAATACTGGGTAGAAGGATGTTCCTTTGTTCACTGGAAAAGGATAATCCAAGGTGTAGTTTGATAAATGAATGAATGAAAAAAAGTGTTTGTGTTCTTACTATGTGTCAAATGCTAAGCAAGATGGCAATTGTTGCTGCTGTTGCTACTACTACTGCTACTACTACTGCTACTGCTGCTACTTCTACTACTACTACTGCTACTACTACTACTACTACTACTACTACTACTACTACTACTACTACT
>NW_020954615.1:5062748-5088897 GCF_900497805.2 Vombatus ursinus | reverse complement strand
CTACTACTACTACTACTACTACTACTACTACTACTACTACTACTACTACTACTACTACCAACAACAATAGTAATAAAATATGAAAGGTGTTCCCTTCCCTCAGGTTGCTTATATTCTAATGTAATTCTAAAAATAAGCAACCTGTCTAGCTGAAGCAGGGAGGCACCCTGAAAGAGAAAGAGAAGGTAGAATTGGCCAGCAGTTATGATCTGTGGGATACGTAAAACCTATGGGATACAGCAAAAGCAATGGTCAGAGGATTATTTATATCTCGAAATGCTTACATCAACAAAATAGAGAACCAGCAGACTAATGAATTGAGTATACAATTAAAAAAACTAGAAAAAGAACAAACTAAAAATCTTTAATTATGCACTAAATTGGAAATCCTAATAATTCAAGATGAGTTTAATAAAATTAAGGGTAAAAAATTGAATTAATAAATAAAATGAGGAGTTGGTTTTAAGGAAAAAAACATTAAAAAGATAAACCATTGGTTAATTTGATTAAAAAATAGAGAGAAAACCAAATCACTAGTATTAAAAATAAAAAAGGTGAATATACCACTAATGAAGATGAAATTAAAGCATTTATAAGGAGCTTTTTTGCTGAATTATATACCAATAAATACAATTTAAGTGAAATGGAAGAATATTTACAAAAATACAAATTGCCTAGATTAGCAGAAGAGGAAATTAAATGTCTAAATAGACCTATTTTAGAAAAAGAAATTGAACAGGCTATAAATGAGCTTCCTAAGGAGGCGTGGGAACAACAACACCAAGACCAGATGAATTTAAAAGTGAACTCTACCAAACATTTAAAGATCAATTAATTCTAATCAACTAATTGGAATAACAGGCAAAGAAGGGATCCTACCAAAATCCTTTTATGAAATAAACATGATACTGATATCTAAATCAGAAAGAGAAAAAGCAGAAAGAGTAAAAGAGTAAAAGAGTAAAAGAAAAAGTAAAAGCAGAGAAAGAAAATTATAGACCAATTTCATTTATGAATATGGATGCAAAAATCCCAAATAAAATACTAGCTAAAAGATTAAAACAATATATCACAAAGATTATACACCATGACCAATTGGGATTTATACCAGGAATGCAAGGTGGTTTAATATAAGGAAAATTATTAACATAATTGATTATATAAATAATAAAAGTTTTAAAAATCAATAGATGCAGGAGGACCTTTTGATAAAGTACAACACTCATTTTTGTTAAAAAAAACACTTGAAAGTATGTTTAAATGGATTTTCCTTAAATTGATAAAAAAGTATCTAAAACCATTAGCAAGCATTATTTGTAATGGGGATAAACTAGAAGTCTTCCCAGTAAAATCAGATGTGAAACAAGAATTCCCACTATCACCAATATTATTCAGTATTGTATTGAAAGTCCTAGCAATAGCAATGAGAAGGAAGAAGGAATAAAAGGAATAAGAGAGGAAATAAGGTATTAACTATTTCTATTTGCAGACAATATGATGATATACTTGGAAAATTCCAAGGACTCAACTGAAAGCTGAATTGAAACAATTGAAACAATAAATAATCTTAGGAAAGTAGCAAGATGTAAATCCACATAAATCATTAGCCTGCCTATATATCACAAACAAAACTCTGCAAAAAGAGGTAGTAAGTGATGCCGCATTTCAAACAACTCTAGACAACATAAAATACCTGGTAGTTTACCTGCCAAAACAAGTCCAGAAACCATATGATCAAAATTATATCAAGTATTTTATGAAAGTAAAATAAGATTTAAATAATTGGAGAAAAAATCAGTTCATGTGTAGGCAGAACCAATATAATAAAAATGAGAATTTTACCTAAACTAAGTTATATATTCAATGCCATCCCAATTAAATTACAAATATACATATATATACATATATTCTTATATATGCATATACACATATATAACTGATTAGAAAAAAAACATAATTCATTTGAAAGAACAAAAGGTCAAGAATATCAAAAGAACTAATGAAAAAAATGTAAAGGAAGGAGGTTTAGCAGCACTAGATCTTAAACTACATTACAATGGAGTAATTGTCAAAACTGTCTAGTAGTGGCTAAGAAATAGAAAAGTAGATCAATGGAACAGAGTAGATGTACAATTTACAAAAGTAAATAATACAGTAACTTTTTATTTGAAATGTATAAATACTTGAGTTTTTGAGATCATTTTTTATCTGGTAAAAATTGTTGCAAAAACTGGAAAGCAGTCTGGCAAAAATTGGGCATAGACCATTTACCAAGCTAAGGTCAAAATGGATACATGACCTAGATATATAGAGAGATGTTACAAGAAAATTTGAAGAACATGGAACATATTATTATCAGACTTATGGATAGGCAAATAATTTGTGAATAAACAAGAAATACAAACCAGAGTGAGGTATAAAATGGATAATTTTGACTACATTAAATTAAAAAGGTTATAACAAATAAAACAAATTTAGCCAAGATCAGAAGGAAAGCAAAAACTTGGGAAAAAAAATTTGCAGGCAGTTTCTCAGATTAAGTTCTCATATCTCAAATATAGAAAGAACTTTATAAGAATGTGAGTCATTCCCCAATTGATAAATGGTCAAAGGATATGAATAGGCAATTTTCTGATGAATAAATGAAAACAATTTATAATCATATAAATGTTCTAAATCATTATTTGTTAGAGAAATGTAAATTAAAACAACTTTGAGATATCATTTTATACCTATCAGACTGGCTAAAAGGATTGAAGGGGAAAGTAACAAATGTTGAAGGGTCTGTGGAAAAATTGGGACACTAATTCATTGTTGGTGGAATTGTGATCTGATCCAATCATTTTGTAGAGCAAACTGGAATTATGGTCAAAGAGTTATTAAACTGCCTTTTGACCCAGCAATACCACTCCTAAGTCTATTGCCAAAGATGATTAGGGAAAAAAGGAAAAGAACCCATATGCTCTAAAATATTTATAGCAGCTCTCTTTGTGGTGGCAAAGAACTGGAAATTGCTGGGATGCCCATCAATTGGGGATGGCTGGACAAGTTGTGGTATAAGAAATGATGAGAATATTAATTTTAGAAAAAGAAAACAAACATGAATAGACTTGCATGAAATAATGAAGAGCAAAATGAGCAGAACCAAGAGAACATTGTATACAGTAACAGCAATATTGTTTTAAGAATAACTTTGAGAGACTAAGTCCTTTTGGTTATTATAAACACCCAAATTAACTATAAAGGACATATGAAGGACAATGCACTATCCTCATCCAGAGAAAGAATTGTTATATAGAAATATGTATAGAATGATTTTACATATATGTACATATTTGTGTATAATGGTAGCTGTCTCTAGGATGGGGGAAGGAAGAAAAATAAATAAATTTACACCACAACTTCATTATATATTTAAAAGGAATAGCAAGTTGTACATAATAGATTTGCAGTTTCATGTGTAGTATCTTTTATTATTATAACACTATGTTTTGGAAATGCTTGTTTTATTCCATAAATTAAAAATAAAATAATTCAAAATTTTAAAAAACTGGTCAAGCAGGTCAAACCACGCCCACTACCTTGACTATCTCCCCTCAGACTTGTTGGAGACAGACATGGCCATGAACCCAAAAGAACCTTTGAAATGGCAATACTTCTATGAAGAAAGATGCTACCCACCTCCAGAGAAAGAACTTATAAATGGAAGTATGCACAGTATGGTTTTATAAATATTTATAAATCTATGTCAAATGGTGGCCTTTTCTTGTTCAGTGTGGGAAGGGAGGGAGGGAGGGAGACAATTTGAAACTTAAAATGTAATAAATATAAATTAAATTTTAAAAAATTTATTCTAGCCCACTGCCCATAGACGTCATCTTGGTAAGCAATCTTGGGTAGGCTAGTAACGGCCTATGCAGTAGATGAAGTGGCCAGGAGGGCTGGAGTTGGAATCAGATCAACCTAAATTTAAACCTTACCTCAAACACTACTTGTCTGTGTGACTCTCAGCAAGTCACTTAACCTCCCTCTCTTGATCTCAGTTTCCTCATTTGTAAAGTGGGGACAATAATAGCACCTACTTTTTAGAGCTATTTCAAAGTCCAAATGAGGTGATATGTGTGTAATGCTTTATAAACTTGAAAGCAGTATATAAATAATAGTTATTATTATTATTGTTATTAATTATTACAGCCACAGATACTAATGACCCAGAAGAGAAAGTCCTTGGCCTGTGAAACACTGCACCATCAGAGAGATGATTTTTATCAGTAAAAATGGCAATAAAGCTGGTCATGACCAGCTTGTTGGCCACTGCACCTTAAGGACCATCAGACTTAAAGCTGAAACCTATATGGATTGTCTACCCATTAGAATGTGAGCTCTATGGGAGCAGGGACAGTCTTACTTTTCTCTTTGTATCTTCAACACTTAGAACAGTTTTTTTTTTTTTGCACAATAAATAGAGTGCCAGGCCTGGAGTCAGGAAGACCTGGGTTCGAATATGACCTCAGACACTTACCAGTTGTGTGACTCTGGGCAAGTCACTTAACCCTATTTGTCTCAGTTTCATCATCTGTAAAATGAGCTGGAAAAGGAAGTGGACAACTACTCCAGTATCATTGCCAAGAAAACCCCAAAGGGGGTCACAAAGAGTCAGACATAACTGAAAACAGTTTAATAATAACATCAACAACAAACTCTTGCTAAGCACTTTATTCATTCAATCCTTAATAATGAGAGAGAGAGAAGATACATCTGGGTCTGGAGGCCACGGAGAAGGGCCTTTTGATTTAAAAAGCTAACAAGATGGTGAGTGGGGTCATAGAGCTCCATCTAGGACCAATTGTAGCATTGATTTGATCATTTCAAAAGTTGTAACATGTAAGAGAGGGGATGGGAAGGGGTTCAAATGTAGCAACAAGGCAGTTGTCAAGTAAACAGTATGACAACAGCAGAGGGATGGAGAGGCTATCGAGAAATGGCTGCCATTTTGGTATAGCATGGTAAGGTTTGCAAAGGACTTCACATCCATTCTTTTGTTTGATCCTCACAAGAGCCCTGTGAGGTAGATGTCATGAGTGCTCCCTTTTTCAAGCATGGAAATAGAAGCCAAAAGGGGTTAAGTGACTTCCTCAGAGTGACACAATTAGTAAGCAACTGAAACAGAATTTGAATTCAGGACTTCCTGATAACGTTTTCCAGTACTCTCTTTTCTACCACTTCACCACCAGTTGAGAGTTGCAGAATCTTAGAGTTAGTAGGGATGTCTAGGCAACTCTTTACCTGAACAAGAGTGCACCCCCAACATATGATCCTCTAGTCCTTCTATGAAATCCCATGGGGACAAGGAGCTATCATCTCCACTGGTAGCACATTCCACTTGGGGAAAAGTCTCCACATTAAGAAATTCTTTCTTATCTTAATCTTAAATCTTCCTTTCTGCAACTTCTGCTCATTGATTTTGAGCCAAGCAAAGTAAGGCAGTGCATATGTGCCCAAGCAGGGAAGCAAGTGGACACAATGAGCTTTATGAGTCCAAAGGAGAGAGAAATCCCTGTGGAAAACCATTGGGCATAGGCAGTGTCGGGCAGCAGAAAGATGGATGGATTCAGGGTCCTAGGGCTTTGTTAGAAGCCCATCTCTGTTAAATACTAACTGTGTGACCCTTGAACCTCTCTCTAAGTATCAGTCACCCCCACCCCTTTATAATGAGAGGATTGGAGACAGTGCAGTGTGATGGAAAACAATTGCTATTGAGTAAGAAGTCCTAGGATCAATTCTGCCTCTTATGGGAACTTCCTGTTTTCCCTTAGCCAAGTTGCTTCTCCTCATTGTACCTCCATGACCTCAAGAGAAAGGATGACCTCTGAGGTCTCCTTCAGATATAAAATCATGACCTCATTCTTTCAGGCAGGAAAGAACCTGAGAGGTCATTTCTTTTTGCCCCCTCATTTTATAGAAGATGGAGCTGAGATTTCTTGGAGGAGGTGAGACCTGAGTTGGGCTTTGAAGATTGGACAGGAGAGACAGAGAAGTGAGAAAAGCATCCCAACCCTGGAATTCTGAAAGATCACACTTCACTTAATTACTTGTGTGTAGGCCAAATACAAAGAGATGTTGGTTACTTGGAAATCACAGCTGGTCTCTGAATGCATCACCAGCTTGGCATTTTTTCTCTGTGGGATGCTCCAGGACTTCTGAAGCAGGCTCAAGGCCAAAGAATATTTTGAAAATAGAGTTTGAGCATCATTGATTTCTCAATGCAGTACTGCAATTGCTTGGAGCTCTGTTTTCCCTTTAGGGGGAGAGAGGAGAAGGGAGAGAAGCATCAAACATGGCTTTGTCCTTTCTGCTGAGCTGGTATGAGGCCTGATCAATATGGGCCCAAGTCTCACCTGTTTCCATGCCCAGGGATAAATGATAACTTCCTTCTGTAGGGCTCTCATGAAACTTCAGAGCAAGTTTGTGGCTGGCTTGATTAAGAGCCAATAAATGCTACAAATAGGCCTGAAATGTAAAGTCTTGGGGTGGGGGTGACTTGGATAAGTCACAAGCACTCACTTGGGGAGTGGTGAGGAAAGAATGATACCACCAGAATGCTTGGTTTGATTCAATTAAATTCATTTCAATTCAATTAGACAAGAGCTTATTAAGGATATACTATGTGGAAGGCACTGTGCTGGGATGTGAATATCCTCCCCACCCCTACCCTCAAAAAAAAAAGAAAAGAAAAACAACCCTGCCCATAAGATGTCCATATTCTAGTGGGGGACACGATGTGGTCACAGATGAGTGAGTGTAAAATACAGACACATTAAATTCCAAGATCTTTGGTTTGGGGGGAGAGCATCCATCTGTCTGTGCTCCCGTTAGATGGTGAGCTCCTTGAGAGCAGAGCCACTTTTATTTTTGTCTGTTTGCTTTATTTACTTTGCCTTTCTTTGTACCCCAGAACTTAGCACAGTGCCTGGCATGTAGAAGATACTAAATAATTACTTACTGACTCAACTCTGGTGCCGTATGAGGCAGGCTGAGGGAATGGGTAGGACTCAGCTTGGAGTCCCAGTGACACCTTGGAGGTTGAGTGCTGGCTACATAGTATAGAGCGCTATGTCAGACTGCCACTAGAGGGTGCCATAGTGCACAGAGCGATGAGCCTGGAGTCACGAAGACCTGAATTCCAATCCAGCCTCAGACACTTACTAATTGGGTGATCCTGGGAAAGTCACTCCATCCTATCTACCTTAGTTTCCTCAACGATAAAATAAGCTGGAGAAGAAAATGTCAAATCAGTCCAGTATCTTTGCTAAGAAAATCCCAAATGGGATCACAAAGAGTTGGACACAACAGAAAATAACTGTACAACAATTTTCTAAGATTAAAGAACCATGAAATCCAGAATTAGAAGGAACCCCACAGGTCATCCAGTCTGCCTGTGCCATTTTACAAATGAGGAAACTGAGGCCTACAGGAATGTTAAGTGACTTGCCTAAGGCAATATAGATATTAAGTCCTAATTTGAATCTAGGTCCTAGAATTAAGAATACTTTTCATTATACCAAATTGTCTCCCGAACAAATATAAACTCCTCTATTTGAAGAGGAGTTTACTTCATTTACTTAGAGGCGCTTGGTAGTAGTAGATAGAGTGCTGGGAGAGATTCAGGAAGACCTGAGTTCAAATGTGACCTCAGATATTTAGATATTTGACACTTTGCATGTCACTTCACCTCTGTCTGCCTTAATTTCCTCAACTGTAAAAAGTGGGGGTTATATCAGCACCTATCATTCTACAAGAATGTTATTGTTATTGAGTTGCTCAGTCACGTCTGATTCTGTGACCCCATTTGGGTTTCTTGGCAAAGATACTGGAGTATCTTTCCTACTCCAGCTCATTTTATAGATGAGGAAACTGAGGCTTTAAGTGACTTACCCAGGATCACACAGCTAGTGTCTGAGGCCAGATTTGAATTGAGGTCCTCCTGACTTTAGGGCTGAAGCTCTGTTCATTGTACCACCTAGCTGCCCCATGTATTAAAGTACCTACTTTGCATCAGACACGAGTGCTATGAACAGGAAATACGAAGACCTAAATCAAACTATTTCTAATCATTCTCTTTGGTGGTAGGAGGAGGCATCATTCACATATAAAATGTTGCTGACATAAAATTGAATAAAAAATTAGAATATAAATTGCTTGAGGACAGGGACTGTTTCACTTTGTAATTGTTTCCCCATTACCTAATATAGTTCCTGGCACTTAATAGGTACCTAATAAATGTTTGGCGACTGCAGCCATGAAATTAAAAGATGCTTGCTCGTTAGAAGGAAAGCTATGACAAATCTGGACAGCATACTAAAAAAGCAGAGTCATCACCTTGCCAACAAAGGTCCATACAGTCAAAACTATGGTTTTTCCAGCAAATGTATAGCTGTGAGAGTTGGACTATAAGGAAAGTTGAGTGCTGCAGAATCAATGTTTTCGAATTGTGTCAATGCAGAAGATGGTTGAGAGTCCCTTGCACAGCAAAGAGGTCAAATCAATCAATGCTTAAAAAGATTAATTCAGGCTCTTCGCTGCAAGGTCAAATACTGAAACTGAAGCTTAAATAGTTTGGTACTGTAATGAGATGGGGCTCATTGGAAAAGACCTTGATGTTGGGAAAGATTAAAGGCAGAAGGAGAAGGGGATGGCAGAGAATGAGATGGATAGAGAGTTGGGGAAACGATGAACGTGAACTTGGACAGACTTTGAGAGACCGTGGAGGACATAAGGGCCTGGCATGCTATGTATGGTTCATGGAGTCACAAAGAGTAGTACATGACTCAAAAACAACAACAACAAATGCTTGTGGAATCAATCCATTCTTAGGCTCCTTTAACTCCAAAATTATATAAAATTATTCAGTTGCAATGATTATACTTTTCATCAAAGAGTCAGACCATATTTTCTTTGTGGGGAAAAAAATCTATCTAGTTAACAGTTGTGATTTTTCAATGTTTACCCCCAAGGCTTAGAATGTTCTCCCTCCTACTCTCTGCCCTATGGCTTCCCTCACTCCCTTCAAGACCGTTCAAAGTCTGCCTTGTGCCCCCTCTTGCTGGAAGCTTCCATTTGAGCTTATCTCCAATATGCATTTATATATCCTTTATGTACGTAGCTGTTGGCATGTTGTCTCATTAAAGCATCAGCTCCTTGAGGGCAGGGGCAAAGTTTTTTCCCATTCCTTATTTTCCTTGAACTTAGGACATCGTTTGACATAAAGGTTTGTTGTCATTTTAGACACACTGTGATGGATAAAGGATGCTGGAGTAGCTACCTTTCCTGAAGGCATTCTTTTCCATCCTGTAATGAATGAGCCGTGGAGAACAGTAGCAAAAGCCTAAAATAGAGAAGCAAAAGCCAGATTCTTCCTATAGATCCCCTTCTCTCTTGTTTCGTGTAGACATTGCCCCTCTCCAGTGCTGCGACTTTGTCAGGTTCACAAGTTTAAAATAATGATTTTAAAAGATTGTGCAATTTTTAAATTGGTCACATTTTCATTTTGATAGCACTGGGAGGTCCTTGGGCAGCATGGAAACAATTGAGCTTAGAATCAAAAGAGCAAGATTCATCCCAAACTGCCACATGGCTCACTGCCTCCCTCTAGTGGCTTCTCCCCATTCAATCTTTCTTCAGTCTGGCTTTGCCATTTGTCTGCTATAGTTGCCTCCCTCCCAAGCAGGAACCTCCTTCATCCAGGGCTCTCCACACTTTGTGCAAGGGGGCCTTAGGTCATTGTCCTCCTCTGTCCCTCTCCTCCCCCCCAACTCCTCGATAGGTTAGTACATTTGGGGCATGCATTAGGTTTCTCATCAAAGACTCTAGGACCAACCCGGTAAACAGCCAGCTCTGGAATGGGGCAGGGGGACAGAGTGGCAGGTGTGAACAGATCAAGAGGAGGACATGCCCATTCCCAAGGAAGTCCACTTGTGGAATATAGCCCTGATGAGCTGTTTGTCCCAGGGGCCTAATGCGCTCATTATAGCTCACCTTCTCCCTGAGAACCCCTCTGACTGTGCACAACCAAGCAAAGCTGGGGTGTACCCCTTTTAACAAGACTTCCTGAGATAGACAAGAACTTCTCTCTTCCCAATCTATCTCTGAGCCCTTGATTTACTTTAGAGTGTGCTGAGACAGCAGCGTGGATAACATATTTCATGTACAAATCTAGGGGTCCTCAGAGGCCATCTAGCCCTAGTTTCTTGCTTACAGATGAGGAATGGGAAACTCAGAAACATTACCTAAAAGAGGATGGAAAGGACTTGCCCAAAGTGACCAAGGGAGCTCGTTGCACAATCAGAATTTGAACCGAGGTCCTCTGACTTCAAAAGTGAGGCAGAAAAATATGGAGGAAAACCCTGACTTGAGTCACAAGACTTGTGTTCAAATTCCAGCTCTGCAACTTATGGACTTTGTGTCCTTAGGAAATGTTTTATCACCTCGGGCTCTAGTCTACCTCTTCTTTAAAATAAGTAATCTGTTCTAGATGGCCTCCGAGATCCTTTCCATCTCTAGATTTGTGTGTAACCTTTTGTTACGTCCCCTATAACACATTGTTCGGAGGAGGCAGGGAGGAAAAACACCAAACATAGCTTGTCGTGTGTTAATATGTTGATTTACAAAAGCACCCCCTGGGAATATGATGAAATAGAAGCTCACACCTGTTTTCCAGTCCCCTTTCCTGATCTCCCCCAGATGTTATTGCCTCCTCCTCTCTCTCCCCCAATCCCCTTGCATCTGTTTTGGACATTCTAGAAGAGAGACTCCTTGAAGGGAAAGCTGGTTCATGTGTCTTGTTTCTGAATCACTGGTTCTGAGTTAGCTCTTCAGTTCTATTTTCTTTTGGTTTGTAGCTTCTGGTCACGTTCTTGGCTTAGGATTCCCTCAGTATCATTTCCTTAGGTGATGGAGGGAAAAGACTAATTAAACCCCATGTGCTCAGGTCCACCAAACACTCCAAAAAGTCAGGATCTGTCCCCAACCTATCTTTCTAGACTTAGCACACATGACTCCCACTACCACATCAGAGGCCACAGATGAAAAGTGGAAAGAATCCCAGAGGCCATCTGATCCAACCCCTTCATTTTAAAGATGAAGAAACTGAGATCCACTACCTCCTGCACTGGGCTGTTAGGAGGAGAGTCCTTTGGGACCTTGAAGCACTGGAGAAATATGAGTGATTTTAATACAGCCAAAAACATGGTAATTATCATAAAATTCAAATACGTAAAACCTGCATTGATAAGATTTTACTGCAATACAGTCTCCAGTGCCATTGAATGTCAAAGTGGAGGTGACAATAGTAATGTGTCAGCCTCAGATCTTCCTCAATAGAGATGTTTGGGACACTGATTTAGTTCAATTTAACTCAGCAAGCATTTAAACACCTGCTATGTGCCAGGCTCTGGGTTAGGAACTAGAGATAAAATGTCAAAAAATAAAACAGCCTCTGCTTTCAAAGAGCTTACTGAGGGTAGTGGGGTACAAAATGAAAGGAAAGAGAGCAGTGTGTACCCACTAACAAAAATAATAGCTAATGTTTACATAGCACTTACTGCCATGTTCCAGGCATTGGGTTAAGTGCTTTACAAATTTGATCTCATTTGGTCCTCACAACAGACAAGTGGCATGGACGACAAGTGCTGTTATCATCTCCATTTTTACCAATGAAAAAAATGATGCAAACAGAAATTATGACTTGCCCAAGATTATCCATCTAGTAAGTGTCTGAAGTGAAATTTGAACTCAGGTCTTCATGATTCTAAGCCTGATTCTCTACCCACTATGGCATCACTTAGCTGCCAAAAAGTATACTTAGAAAATGCAAAGCAATTTCAAGGAGAAAAAATAACAAAGTGAAATATTGGAAAATGTCTCAGGTTCGGGTGCTTGAGATGGTGAGAAGGAAACAATCCATCAACCAATAAAGACATTTATTAAGTTCCTACTACGTACCAGACACTATCTGTGCTAAGCAGCAAGGGATTAGAGATGAGAAGAGAAAACAATCCAATCATAAAAGACAGCCATGAAAAGGCAAATATGTGGGAGATAAAGTGTTATATAGATGGAGCTAGGAGGCTAGTTGGGTGGAAACTGTGTACCTTTGTGACCTTAAAAAGTTTGGACAATCTTTCCCCATTTATCTCAAAAATTCTATGTCTGTTATTGCTACACAAAGATAGAGAGATATGGTCAAAGGCATTAACATGCTCCATAGTTCTTTGAATAGCAGTTCACTTGTTATTGAGATGGTACAACCAGTCTTAGCTACTTTTGCCCCTTGGGCATGACCTTCTCCTCTGTACTCCTGCTAAAACTGCCTGAAATTGCCCTTTCAATCCTCTCCAAGTATTCTCCAGTCTCCAGATGCAATGTCTCCTCTAATTGGCAGAAAAGTTCAGAAGAAAGAAAACTGGATTTCTAGTTAGACGAGCTTTTTCTGACTCGGTGACCTTTGGAAAATCACTTTCTTTTTCTGCAACTTGTTTTTTTCCATTGTAAAATGGGAGTTGGGCTAACAGACAATAGGGTCTCTTTTAGCTCTATTTTTCTATGTTCTATCATCCCTCTAGTTTTGACATTCTATGCCACAAGGCTCCTTTCAGTTCTAACATTCTGTTTTAAAATTTCTCCTAATTCTAAAATTCTTAGTTCTAAGGTCCTTCCTAGTTTTGACATTCTACATCTTAAGATTTCTTTCAGATGTAATATTCTATGTTCTAAGGTCCCTCCCAGCTTTGACATTCTACATCTTAAGGTTTCTTCCAGTTGCGACATTCTGTATTCTAAGGTCCATCCCAGCTTGACCTTACGTGTTCTAAGGTCCCTGCTAGCTCTGACATTCAACATCCTAAGATTTCTTCCAGATGTTACATCTGTGTTCTAATGTCTATCCCAGCTTGACACTCTATATCCTAAGGTTTCTTCCAGATTTAACATTCTGTGTTCTGAAGTCCATCATAATTTGACATCCTGTGTTACAAGTTCCCCTCTAGCTTTCAAGCTCTGAAGCATTCAGAAACCTAAAGAAAGGAGCACCAGGTTTGGAATCAGAGGAAACATGTTCAAACCTCAGCCCTTCCAAGTAATACATGTGGGACTTGGGGGATTCCACTTTACCTCTCTGGGTGTAAATTTCCTCATCTGTAAAATATAGCAATTAAGTTAGGTAGTGTTTGAGATCTCATCTAGGTATAAAACTTATGACATTATCATCTTATGAACAATGTGAAGAGGTAGACAGAAAAGTGAACAGAGCTTTTGACTTCATTAAATGTTTGGGACTAGAGTAATAAAAGTTGGGTCATTTCTCACTTGAATGAAACTCAATCTGGAGCGCCATATTCATGTTTGGGTGTTACATTCGAAGCTAGAAAATGTCCCCAGTAAGATGATGACAATCTTGAGGGGCCTGTAGATTCATGATGAAGCAAGGTTGAAGGAGTTGATTATTAGGTGTAGAGATCCAGCATTCCCAAGGCTAGATTGGCCCTTCTAGATGTATTAGTCAAATATCTGGTGGGCATAACACAGTTGTGTCTAAGATAGACTGTCCATTGACAGGCAGGTTTAGTCAAGGGGCTAAGGAAAACTAAATTGTTCATTTCCTAGAACTCATAGGTTCAAAGCTGACTGATTGACTGACTGGCTGAATGTGGAGGAGGGTCACATGGTCAGTCTTATCCTTGGGGAAAATCACATTTGCTGCCAAATGTGGACAAAGTGAACAGAGTCTTAAAGTAACGTGCCCAATTAGGAGGCTATTTGCAACAGTCCAGAGAAGATGTCACGAGGTCCTGGGCTGTGTTAGTGGAGTGAAGGGGATGCATAGGAGGGCTGTTCGGAGGGTAGAGACAACAAGATGGTGCAACATGTTGCATATTCGGGGTGAGTATCAGGGAGGAGTTGAGTTGAGAAGTTTGCAAACCTGGTCATTGGTTGGAAGTAAGGCAGTGTCCTCTATAATTGGGAGGTTGAGAAGAAGAGTGAATTTGGAGGAAATGCAAAGCTGCCTACACCTGGGAGAGGCTGGAGATGCATGGCCATGTGATAAAAATCTTGGTGTTTTTAAATTAAATTTTCAATTAAACTAAATTTAATATTAAATTAAATTTTAATATTTTTTAAATTATTTTTATCAATTCATTGGTAAGAATGAAAGAATTGAATTCTTCAAACACTTGTTTCTATGGGGAGTGATGCAGTTATGCCAAAGTCACATGACTGTGGTCCGGTGAAATATATTGAAGTCAGGGAAGAGGTGGAATTCTCCAGAGCTGTCACTCTAGAGATGATTCTGATTATGAAAACCATCATCATCATCATCATCATCATCATCATCATCATCATCAACAAGTCCTTACTATGTGCTAAGCATTGCATTAAGCACTGGGTTTAGAGAAATGGAGAAGGAAATGGCAAACCACTCCAGTATCTTTGTCAAGAAAACCCCAAATAAAGTCATGAAGAGTCAGACAGCGACAACGATGACGACAACAATACACAGACACAAGAATGAATTTCCCTTTCCCTCCAGGAGCCAACACTCCAATGTACATTCTAATTCATATTTATCCATAGCTCAATGACACTGAGGCAGCATGACCACCCAGAGCAATGCAGAGACATAGGATTGATTGCCCACTCTCTGAAAACCACAGGAAGCTTGGGAGTGTCCCAGTATTTCTGCCCATCAGGAATGGCTGAGATATGGGAAGACCGTCTACCTCCAGGAAATGTGCCTTCCTTTTTACCTTATATAATGGCATGGGCTGTTCCAAATGTATCTGGGCTAATTGCCTAGTCACATGAGGCTTGAATGAAATAAGACTGATCAAGCATATTCCTTTTGATGAAATGGTGGACCAGCAGGTCTTACCATCTGACCTACTTTATGTTCTTCATACCCCTGTAGCTGTTATTGGGTCTCCCGATATAACCCAAGGACTCCTCGGCCTTGCATGTGCCCTCCTACTGCTCATTCAGGATCCAGGGCCTTTCCATCTGCCCTTCCGCAGAATTCTCTTTTTTATGTTATCTCTTAAAAATAGACTGAACTCCTCGAGATTAGGGCCTGTTTCAGTTTTTCTATTTGTATCTCCAGTGTTTAACACGTTAAGCACTTAAATGGGGCACAGTGGAAAGTGGGCCGAACTTAAAGTCAGGAAGACTCAACTTCCTGAGTTCAAATCTGGCCACAGACACTTACTAGCTGTGTGACCCTGGGCAAGTCACTTAAGCCTTAGTTACCTCATCAGTAAAATGAGCTGGAGAAGGAAATGGCAAACCACTCCAGTATCTTTGCCAAGAAAACTCCAAATACGGTCACAGAAAGTCAGGCCCAACTGGAAAGCAACTGAACAAAAGCACTTAAATGTTTTTTTCTTTCATTACCCTGGAGTGCCACAAAAGCTCTCAGCATCAGCATGATGCATGAGGACATGTAGTTTCTTATTTTTTTTTACTTATTTTATTATAGGATCATTTTTGCTATACTTAGAATTTTAATTGAATTACCATTAAAATGAGTCTGAAATCTGAAATCTCTCAAGGGGGATTCAATGTGGGTTCAAGACCTTATCTGGAACAGAAATTTCACCTAGAAATATGTTATTTTTTTTTTTTTGGTCTCCAAGACAGTGAAATGAATGTGTTGTTGAAAGTGAGGTTAAAGTGTGACATAAGCTAAGTTCAGAAAATGGGCCAAGGCTGGCTTTTGTGTCAGGGATAAAAACAGTAATTTGAGGTGTAGTATGGGAATATTTGGTAATTGACACTGAGCCAAAGATCTCTGAGGCCTAAGTTACGTGTCCCTTGGTTAAGAGATTCAGCAAGGCTAATCTATGGCATCAACCCTAGGGAAGACATCCCTGGTTCATTCATTGTCAGGATTCCTGCAGTTTTAATGAGATTTCTGGAAAGAGTATAGTGAGAAGGGCAGAAAATAGCGAATCATAGAATGTCAGAGCTCAAAAGAAACCTCATATATAACTTTTTCCAAGCCTTCATCATACCTGCAGTGTGGTCACCTATGTTAAGGTCTAGATTCCCATGAGTCCTTTCCCTCTCTCTGAGGACGAGGGTCAATGGGGCTGCTCACCAGGGTAGGTCAGTATGTGACTTATTGCACTAGACTTCTAACTGGTCACCTCATGTTCAGTCTCTCCTCTCCTGATCTATTCCAGCTAGGCTGCTTACTACCAGCGTGACTTTGGGCAAGTCACTTCATAAAAAAGTCTCATTTTCCTCATGTCTTAAATGAGGGAATTGAAGCACATGGCCCCTCAGGGCCCTTTCACTACTAAAACTGTGATTCCATAATGCTTCTTTCCCAAAGTTGCCTGAAAGCTCTCCTCCCTTCACCTCTACCCTAGCTTTTTTCAAGGCCTATCTCAGGTGCCGTCTCCTCCCAGAAGTTTTTTCTTGCCATTGAGAATGTCCCCTCCTTCCTCAATTTTCATGCAGTTTTGTCACTATAATGTCTTACACACACACACACACACACATGCACACATACACACACACAAACACACCCTAACTTGCCTTGGCCTAATATACATAGTTAATTCTTCAGGGAGCACAAACTTATTATTTAAGTATGAAACTTAGACTAGATGACTTTCTGTGACTCATATAATTTCTAAGTGCCTCGGCTTCCTTATTTGTAAAATGGTAGAGGGTTGCACTAAATAATTTCTGAGGCTACTGGAAGCCTAGATCTTATGATCTTATGACCTCTGAGATCCATTCTGACTCTGAGATCTTTTTTTTAATTATTGTTCTTTGTGTCTCGGGTGCTTAGCATAGTGTTTGATGCATCCTGGGTGCTTTAATAAGTGCTTTCTGAGATAAATTTAGTTAGGCCTCCTCAATAATACCCTTATTTGAGGACGCTCTGGATGCTGCTGTGTATCCACTGCACGAGATGGTTTAAGCCCCCCAAGATACCTGTGCTTCTCCTCAACTTTCAAAATGAGGCCAGCAAAGTCTCACTTTGACAGTATCAAATGATGTCATGTGCATGCAAATGCTTTGGATTTGCAAAATGCCCCATAGGCATGAGCTTTTAGGGAGGGACTAATTATGATTTTCAGAGAAAAAAAATTGATTTGCAGATGATATGCTTTGCATTTCCTCCAAACTCATTCTTCTTCTCATCCTCCATCTTTCTACGGAGGGTACTACCTTCCTTCCAATCAATGACCAGGTTTGAAAGCTTGGTGAAATGCTCCACTCCTCCCTGGAATCCTGAAGATGCACCATCTTGTTGTCTCTGTCTTCAGAGCAGCTCTCCTATGCATCACCTTCTCTTCACCGACACAGCCACTGGGACCTCATCCCTTCTCCTCTGGACTATTGTGATAGCCTCTTAATTGGGCTCATTGACTTACATCTCTGTCCACTCCAATACATCTTCCATTTGACAGCAAATGTGGTTTTCTTCAAGGATAAGCCTGACCTTGTGACCCTCCTCCCCACTGAGTAAGTCAGTCAATAAATATTAAACACAAACTATGTTCTAGGCACTGTGCTAAATGCTAGAGATATAACTGTGGGAAAAAAGACAGTCTTCTCCCCCAAGAACTAACAATCTAATGGGAAAGACAGTACTAGGGAGAAGCTGAAGCAGGTTGCCTGGCTCAGAGGCAGGATGGAGAAATCCAAAGGAGCGTAGCTAGGTGGGAAATGGAGGGTTGGCTGGCTGGGGTGCCCTCTATAAATGGGGATTCTAGGAGCTCTCTGCTTTGCCTTCTAAATCAGATGGGCCCCAGGAGCAGAGGGAGCTGATGAGGTGTAAGTGGCAGGGTTAGTGTATGGTGTGATGACATTCCTGGTATTGGTGGAGAATTACAATTTAATGGACTCTAATGGCCGCCCAATGCCTGGGGGATCAACTACAGTAAATCTTCCTCTTTTCTTTTCGTTAAAAATCTTCCTTACTTGGTGTTTTCTTTCCAGCTTGATTACACATCACTCCCGTCCTGATACTCTATGATCCAATCATATCGGCCTATCGGTGTCCTTCTCGTGCTATAATAATAACTAACATTTATATGGCACCTTAAAATTTGTAAGGTGTTTTATAAATATCATTTTACCCTCATCACAACTTTGGGAGGCAGGTGCTATTATTATTCCCATTTTATAGATGAGGAGACTAAGGCAGACAGAGGGTTTGACACAGGGTCACATTGCTAGTATGTGTCTGAGGCCAGATTTGAGTTCCAGTTTTCCTGACTCCAAGTCCAGTGCTCTGTCTGCCATATTTGTGCATTTGTACAGGCTGGTCTCCATGGCTAGAATCTTTTCTCTCTTCACAGTTTTCTCCTTCTAGAATACCTGGTTTCCTTCAAGACCCAGGTCAAATGCCACCTATAGTGGGAGGGCCTTCCCGGTCCCCCATCTCCCCAGCAGCTTGTACTTTCTTCTCCAGGGATATCATGAATTTGCCTTGTAGTGGTCTTGTACGTATGTATGTACACATATACAAATATTGTCTCCCCTATTGACAGTTAACATTTATATAGTATTTATTATGTGCCAGGCTCTGTGATAAGTATAAAGTGAAATAATAATAATAATAATAATAATAATTTTAGAGTGAAATCACTTTATATACTGGTATTCTGGGATCACAGTACTTAGGAAAACACAGGTTGGGTTCCAGGGGAATTGTCTCTGACCTCCCTCTTGGACTGACGGGGCAAACTCATGTTTCTGCCATGTGTTTCTGCTGAAACACTAACATTGGATTCAAGTAGAGACTGGAGTATCACTTTTCTGACATGATAATATGAATATGTGCTGGACTACATGGCCACTAAGCTCCCTTCCAACTCTCTAATGCTCTTGGTCTCTGATTATGGCCTGAATTCTGCCATATGTTGGGTTGAGAAAGTGTACTCACAGATCTCCACTTTCAGAGATAGTGCTCAAGAGTTGTGAATAGCATATACAACCGCTGTGTGCTTCCGCCACCAGGCACCATTAGTGGTACCCCAGAGGAGGAGACTGTATGCAAACAGGCTTCCTCTTGGCCAGAATACAGTCTAATAGTTTGTCTTCTTAATAGATGATGAAAGGGGGGAAAGGGGCTGAAATCTGTCTACTCACTTGCATAGGCAAGTAAAGAAGAATGGTTCCTCCAAAAAGAATCTACCAACCCACTCCCAAGTCCCAAATAACCCTCTTAGGGGAGCCCTTGGCTCATTTCTGAAACACTATCTAAAGCCATCTCATTTTTTTCCTAGTAAGGTCCCAGCAGTCATAATCATACCTTCCTTGGGAGAGGCGACCATCAGATATACCAAAAGCTCACCAGCCAGCCTAGCACAATGAGGAGAACACTAGTCTAGATGGAGAGGAGGCTTCCAATCCCACCTCTGACACTGAGTACTCAATGACCTGGGACAGGCCACTTAACTTCCTTGGGCCTCTGATCCAGTGCCAGGCCCATAATAAGCTCTTAACAAATATTTAACTTTATTTGACTCGCTTTCCTCATCTTTAAATTGGGAAAAATAGACAAAATGAACTCTGAATCTTTTTTAGTTCTAGTTCTATGAGCAGAGAACTCCTTAATCACCCTATCCCTTATAATAAGATTATTCTAACTGTTAGCTACAGTCTACTTCAAGACCAGAATATTTGAATGGAATGTCAATGCCTTGCATTTAGTGAAGGGGATTCTGGAACACTTTGCCACACTCACTCTTTTTCTTGATTGAGCTCTGCAAAATCCCAGCTCCAAGCCCAATCTTCTCATTTTACAGAAGGACAAAAACAAACAACTGAGGCTCAGACACATTGTGACTTTCCTAACATCATAGAGGGAAGAGAGGCAGAGTCAGGATTTGAACTCAGATTCCAAGACTTTGTGGAGAATGTCAACATTCTTTCCATTGTACTACACTGACTAGTGAAATTTTCTGACAGGAAGGGGTGGGAAATATTGTCTAACAAAGTCCAATCTCCTAGGAAAACCTGCCTGGTAGTCTTCATAGGATCATAGACATGGAGCTGGAAGGACCTTAGAAAATGTCTAATTCCAGGATTCTTAACCTTGGTCACAGATGCCCTGAGGGGTCCACTGATCAATTTCAGGCTATCCTGGACCTTAAAAGAGGTTGTAATTGTGTTAGTACAATTGGCTTCCTTTGTAAATCTGTAAATTTTATTTTATGCATTTAGAAATGTTGTTCTGAGAAGTCCATAGGTTTTACCAGGTTTCCAAAGAGGTCCATGACACAAAAAAATGTCAAGACCCCTTCATCTAGTCCCACATTCCTATTTTATAGATGTGAAAGTTAAAGGTGAGAAAGGCAAACTGATTCACCTGAGCCACCCAGTATTTAAGTGGATGAGCTCAAGATTTGAATCAAGGTTCTCTGATTCCAACTATGGTATATTCGCTTCTAGTGTCCTGGGAATATGACAGATCCTCAGGACCTCAGTCTCCTAATATGTAAAACAAAAAGGGATGTTCTTTGAGGTTCTTTCCCATTTGAATATTCTGTAGATCATCCATAGAGCAGAGGGGTGGGACCAGATAACCAAATCTATTTTGCCTTGGATGACTTTTATTAGTCTAAAAGTTTGATCCCCTGCCTCTCAAACAAATTATCTAGCTTTGCCAAGTCCACAGTCTCATTTTCATCATGATTTATTGTCAAGCCAGACATTAACAGACCATGTTTCGTTTTAAAATAAGGCAGTTATTATGGTTGGCAGATACCTTCCTGGCAGCTCTAGGTGCAAAAACACCACACTCTTGTATTTTGTGCCCAGATACCCATTGGCCCTGAATGGTGAGCATGCCAACAAGTCACTCAAAGCATCACTCTAATTTAGAAAAAAAAGTGCTGATCTGGGAATTAGGAAATTTGGACATGGATTCTGGCTCTATTCCCCAGGAAAGTCCTTAAACTCACAGTACCTCAGTTTCTTCAACTGTCAAATATGGCTAAACTTGCACTCTCTAAGTTACTGGGAAATACTGAGAAAAGTCCCTTACAAACCTTTAAACATTATAGAATTGTGAACTAGCTGCTAGTCTTGGCTTTGCCCGTAATACATACACACACACATATGCATATATACACACATATGTGTGTATGTGTATATCTATGTATACATGTGTATATATGTAATATTTTAATTTGGCTTATACATAGCATATATTATACATACACATATATATATAAATGCATATCCGTGTAATATACATATACATATGGACAGCTAGGTGGCACAGTGACTAGAACACCAGGCCTGGAGTCAGAAAGACTCATCTTCTTGAGTTCAAATGTGGCCTTAGACACTTACCAGCTGTGTGACTCTGGGCAAGTTATGTAACCTTGTTTGCCTCAGTTTCCTAATCTGTAAAATAACCTGGAGAAGGAAATGTCAAGCCACTCCAGCATCTTTGCCAAGAAAACCCCAAATGGAATCATGAAGAGTTAGACATAAGTGAACAACAACAACATATACAGATTATGTATGAATATATGCAGCTTTGAGCTATTCATGTCCCTTTTTGGGTCTCATTTTCTGCCCTATAAAAGAAAGAAATTTGCCTAGATAATCTGTAAAGTATCTCCTAGCTCTAACATTCTAGTTTTCTATGAACTCTCAAAACAGGAAATTAGTCAGCTCTGCCTCTGAGATTCTGTCTATTGCATTGAAATAGTGATGGCTGTGGTCCATTATACCCCAACTGGTTTGTTGGAATCACTCATGCTTGCCATGACTCCATTCATATTTCAAAATAATTAGCTGTTGTTTTTATTGGCCTCTTGGGAAGAAGATATAGCTAGAATGGATGGTTCCTCTATCAGGTAATAAGAACCAAACCTCAGTCCAGATGTTACATTAAACATGATTCCAACTCTATGGTCTTATCCAAGACATAGATAATTCTGCTTATTTAAATCCTATTCATCCTTCACATTTGGATTTCAGCACCACCTTCTCCAAGAAGTCTTCCCTGACTTCTTGTGGCTACAATAATTCCTCTCTTTCTTCTATTCCTCCTTAGCACTACTAAACAAGATCAATGTCCTTATTTTATAGAACCAGAAACTGAGGCTTATAGAGAGAAAATGATTTCTGCAAGGCCACACAAGGAGGAGGGACACAGTTTAGAATCACCCCTCCGGGTGTTGTTTCCTTCTCCAGTTCATTTTACAGTTGAGGAAACTGAGTCAAACTGGTTAATGACTTGCCCAGGGTCACACAGTTAGTATCTGAAGTCGCATTTGAACTTGGATCTTCATGACTCCAGGCCTGGCGTTGTATTCACTCCATCACCTAGTGGCCCTGTCTAGTTATTCATCCATAGGATATGAGAGCTGGAAAGTCCATTAGAATAAAAGAGCAACAATTATGATCTTGGATCACAGACAGCAAGAACAGAGGCTATCTTTAGTCTTTCTTCGTATCTCCAGCAATTAGCATAGTTCCTCACACATAGTAGGTGTTTAATAAATGTTTATTGACTGACTATTGTGGAGAATGTAGATAAGGAATAAGGGAAAGGAAGAGAATAAACATTTATATAGCACCTACTATGTACCAGGCACTGTGCTAAATGATCTTACAAATATTATCTCATTTGCTTCTCCCAGAAACCCTGAGAGGTAGGCACTATTACTATTCCCATTTCACAGCTGAAGAAACTGAAAAGAACAGAGGCTAAGCCAGGGGTGGGGAACCAGCAGCCTTAAGGCCTAGTAACGGATTTGTCCAGGTCATACAGCTAGTTAATTGTCTGAGGTCACATTTGAATTTAGGTCTTCCTGGATCCAGGCCTAGCACTCTGTGCACTATGGCCCCACCTAGTTGCCTCTGGTGGAAAGGAGGAAGATGGTTCTCCATCACCATGTGTGTTGGTGAGTTTGGGCACCATGGTAAAATTCAGATAATCTAAAGGGAGTGAAGCCACTAACTGTCAAAGCGGGCAGAACATTGGTCTGGAAGTCAAAAAGACCAAATCCTGCCATAGACACTAGCTGAGTGGGCAAGTCACTTAACATCTCTGGGTCTCAGTTTCTACTTTGGGCAAATAAGGGAGTAGCGGTGCCTATATGTTCCCTGCAAATTGGAAATCTTTGGGCCTGGCTTCTATTCCTGCTCACTCACTCATTTTATGTCATTTTATGCACTTAGATAAGTAATTTCGTCTCTCAGAGTCTATTCTGATATTCTGATCTAAATAGAGGCAATAAGATGCATGCAGCCCACCTTGAACGGTAGTGATAAGAAACAAAGGAGATCACTTATATAACAACACATTCATATTACTTTCTATATAAATATATATTTTTTAAATTAAATACATTTTAAAAAAGATAGCAAGATCCTGAACAGGGTTCCCCTCCTAGTCATGACCATAAAGTAATGTAGCTAGAGACTTTAGCAAGTCACTAACAGTTTTGGAGAAAGAAGAGAATAACTGAGTTAAAAAGTCAGGAGACTATCAGAATTCCTCAGAGACTCCAAGGAAATCAAGAAAAGCTGACAAAACCATCTCCAGAGCAGCTGAGCATTATCCTGATAGTTATGGCATGAACCTGGAACAATGATTTATTCAAGATCATATGGCTGGTAAATGGTAGGATAGAGATCTTAACCCATGTTCTTTGACTCTGCCGCTGGGAGGTAGACTTTTTGTCATTTCTCCATGTGGATACGGAGTCATTGTCATCAGACAATAGATTTATGGAGGCAGAAGACCTTAGAGGGAGGGATATCATGGAGCAATCAATAAGACATGGTATCTAGAGTCAGGGGAACCTGAGTTCAAATTCTACTTCAAATGTTTACAAGTTATATGACCATGGACAAGTCACTTCAATGCTCCCAGACTCAGTTTCCCCATCTGTAAAATGAGGAGATTGGATTCTGTGACTTCTAACATCCCTTTCACGCAGAGTTCAACCCCCTCATTTTCCAAATGAGGAAACAGTCTAAAAGAGGTTAAGTGAGCTGCTCAGGATAACACAGCTGGAACAGTCTGAGGCTGAATTTTAGCCAGATATTCTTGTTTCCAAGTCCCAACACTGTCCACTATGGCATCCTGTCTCTCTCTACACTTTGTGGAACTGGTTTGATGT
Organism: Vombatus ursinus; assembly: GCF_900497805.2. Lineage (NCBI taxonomy): Eukaryota > Metazoa > Chordata > Mammalia > Diprotodontia > Vombatidae > Vombatus > Vombatus ursinus. The sequence continues at coordinate 5,064,736 of NW_020954615.1, read as the reverse complement.
CCTGGGAATGTGTGTGACTGGTTGTATGGAGGCTGTCAATCTTCCCCTACTCTTACTTGCTCTGCTATTTCATCACTGAGCCTATGTTCATTAGCTCTGTTCTAAAGGTTGCTAAAATCTCTCTTACAGCATGAGATTAGAAGATGAAGAGAATGAGCAGACTATTTTTCTTAATGAGGGTGAGAGAGTCAAATAGCCTGCTCTATTAGCCACTGATTGGTATGTCTTTATTGCTAAGTAAACATTTACTATTGCATAAATCCTGCATAAATGGTGCAGATCCCCACCATCCTTTGAGAGCAAATCATGATGCATCATTGTTATAAGACAAGGTCTGGTGGTCTTGAGATCACCACGACCGTCTCCCCTTAAGGGAGTAAGTATGTAAGCTTATCAAACATTCTTATGGAAAAATACTGACAATAATATTTTTCAAAGGTTAGTACACCTGTGTGCCCCAAAATGAAATTTTGTCCACAACCAGCTCATTTGTTTCTGGATAACAAATCCTCAAAATAATATTTTGCCGTGACTCCTGATGTGAATAAGCCAGATCCAGGCGGCTCACCCAAAAATGAGTTCATGAGAACCACACCTTCTGAAGGGCACTTTGGAGCACATCCTCCCCTTCAGTGGAGCACAAGGGTAAGGAGGACACCTTATCGCTAGAGCACTCCCTTCCTGCTGAATGGAACCATGTCTCTGTGCTTCCCAATGTAGAGCTGTCCTTATGTGAGTTACACTCTATATTAGTGTGTATGCCTCAGTGGTGTTCTGGGTCCCTTTATCCCTCCCCTTTTCCCCCTCCTCCCAATTGTTTGCAATAAAATTTTGCATCGATGCGATTCCCGTTGTTTTCATGTTTTTCTCAACATCCAAAATCATTAAGGAGTTGTTTCTCCCAATGTGTCTGGCCAGGCCCAAGGGCCTCTCTTTAGACATAAGCTGGGTAAGTGGATCAAGTTTAACCTATTCATAGCCACACCTACACCTCGGCAGTATGGTGCTATAAGCCCAGTTGTAGAAAGTAAGGGTTCAAACAGGCCCCTACATCCTCCCAGGAGGGACTTCCTTCAGCTAGAAAATTGTCACCAAAAGAGATGTCTTTAAGTTGATCTTTAGGCCATTCATTTAACCTAGGAGTTCTCAACCCAGGTCAGTTGATTTTGTTTTTATAATTGTATTTCAAGGTAACTGGTTTCCTTTGTAATCATACATATTTGTATTTTATTTTATGCATTTAAAAACATTAATTTGAGAATGGCTCCATAGGCCAGGTGGCACAGTGGATAGAGCATTGGGCTTAGAATCAGGAAGACTTATCTTATTGAAATCAAATATGGCCTCAGACACTCACTAGCTACGTGACCCTGGGCAAGTCAATTAATCCTGTTTGCCTCAGTTTCCTCATCCATAAAATCAATTGGAGAAAGAAATGACAACTCACTTCAGTATTTTTGCCAACAAAACCCAAATGGAGCCAGGAAGAGTCAGATATGACAACAACAGCAACAGACTTCCAAAGGGATCCACGGCACAAAAAAAGTTTGTTACATCTGCTTTCTTCCTTCCATATTCCATTAAGTGTGTATGGTAAAGCAAGACAAAGGAGAAGACTAGAGGTCTTCTGAAAGGAACAGTATAGAAACAATCAGTCAATTAGTGCCTACTAGATATACATAATTTTAGAAATAACTGTGAGACATATAGAGATATAGCTTCTTTCCCTGAAGTGAAAAAAATCAATTAGTACATGTTAAGTACCTACTCGTTATGAAATATTATTCTAGGGACTAAGAATACAAACACAGACATGAAACAGCCCCTATCCTCAAGATGCTTATATCCTGACAGGGGAGACAATGTGTATATGTATAAAACAAATGCAATTATTAAATGTAAACAAATACAATAAATACATTCTTCATTATGATGATGATGGAAGAAGAAGAAGAAGAAGAAGAAGAAGAAGAAGAAGAAGAAGAAGA
>NW_020954615.1:5031357-5062738 GCF_900497805.2 Vombatus ursinus | reverse complement strand
AGAAGAAGAAGAAGAAGAAGAAGAAGAAGAAGAAGAAGAAGAAGAAGGAGAAACTGGGAGGATCAGGAAGATATTTTGTAGCAATTTGTAATTAAGCCAAGCTTTGAATGAAACTAGGGATTTTTTTTTCTTAATAGTATTTTTTTCCAATTACATATAAAGAGAGTTTTCAACATTAATTTCTATAAGATTTTGAGTTCCAAATTTTTCTCCCCTTCTCCCTTCCCATTCCTCTCCCCAAGAGAGCAAGCAATCTGTTATAGGTTATGCATGTACTATTACATTAAACATATTCCCACATTAGTCATATCGTGAAAGAAGAATCAGAACAAAAGGGAAAAACCATGAGAAAGAAAAAAAGTGAAAATAGTATGCTTCGACCTGCATTCAGACTCCATAGTTCTTTTTCTGGATGTGGACAGCATTTTCCATCATGAGTGTTTTGGAGATGTCTTAGATCTTTGCATTGCTAAGAAGAGATAAGTCTATCAAAGTTAGTTATCCCATAATCCAGTTGTTAATGTGTACAATGTTCTCCTGGTTCTGCTCATTTCATTCAGCATCAGTTCATGTAAATCTTTCCAGGTTTTTCTGAAATCTTCCTGCTTATCATTTCTTATAGAATAATTTATATACCACAACTTGTTCAGTCATTCCCCAACTGATGGGTATACCCATAATTTCTAATTATTTGCCACCACAGAAGGAGCTGCTATAAATATTTTTGTACATGTGAGTCTTTTTCCCTTTTTTATGATATCTTTGGGATACAGACCTAGTAGTTGTGTTGCTGAATCAAAAGGTATGCATAGTTTTATAGCCCTTTGGGCATAGTTCCACATTGCTCTCCATAACAGTTGGATCAGTTCACAATTCCACCAACAATGCATTAGTGTTCTAAGTTTCTGACATCCCCTCCAATGTCCATCATTTTCCTTTTCTGTCATACTAGCCAATATGATAGGTGTGAGGTGGTACCTCAGAGTTGTTTTAATTTGCATTGCTTTAATCAATAGTGATTTAGAGCATTTTTTCATATAACTATAGAGAGCTTTAATTTCTTCATCTGAAAACTGCCTGTTCATACCCTTTGACCATTTCTCAATTGTGAAATGATTTATATTCTTATAAGTTTGACTTAATTCTCTATATATTTTAGAAATGAGGCCTTTATCAGAAACACTAGTTATAAAAATTGTGAAACTAGGGATTTTAAGAAGAGGTAAATTCCAGGCATGGGAGATAGACTGTACAAAGACATGGTGACTGAAAATGGAGATTCATGTGTAAGAATAGCGAGAAAGCATGTTTGGTTGTACCATAGAGTGTGTATGAATAATAAAGATGAAAATGTAGTTTGGAATCAGATTGTAAAGGACACTAAATGAATAAATGAATTGAATGAATAAATCGGTAAATAAATGAAAAAAAAATTTCAGGTTATTCCTATATGTTAAGCTCTGGGGTAAGAGTTGGTAATACAAATATAAAATCAAGATGGATCCTACTCTAAAGGATCTCATTATCTACTAAGAAAAGAGAACAGATAAAAGGAAGTGGTGACAAAGGAAGGGAAGTTTGGGTCTAGGCACTGTAGAGGTGCCATAGGGCAGCCAACTAAAATCACTTTCCCAAAATCAATGATTGTGTTGATGTAAGTTCCCAGAGGAAAAGATGAAAAAAAGGCATAGGTGCAGGAAGAATCTGCAATGCAGATGGCAAGAGAACAGTTCAAGGCAGGCAGCTGAATGGAATGGTTGATGTGACCAGGTGGTCTGGAGCTAGTGAAATATGGTGAATTAGTTGAGTTTGTCTCAAACTAAGTAGAACATGTTGACTCCAGAGTGGAAGCTTCCAAACTGAGTAGTAAATTCCCCAGGACATGGTCTCTGCAGGTCTGGTGGTCTCAGTGTTCCAGAAGGAGCAATAATAGGAAGAATTACGAGAAGATTGTTTTGGTGAATCCCTGGGTGGGACGTCAAAGAGGGGAGTATGTTTTCAATCAGATAGGTATTAATAAATTCCTGTCATTTATTGCACATGGAAGTGACATGGAAAGATTTGGGCTTTAGATTATACTTTGGCAGTAAGAAAGATGGTTTGGAATGGAAAGACTTGAATGGGGGAGACCAATTAGGAAGCTTTGCTAATGGTCCATTAGAGATGTGTGATGAAGACCTGAGTAAAAAGAAAAGGGAGAAGTGACTAGATGACAAAATGTGAAAAAGGTAGGAGGAAGGGGATATGCAAGCAACTAAGTACAAAAATATATCTATGTCTATGTCTAATTTGGTGGTAATTCACACAGGGAAAGCGCTAGCATTGAGATGAATTGAGAAAGGCTTCTTGTAGAAGACAAGATTTCAGCTGGACCTGCAAGGAAGCCAGAGAAACCAGCAGGTCTGAGATGAGGGAAGAGAGAATTTCCCATGCGTGAAACAGTCAGTGAAAGTGCCTGGAGCTCTTTGTGTGGTATCTCTTCCATTAGAATGTGATCTTCTGTAACCCCTCCAAATACCTGTAAAAAATGACTCTAAACAAATTCTAAAACTGCAGAACCCACAAAAAGACAAAGTGAAACAAATTTCCAGCCCAAGACAACCTGGATGGTTGATTGGAAAGGTATATTACACTAGGCAGGGAGAGGAGCGCAGTTTGGCGTGGGTGCACAGGCCACAGTGAACCTGGAGCAGGCCTCAGAGGACTGAATTGTGGGCAACTATGGCAGTTTCCAGACTTCTCAATCCATGAATACCAAAGACAACTTAGAAGGTCAGTGGGAAAAGTCTGTTTCTGCTGTGGTGAGAGAGAAGAACAGGGTCCCAGCCCCATTCCCTGAGCATGGCCCCGGGGTGGCAGCTGCTTCCTGAGCTTCCGTTCCATAGGAAGAGGTAATCAAATGGCTGATCAGAGAGGGACTACAGGGATCTCTTTGCTGGTGCAGGATTCTCTTGCTTTGCCTGTGCTTGGATCTGGGTCCGTTCTAGGTGGCCATCCTGGGGAAAGGAGGAGTGCTGGCACAGTGGAGCTTGCAGTAGCTGTGGAGAGGAAATCCTCCTCACACTTCCAAGACAGAAAAGAGTGCTTGTGGTAACTCATAGACCAGAGCACAGGCCTGGATAGGAGTAAACACCTCACCCTTGATCATAGCACCTTGGAAGAACTGAAAATTTACAGGTCCCTAGAAGTATCTATGAAAACAGCTGCACAAAACCCCTGAAGCTTGGGACAGTACATTCTCCACACTGGAAACAGACCCCTACCATAACAAAGAGTTTATAACTCAAGTAATTGGCTGGGATCATAACCAAATCTTGCAAATAGAGTGAGACCATAGAGTCTTTTTTTTGGTAACAAAGAAGATCAAAACATACAACCAGAAGAAGACAACAAAGCTGAAGCTTCTACATTCAAAGCCTCCAAGGAAAATATGAATTGGTCCCAGGCCATGGAAGAGCTCAAAAATGTTTTGAGAAGGAAGTAAGAGAAGTAGAGGAAAAAATACTGAAGAAAATAACACCTTAGAAAATAGCCTAACCCAAATGGTAAAAAGAGGTCCAAAAAGCCAATGAGGAGAAGAATGCCTTAAAAGGCAAAATTGGCCAAATGAAAAAGGAAATCCAAAAGATTACTGAAGAAAATACTCCCTTAAAAATGAGAATAGAGTAATTGGAAGCTAGTGACTTTATGGGAAATCAAGACACTGTAAAACAAATCCAAAAGAATGAAAAATTAGAAAACAATGTGAAATACCTCATTGGAAAAACAACTGACCTGGAAAATAAATCCAGAAGAGAGAATTTAAAAATTATTGGACTATCTGAAAGCCATGATCAAAAAAAGGGCCTAGACATCATCTTTCAAGAAATTATCAAGGAAAACTGCCCTGATATTTTAGAATCAGAGGACAAAATAGAAATTGAAAGAATCCACCAATCTCCTCCTGAAAGAGTTGTCCAAAGGAAAACTCCTAGGAATATTGTAGCCAAATTAAAGAGTTCCTAGGTAAAGGGAGAAAATATTAGAAGCAGCCAGAAAGAAACAATTCACGTATTGGGGAAACACAATCAGGATGGCACAATATTTAGCGGCTTCTACATTAAGGGACTGCAGGGCAAGGAGATAGGATTACAACCAAGAATCACCTACCCAGCAAAACTGAGTATAATCCTTCAGGGAAAAAAAATGGTCATTCAGTGAAATAGAGGACTTTCAAGCATTCTTGATGAAAAGACCAGAGTTGAATAGAAAATTTGACTTTCAAATGCAAGACTCAAGTGGAACATGAAGAGGTAAATAGGAAAGAGAAATCATAACAGACTTATTAAGGTTAAACTGTTTACAATTATGCATGGAAAGATGATATTTGTAACTCATGAGACCTTTGTCAGTATTAGGGTAGTTGGAGGGAAACAATTATATGTTTGTTTGCAGATAGATAGATAGATAAGTAGATAGATAGATAGATAGATAGATAGATAGATAGATAGATAAGTAGATAGATAGATAGATAGATAGGTAGGTAGATAGATAGATAGATAGATAGATAGATAGATAGATAGATAGATAGATAGATAGATAGATAGATAGATAGAGGGTACAGGGTGAGTTGAAGATGAAGGGGTGATATCTGCAGAATAAAATTAAGGGGTGAGAGAGGATTACACTGGGAGAAGGAGAAAGGGAGAGGTAGAATGGGGTAAATTACTTCACAAAAACAGAAAATAAAAGGGTCTTACAGTGGAGGGGAAATGGGGGAAGGTGAGAGGGAATGAGTAAATCTTATTCTCATTGGATTTGGCTTAAGGAGGGAATAACATACACACTCAATTGGGTATTGAAATCTATCTTACCCTACAGGAAAATGGGGGGGAGGGGACAAGAGAGCATGGAGATGATAGAGGGGAGGGCAGGTTGGGAGAGGGGGTAATCAGAAGCAAACACTTCTGAGGAGGTACACGGTCAAAAGAAAGAATGGAATAAATGGGGGGCAGAATAGAATTAAGGGAAATAGAGTTAGTTTTTCATAACATGACTACTATGGAAGTGTTTTGCATAACTGCACATTTATAGCCTATATTGAGTTGCTTTCCTTTTCAATGGCGGTGGATGGGGAGGGAGGAAGGGAGAAAATTTGGAACCCAAAGTTTTAAAAACACATGTTTAAAAAAATGTCTTTACATGCAACTGGGAAATAAGAAATATAGGAAATAGGGTGCAGAAATCTATCCTGCCCTATAGGAAAATAGAAGGGGAAGGGGAAAGAAGAAGGAGGGGAGAGACAGAAGGGAGGGCAGACTAGGAGAAGGGGTATTCAGAATGCATCCCATCTTGGGGTGGGGGGAGGGGTGAGATGGGGTGAAAATTTGAAACTCAAAATCTTGTGGAAGTGAATGTTGAAAACTAAAAAATAAATAAATTGGAAAAAAAGAAAAAGAAGAAGAAAGGAAGAAAAAAATGAATATGATCTTCTCAAGGACAGAGACCTATGTTTTTATCTTTCTTTATATCTCCAGCACCTACTGTAGTCTCTGGCATGTAATATATGCCTGGCAAGTGCTATTTAATTGACTGTATATCCCATATTTACCATCTCAAATAACTGGAGGATATAGAGAATAGAATATGGAGGATAACACATTCACTATGTTATTTGTTGATTATGAAAATCAGTAGAAAAAGCAACATCTCATAGGCTCCTTTGTTGAAAAGTATCTCCTGTCCATATTTAATATATGGACTAGATGGAAACTAGAAGATGGTGTTTTGTTCTACTGATTTTCATTAGAAACAGAACCAAATGGTATCTTACATTTTCTATATCTTTCATTCGATTGTGAGATGGTAAAGATAGGATCTGTTATCAATCAACGGGTATTTATTAAGCAATAAGGTTATTTCTACAGTTTCATCTTCTAAGGAAATAACCCTCTTCAGTGACCCGCTGAAAATAAATATCAAGTGAGGTATAAAATAAGGATATTATGCTCATCCAAGGTTTTCCCCACTGTGATGGAGAGGGGGAAATCCAGCACAGAGTCTGAAGGAAGGAATCATTCCTCATGGATGGGGATGTCCCCCAGATACTCCTGTGTGTGGAGTTTCACATTATGTTGATTGATTCCAGGTCTAATGCATTTCATAGTTTCCTGTAGATGATCTCAAATTATTCAAAGGAGTTTGGTTTGTCCATCCAACAGAAAAGATGAAATGGATAAAGAATGTCTATTGTCATGATTTCAACATGCACTTGGATCAACACCCTCCTAGAGGTTGTCCAAGGATGCAAATAGATAAGAAGCAGGGCCATAGATGAGGAGAAGGGAAGAGGGCTATAATATCTTCTGGAAATTGTCAGCTCTTTTACCAGCCTCAAACTTCCTATGAAAGCAAAGGCTTATCTTGTCAATCCTAACTTTTTACTGGTATTACTATATGGCAATGTAACCTAGAATGTAGCCCCTAACATTGAAAAACTAAGGATGCACATCACACAGAGGGTATGGGGAGGGGCATGGTAGATCTAAGCAGGTTCAACATATAGCCATCATGGAATTCCAAAGAAGAGAACTAAGAAATGTCATAAAGGAGTTACATTTGGCAGAAAAGATGGGATGATCACATGACAAGGGGAAGAGATAATAAGTTAACAGCAAGAAAGCTCTATCGGTTCACTTCAGATGTCAGGAAAAAAAGTGAAGGAGATCTCCAGTCCTGCAGTGAGTAAATCCCCTGCTGTAAACTTATGAGAATATAAGGATAAAAGCTGGACAGGGATAGAGGGGCTGTGACCTCCATTGCTGGAGGGAACTCCTGAATTAGTGAGATCTCACATTCATTTGAATATTTAACTTGTGGAAAAGGTAAATAATAAAATCATTCCCATTATATAAATGAAGAAATAGAGGCCCACAAAGCTCATGGTCAGTGAGTAACTGATATGAGAATTGAGCCAGAGTTTTCTGACTTTCAGCATTCTTTCTACTATGCCCTGGCAACTTTTATGCCTAAAGTCTAACGCTTGGTTGGATCTGCCAGGACTTGGGGTCTTACATAACCATTAAGAATTAAGAATTCTACCCAAGCTCATCATGAGGCATCTGAGGAGGATGCTACTGGAAGAATCTGACTTTTTATTTGTTGCTTACATACTGATTGGTGATACTACCCAAACTCTTTGACATTTGGTGACAAAAGGTGAAAAAAATTGTGGGCACTAAAAGCATTGTCTACCCTGAAAGCTCATTTTCCCTTTATGAGTGAGCTTTGACCAAGCCAGAGTTTGATTTCATTTTTCAAAGTAATGTTGTGAACTAAATAAGTGGAATGATCCCTAAAAACAAGCCAAAGTCTGAGTAATTGGAAAACCAATAACATCCAGGATAGTAGATAATGCAATATACCTTCCTCTTCTTGGCAAAGAGTGGTGGTTGTGGGGACTGCTTTGGCAGAATGTTTTATACACTGTCAGACAAGGACAGCTAATTGGGTACTTTTACTTAAGTGTTTTGTTTCACCATGAAAGAAGGTTTAGTTTCTGGGGAAAGAGTGGGGGGCATTTCCCAGGAAAGACAATAAAATAAAAACAAAAAAATTAAATAATATATTAAAAAAAAACAAACAAACATTGTGACAGATTGTGACCATTTTTTTGGACAGTGGTATCAAGCTCAGATAAAAAAGAGAGGCCATTAAACTGTACATAAAGATTCCCCAGGGTTTCATGTTGACTTAAAATACCACATGTTAACAGGATCTACATTCAATTGTCTTTTTATTTCTTTTGTTAAATGGTGCCCAATTACATTTTATTCTGGTTCAGCTGCACTCAGGAATCTTGTGGGCCACCTGGATAGCTGACATTGGGTATTTGACACCTCAGAGTAAGAACATGAAGTTACCTGGCCAAATGTAGCTGACACTGAGTATTTGACACCTCAGAGTAAGAACATGAAGTTACCTGGCCAAATGTAAGAGGTGTGATTCCTTTGGGGATTGGTTCATTCCATCCTCACAGTCTGTCTCCCCAACAGCTGTGTCATAGACATGGCAATAGTCACCTCAACGACAGATATGGATTGCTAAAACATTCAAGTCAGCATTTAACAAACACCTGCCATATCCCAGGCACTGTCCCAGGCTGGGTACTGGGGAGTTTTAGAAAGGCAAAATTGAAAGTCCCCGCCCTCAAGGAATTTATAATCTACTGGTTGGAAGTAACACTAAGTAAGAGATTACGAATGATTGAAGACAAGTCTATCACTAGTACCAGGATAACAACCAAAAAAACCAAATGAGGATAAAAACCAAAAAACAAATGAAAATGCTAGGTGGGCATCCTTGACGTAAGAAAGAGTTTATCCTTGTGCAATTGAGAAAGATTCTTCCTTCACAGGGCACTTTGTAACAAAGATTCCACCCTGATCATCTCTGTATCATTCTCGGGGCACATCACCAGCTTCCTAGCCCAAAGTGATCACAATTCCCAGCATGCTTAGGCATATTTATATTTCCATCATTTTATTTTTATCATGGCTTCCCCATCACTCATCAGACGATCTTAGCATCTCATTGTGAGTGTAAGCCATGCTCTTAGTCTTCAGTCTAATTCGTCAAACATCGATGGAGCACCTGCTTCATTAGAGGCAGAGCCCCAGGCTATGTGCTTGTGCTCAAGAGAGAGACGACCCATTAGTGCCATAGGTGGGAAACACATGACAACTTTGTATCTATTGGTTTGTATTCTCTTGATATTATGCTGGGTGCATTTCTGAGTGATCCTGCTTCAGAATGTTAACTCATGACAAGGAGGGATTGTTTTCCTCTTTGCAGTTATATTCTCTGGCCACCAGCACAGTTCCAGGCACATCATGGTGCTTAATAAACTCAGGTTGATTATATAATTCTGGGACATTCCCTGAATTAAAGTCAAAGAAATCTCATGGGGCAGTGGAAAGAGCCCCTGTATTTGGAAATCACAGGAGTATAAGATCAAAGACCGAGAGTATGTAAGGGATAGTTAGTAAGGCTCTTATTTCACAGGTGAGGAAATCCAGGCCCACAGAGCCCAAGTGACTTGCCCCAGGTAATAAAGGTCAGGGGTAGGATTCGAATACAAATTCTTTGACTCCAAAGATAGAAAGGTGCTAGGTGGCAGAATGGATAGAGTACTTCACCTGGTGTCAGGAAGGCTCATCTCCCTGAGTTCAAATCTGGCCTCTTACACTTCCTGGCTGTGTGATCCTGGGCACATCTCTTCACCCTGTTTCCTTCAATTTCCTGTAAATGAACTGGAGAAGGAAATGGCAAACCACTCCCATATCTGCCAAGAAAACCCCAACTAGGTGGATATGAGGGTGACAGTGAGTAATGAATCAAGAATGACACCCACATTGAGAGCCTGGTGGCCATGAGAATGGCCTTCGACTTAACAGTAATAGAGAAGGTAGGAAGAGGGGAGGGTTTTTGGTGGGGGAGGATGACTAAGTTCAGTTTTGGACATGTTTCCTTTAAGATGCCTACAGAACAACATATAGTTCAACATGTTGGAGATACAAGACTGGAGGTCAGGGGAGAGGTTAGGGCTTAAGCAAATTAAATCAGAAAATCACCTTCATGGAGATGATTGATCTACTGATTTTATATATTGAAATACAGTACATGAAGATGTCTCCACCTGATAGAATGTCAGCTCCTTGAGGGCAGGGATTTTTTTTGTTGTTGTTGGTCTCTGCATCCTGTGGTGAGTGGAAATGGATATTTGGATAACATATGGTTGGCACTGCATAAATGTTGTCTAATTGACTGAACACCACATCTGCTTTGAAAATACTAATAACAACCAAAACAACAGTAGTTGACATTCATAAAGTTTGCAAAGTGATTGAAATACATCATCCCACTTAATCCTCACAATAATCTTTGGAAATAGTTATAATCACATCCAAATTGCAGATGAAGAAACTGAGCCCCAGAAAAGGTAAGTGACCATGTCATACAAGTCAAAGGACAATGGGACCATTGATTTTGAACTGGAAGGAACCTTAGAAGCCTTTGAGTTAATTCAACAAGGCAACACACATTTATTATATACTTCCTGTGTTCTAGGCACCAAGTACTTGGAATACAAATACAAGAAGGAAGAAAGACAGTCCTTTCCCTCAAAAAGTTCACCATCTAACAGGAGAATACAATACACACAAGGAAGCTCAAATATCTGTTTATAGAGGGTGGGGATGAAAGTTCCCAGGACTGGGGATAAAAGCAGAGGAAGCTCACAGGAGCAGCATTTCAGCCTGGAGAGGAATGAAGCTTTGACTGGCCTGGGCATCCTCCTTACCATGGAAGTCCTGGAGGGAACCAATCCTGGGAGGAGAGAGAGGCTTTAAGATAGAGGGTGCTTTCAATGTGAGAAGTCTAGAGGTTGAGTGACTATCCAGGGTAACGTGGCTTTGGTAACACGATAGAGAAAGTCCAGAGAGTAAATAGGGCCCCAGTATTTTATAGAAGTGGAAGCAGATGTCCAGAGACATTAAGTGACTTCCCAAGGATCACACAGTTAGGATTTGAGGAAGATTTCCTACCAAGATACTCCTGACTCCAAGTTCAGTGCTCTGTCCACTCCACCTCAGGTAGTGAATACTACAGCTCAGACTTGAGCTCTACTCCTCTGTTGTCATTCAGTGGTTTCAGCTGTCTCTGACTCTCCATGACCTCATTTAGGGTTTTCTTGGCAACGATACTGGAGTGGTTTGCCATTCCTTCTCCAGTGGATTAGGCAAATAGAGGTTAAGTGATTTGCCCAAGGTCACACAGCTGTAAGTGTCTGAGGCCAGACTTGAACTCAGGAAAATGAACCTTCCTGACTCCAGGCAAAATGCTCTGTCCACTGCACCCCTCGCTACCCACCAAACTGCGAAGACTTGGCAATTCTGCTTTTGTAACATCTCTCAAACATGTTCCCTTGCTCCTCTGACATTGCCATGGCTCTGGGGCAGGCCCTCAGTGCTGCACACCTGGTCTATTACAGCAACCTTCTATTTGTCCTCCCTGCCTCAAGTGTCTCCACACTCCATCCCATCCTCTGCTGAGCTGTCAAATTTACATAAAGCCCAGATCTGATTGTGCACATGTACATACATACATACATATATACACACATATATTGACCCATCCAGTAATCCCCAGTGGCTCCTTCTCACTTCTAGGCTCAAAGGGAAACTCTTCTGTTTAGTTTTCAAAATCCTTCATAATCAATCTGTCACTAAACATTTATTAAGCTCCTACCATGTAACAGGCACTGCGCTAAGCACTAGGGATACACTGAATGGTAAAAGATAATCTTTGCCCTGAAGGAGCTGAGAATCTTGGCCCCTCCCTCTCTTTACTGTTTTCTTACCCCTTTCTCCCTTCTACAGACTCTTGGCCTCCTTACTGCTCTTCATACAAGACACTTCATCACCTGAACGTGTGTCTATCCACTGATTGTCCCTCATACCTGGAATTATCTTCCTCAGTCAATCTTTCAGTCAACTAGCATTTATTAAGCACCTGCTTTTTTTTCCCATGCTCTGGCATAAGTTCTGAGGGTACAAAAAAGACAAAAAGGCATTTTTCTGTTCTCCTGACACTTACAATTTCATGGGGGGATACAACACGCGAATAACTAGGTACAAACTAGATACAAACAGGAGAATCGGGAGACAATCCCCAGAGAGAAGGCATTAGCATTTAAAGGGATTGAGAAGGGCTTCTGGCAGAAGTGAGGACTTGAGCTCAGATTGGGAGGAAGCCAGGGAAGCCAGAAGGAGGAGAGAACAAGGAGGGAGAGCATTCCAGTGTCTGGAACATAGTAGGTGTTTAATAAATGCTTATTGATTGATTAACAGTCATCAGTGAGAATGCTCAGTCAGGAGATGGAGGGTCTTGTGGGAGAAAGAGCAGGGAGGCCAGTGCCACCTGATCACATCTGAGCCCTTCTTCCTGGTTTCTCTGGCACCCTTCAAGTCTCAGCTAAAATGTCACTTAATGCAAAGAACTTTTCATACCCCTCTCCCCTCCTTAATGCTGGTGCCTTCCCTCTGTTGATTGGCGCCAATTTGTCCTGTATATAGTTTGTTTTTACAGAGTTGTTTGTAAATTGTCACTGCATTAGACTGTAGCTCCTTAAGGTCAGGGACTTTTTTGGGGGGGGGGATTCTCTTTCTTTTAATCCTTAGCACTTAGCAGAGTGTTTGGCTTGTAGCAGACACTTAACAAACAATCATTGACTGGACTTAACTTGTGTAACACAACAAATATAAAATAAAGAGAAACATCTTAAGGAGTGAGGAGAGCCCTAGGACCTTGGGGGATCTGGAAAACCTTCATGTGGAAAGTGGTGCTTGTGCTGAGCTTTGAGGCAAATGAGGAGAATTAAAAAAAAAATCGATGTTCCTATGTGTGTGTGTGTGTGTATATACATACATATACATACATACATATACATGCATATATACAAACACACATACATGAATGTGTATATATACATATATAATATATACATATATGATGTATATACATACATATATAAACATACTCATATATATGTATATATGTGAGGAGAGAGAAGAAGAGAAAGAGAGCTCAGAGGCAGCTTCCTGTCACAATAGATACAGCACTGACTCTGTAGTCAGGAAGACCTGAGTTCACATCCAGCCTCAGACACTTACTATCTGTGTGACTCTGGGTAAGTCACTGCACCTCTGTTTGCTTCAGTTTCCTCATCTACCTCATAGAGCTGCTGTGAGGATCAAATGAAATAATATTTGTAAGAACACTTAGCACAGTGCCTGGCACATAATAGGTGCTCACTAAATGTTTGTTTTCTTCCTCATAGGGATTAGCAGTCTAATGATTGTCAGCTTGGTACAACAAAAAGAATGCTGGTTTTAAAGTCATCAGACATGGGTTCAAATCCCAGCCTCGCCATTTCTGCTACCTGCGTGACCTTAAATAATTATCTAACTTGTCTCAGTCTCATTTTCCTCATCAGTGGAGGAGGTTGGGCTAATTGGGCTCATGGTACTTTCTAGATCTAAAGCTATGTTCCCTGGGGCCTTAGATTCTTCCTAAGCTTTTTGCTTCCTAGGATCTTGTTTCCTAGGAAACCTTGCCAAGGCTGACATGTTTAAGCACACCCAGAGAGATTCAGAGATCACTTTATCTGGTTGCAGACCTTTCCATTAAAAGTGGGTGATTATTGCCTGCCTTCCACTCTCCTTGTCCAAAGAAGGCCAGAGCAGCTTCGGAATGCACCCCACCATCCAAGCTATAGCAGGCTTTGCCCAGATCCTTCTGCAATCTCCATTAAGACCAGATTGCCGTCCCTAGATGCAGAAAGAATAAGTCCAAGAGCAATGAGCATCGTCAGAACTGAATGAAATAGTGACAGGAAAACAAGATTATGAAGAAGGGAAGAAGGAGAATCCAGAGGTAAACAGCTCCAAGGCCCCATTCTGATCGTTGCCTGTGTAGTCCCTGGCTTGATACAGGGGCCAGTTTCTGGGGACAAAATCAATTGCAGGAAGGAGGTCACTGCTCCTTCAGCCAAGGGAGACCCTCCTGTGGACTGCAACAATGAAAAGCCAGGACCCCAAAGCATCTGTGGGTGACAGTGAGAGACAGGGGGAGACCGTCCACTCACTGCACCAGCTATGGAGTCTGACTGCTCATCATGTGTACTGGATTCTTGTATCCTCTGCTGGTCTTTAGTAAAAGCATTAATTAGCACTGTTGTGGTTTCAGAGTGTTTATTCTTTGCTGGATCTTGAACCCCAGGCCCCTCGGGACTAATTCATTAGGCCCACTTTGCTGGAACTGTCTGGGCTTAGGCGGTATCTGGAGCAGGCTGTCACAGAACCCAAGCATCTCCAAACTTCTTTCATGGCTACTACTCCCCCATTCCCAACTCTCCACCACCACCCTTGCTCCTCGTATTGTTAAAAAAAAATCTTTGCAGCTGAGATGAGCCATCTTAATTACTGCAGATGAAATAAATCAGTGGGGTTTCACTGGGGATGCAGGTGCTTGAAACAGTCCAACTGCAGTGCCCAGAGCCATCTATCTGCCAATAATGGCCATTTGTTCTCATCTCTGAAGGAACAGACTGCATAATAGAAGGGCAGTGACAGCTTAAAGGCAGGCAGGGATTGCTGATTTACCCTTCATTTGGGCATCTTGGCAGGCATAGGCAGCCTGCTTGTGCTCAGCTCCTCCCTTGTCCTATCAGGCTCACTCGGGAATGGCCTTGCACCCGTCATCCCATCTGACTCCTCTATATGCCCTTGTAAGCAGGCACTGAACGAGTCAAACAACAACAACAACGTGTCATCCCTGGCGTATGATGTTCTAAGTTTTCAGGAGGTCATGGAGAACACAACCGAGAACAAGGGTTCTTCAGAGTCTGGGGAACCTATTTCAGAAGGATGTTCTAAATGCAGAAAATAAAACATAAAGGATTATAAGGAAAACTAATCATGCTAAAATACAATTATCAGAATATTGGGAAGAGAAACAAGGTAATGAATCCCAGGATAAGAGCCCCTCATTTAAAATCAGAGATGCTTACAGCTGGAGGGAGAATGGAAATCATTTAATTCAACCAGTGCAATAATTACGAATTTTTGTGAGTGGGCTAAGTAGCATAGAACGGACCCACCAGTCAATGTTGAAATCCAAATGCAGTTGGGAGGATACGACAGAGCAACCTATGAGTGGAAACTATAGGGGAAAGACAGAGTTACCAGGATGATGCTCTTGGTGAGGAATATATCATACCCAGGCTGGGCAGAAACTCTGGGCTTTGCACCAGAAGCAGAAATCATGTCATCTGGTACCTCAGCCACTTAGGAGAGGAACTCTGAACTAGTTACTTAACATCTCTGATGTCACCTGCAAAATGGGAATACTGGAGAAGGAAATGACAAAGCACTCCAGTATCTTTGCCAAGAAAACCCCATGGACATAAATGATCCCTATCTTACAAGGTTGTTGCAGAGATTAAATAATGCATGCAAGGCATTTTAAAAGCCTTTAAAGGGCTCTAAAAATGTGAGAGTTTTTCTTGTTGTTTTTATTAAAAAAAAAAGAAACAACTATGTGGTATAGGAGATAGAGAGCCAGGAAGCCCTGGGTTCAGATACCACCTCAGATGGATTATAGCTATGTGACTCTAGACAAATCACTTGTCAGGCAACTCTTTAAGGCTCTAAGAGGGAGAGAGAGAGACAGAGACACACAGAACAAGACAGAGAGAGACAGAGAGAAACAGAGACAGAGAGATGAAGAAGGAGAGAGACAGAGACTGAGATACAGGGACAGAGAGAGAAGGAGACAGAGAGACAAAGAAGGAGAGAGGCTAAGACAGAGAGACAGAGACAGAGAGAGACAGAGAGAGAGAGAGAGAGAGAGAGAGAGAGAGCCACCATGAATGGGTAGAGGGATTTCCTCTCCAGAATCTCTATTCCCTGGTAAAATCACAGATTTGATAAAAATGTTATTATTTTTTATTATAGGACTATTATTATTGCTGTCTTTGTTGTTATTGCTAGTAGGGGTAAAATAGAAATGATAACACATGTAGTAGCTACCTCATAGAGTTGTTAAGATGCTCAGATGAGACAGTCTTTGTCTAGGGCTTTGAAAAACTCAAATATATAAACACCAGCCACTCGTCATGGAATAATTGATTTAAAGCTAGAAGGGATCTTGGAGGCCATCAAATAGGAGGCAGAGGTCAGATTTGAACCCAATTACTCTATTTTCCACAATTGTACTCTCTTCTTTTTCTTCTTTGCATAACAATTAAAAGGGAAGCTAGGTGGCGCCATAGTGCATGGAGCACAAGGGCTGGAGTCAGGAAGACTCATCTTCCTGAGTTCAGATGTGGCCTCCGATACTAACTAGCTGCATGACCCTGGGCAAGTCACTTAACCCTGTTTGCTTCAGTTTCCTCATTTGTAAAATGAGCTGGAGAAGGAAATAACAAACCATTCCAGTATCTTTGCCAAGAAAACCCCAAATGGAGTCACAGAGCGTTGGACCTGACCAAACAACAATGCCATCAAAGTATTTATTTTTGCTGACTACATTCTAAGCATGATTATTTCTCTCCTCCTGATAGACGGCAGGTAGCACCCTCCATATTTTGGCTTCTGGGCCAAATTCCTGGCGGTTTTGTCTTAGGTCCAGCTTTGAGTCAGACCCTCTGGTTTGACACATGAGGAAACTGAAGCTCAGAGAGGAGAAGAGATTGCCCTAAGAACACCCAGATAATTATTGACCAGGCCAAGACTAGGAACCTCATCTATCCCTTCTAATATCTTGCTTCCTTCCAGATCCTCAGCTCTATTGGGGGCAGTTGAGGTTGCCAGATAGATGTCTGGGGAAGTGGATGGTTCTGGGTAGGACAACCCTTTGTTGTTTTGTCTCATCCTTGATTTTCTCATCTGTAACAGAAGAACACCATGTCCATTATCTGCCTCCAGGGAGAGATAAAAAGTTCATTGCAGCCAGCCTATAAAAATGATGGCTTTCAAGAAGCTATTTCCAAAGTACACCTTGTCTCTGCCCAACCAAAAAGTAACTAAATGAAATTCTGAGGGCATCTGAGGCTGGTGCTGTTCCTTCTGGCCACCAGACTTGTCTGGGGACCCCAGAGAGCAGTGATTAGGGCGTCTGACTAGGAAGAACACCTTGGGCTGGCTGGGAGTCACACTTATTAAATTGTGCCATTCTGGGGGATATTTTCAGCAAAAATGACATGATCCCGAAGTTTAGATGGGCCTCTGTCTCTGATGAACTTGGCCTGTGGGCACTGGGGACTCCCCTTCCTCAGGCAGCTCTAAGGACAGACTATTATTCCCAAGTCCAGCTCTGCTTCTGATTCTTCCCTCTGCATACAGCAAGGAGGCCCTGATCTCCATAATCATATGCAGTACATGCCTCAGCAGCCCCACCCTTTACTCTGCAGCATCTCATGTATCTGCAGCCAGAGTTACAGGAACTGTCAGGACTCAGGGGTCAGCATAAGCAAGCTTGACATCATCCTAAAGGATGATGGGGGCTGGGCTATGGAGGTCTTCTGCCTGGGCTCCTCCAAGCTGCAAAAGATTCCCTGGCCCCCTTCATCTGCAGCCCCTCAGTCAGCTCCACAGCAGTCTGTTTTTAATGAAATCGGGCATTCCTTGTCCGAGATGAACCGATCAAATAGTACCCAGGCTTCCAAATAAACTACATGCTCAAATACAGAAATGTTATGTGTAAAGTGCACCCACACATGTTATCTAGAGACTCATATGTACACATATACAAACATATGTGCATAGCTATATACCTATATTTATGTTAATGTATGAGGGTACACAGTGGACAAAGAGTCAGGGTTGGAACCAGAGCTAGGTTCAGGTCCTGCTTCTGAATATGTGTGCTGGCTGTTTCACCCAAAGGGCTGCCAGAGAACTCTTCAACACCTCCAGCAAATCTCTAAGGCATTAAATTTATAAAGAAGAGATCACTTGATGTACTGGTGGAAGGAATCTGAACGCAGGGAATTTCATATCATATTAAATTATAGGTCCAAACCTAAAATCCCTCTCTCTCTCTCTCTCTCTCTCTCTCTCTCTCTCTCTCTCCCTCCCTCCCTCCCTCTCTTTCTCTTTCTCTCTCTCTCTAACACATACATTTTCCCTTTCTCCCTCCCTCTTTTACTCTCTCTCTTTTTCTCTCACCCCACCTTTTCTATCCCTCCTTCTCTGTCACTCTCAGGTGTTCCTCTCTTACTCCCACTCTTTTTAACTTTATCTGTATTCCCTATCTAATTTAGTCTAGATCTGTGATTCCGTTGGCGTGGCGACAAATGACACAAGTCATCAACAGTTTGCCTCCCTTATTGTCTTACGGTGTCAGTGGAGGGGCAGTGATTCATACAGGGTCACACAATTATAGTTCAGTTACTGCCTCTGGCTGTCTACACTGGAGAGCTCCTTCCTCTCTCCCGGCTCTCAGGAAACTCTCTAAGGTGACAGATTTTTCCACTGCTCAGCAGTTGTAGATCTGCATTGGTGGAGAGAGTTTCCACACCGAGAATTTCACAACCATGCCTATGGGATTACAGATTACAGGTCTGCACTTTGAAAACAACAACAAGCCATCTAGCTCTCTGTTTGCTGTCTGGCGTCATGATTTTATCAACTTGGAGGAAATCTTCAATTGGAAACGTCTTCCCTTGATGCACATTACAGTACAGGAGAGTTGGGGGAGGGGTGCTGAGAGGTTAAGGGGCACCCTTGTGGTAGCAGCAGACTTTGTGGCTGCCAAGCCCAGTGCTCCTCTGTGCATTGTGATGCACTGTCTCTCAAGAGTGTGTAGCCTTACATCTTCAGTCTGGACAGGATCCTAGGGGACCTTCTAATCTAACTCTTCATCTACCAATAAGAAAACTGAGGCCTAGAGGATGGGAATGCCTCACCTGAGATCCTTTGTAATATTGGATATCGTGATTTTAAAACATCATTCTGAGAAGGATTTCACCAAATTGCTGCCAAAGGGTCTGTGACACAAGAAAGATAAAGAAGCCCCCCAGAGGACCATATCCCCTCCAATGAGCCAGGATGCCAATGGGGATTTCCCTTCCCCCTCCAATGTTCCACCCTACATCAGTCATAATCTCTGCCTTCTCCCTCACTCTGCCTTTGAACCTCATACAGTACTGAATTAACCCCATTCATGGATTTATCAAGAATTCTTTTCTTGTATTTATTTCTACGTCATATCCCTCTAGGTCAAGTAAGTGGTGCAGTGGATAGCACCAAGTCTAGAGTCAGAAAGATCTGAATTCGAATCTGGTCTCTGACACTTACTAGCTATATGACCCTGTGCAAGTCACTTCACTCTCCTTGCCTCAGTTCCCTCATCTGTAAAATGGGGATAATAATAGAACCTCCCCCACAGGGTTGTTTTGAGGATCAAATGATGGTTGCAAATTACTTATCACAGTGCCTAGCATACAGTAGGTGCTTAATAAGTGCTTGTTTCCTTCTTTCTTTTAAAATTACTTTTGCTAAGGCAAAGACATAATTTTAATTATTCCCTTCCTTATTTTAAATGTTCTTTGCCTCCCTGATACAGGTCCTCATTGACTTTGGAATTCAGCTATTGTAATGACTTCCTAACTCACATTCCCTGCCCCTTACTACCCTTCCAATTCATATTTCATTCTTCTGACGCAATCACTTTTCTTTCTTTAATGCACAAGTAAGTTCCTTTCACTCTCCTCCTCAGAAACTTTCAATGACTCCCACAGTCTGTTGAAAAAAAGAAACAAGAACAAAAACAAAAAGAAAACAAAAATAAATAACTCTTAGACAACTATTAAGTCAAATAAAACCAATTTAAATAAGCAACTCTTAATTCAAAACCTTTGCTGAACTGGATCCAATCTTTCTCTTTAGCCTAATCTCACATTTCTCTCCCTTATATATTCTACTCTCCAGACATACTGAACCAAGCGTCCTTCCCAGAGCATATTCCATGTTTTTCTACCTCTGGAATTTTTCTCTCCCTGGGCCCTATATGTGAAATCAATGAATGCTCTTGCACTCGTGGTAATTAGGCAATAGACATTTGGTTTTCTCTCCTTTGTGTTGGTCAAAGAAAAAAGAAAACTCATCTCTTCTTCCAAGTGAGCAATGCTGGTTGCTTTTGGAATGTTTTATAAAGTTGTTTCTGGGTTTAGTGAACTTCCTTTTAACTCAGAGACTTTATGATTCTATGGATGCACCCCCTTCTCCATCTCTTGGCATTCCCCTCATCCTTGCAAGGGATAAAGAGTCATCTTTACTGGGAAGGTTTCATTTATAGACCTTCCTATTTTTCCAATGTACTGATCTAATTTATGTTACATTGGTGTGTATGTGCACATCCTATCGTCTGTGCTAGAATATAAGCCACTTGAGGGCAAGTCTCATGTTTTATCTATCTTAGCAACTTCCTCAGCACCTTCCATATAGTAGGCATAGAATGAGTGAATGGATGATGACTTAATTTATTAATTAATTTCCTTTAGAACTGACAGTGAATTTTTCTGAATTACTTTATTCCCTTAGAGGGATTTTATTTTGGAAACAGGTACAATTTAATCATACTCCAATTGATGCAAACAAGCAATACAATTTTTTGGCAAAAACAAAGAGTGATTTCCTTGGATGATTCTGAAAATAATTTCTAAATTCCAGAAATGTTTAATGCATTAACAATGAGCTGGAACAAATATAAAGCCTTCTATGGGCACCACTCTTTTTTTAAGAGATATTAATTCTTATAGATGTGTTAAACAATTGATCTCATTTTGTTCTGGTCCCATCGGGGATCTTATCATGCTTAAAATAAACAAACAAAACAATAACACTGTCCATCTTTAGTCCTGATCGTTTTGGATACATTATTTTTTGATCATTTCAGTAACAACAATAATAATTACAATAGTAATAATAATGATGATAGCTAACATTCATACATCACTTGGAGGTTTGCGAAATGCATTGCAAATATTATCACATTTGATCTTCACAACAATCCTGGGAAGTAGGTGCTATCATCAGCATTTTAGAGTTGTGGAAACTGAGGCAAACAGTGGTCAAGTTACTTTCCCAGGGTAACATGGCTAGTAAATATCTGAAGCAGGATTTGTGCTAAGATCATCCTGACTCCAAACAGAGGATTCTATGCACTGCATCACCTAGCTACATCTAACTAGGGTAGGATGACCTGGTGTTATGCCAAGGAAAGTGACCTTCAGAGGGTGTAAAGATTTGACAAATGCATTACTTTGGAAGCTAGAATACAGTATAGTAATTAGTTCTCCCCTTTGCTCAACTGAATTTGTGTTAATTACTTCTTGAATTATTTTCACAACATGAATTATAAAAATGACTTGCAGGTGCATTTCATGTTGCTTGCCCCAGGCACCAAATTTGTTATTTATGGCTCTGCTCCTAACAACCCACTGAGGAAGGTGTGGTCTGCATTATTATCCTTATTATACAAGAGGCAACTATGAGGCCTAAAGTTACAAAGCTAATAAATAACAAAGACAGGTCCAGAATGCAGGTCTTCTGGCTCCAAGTCTAGGTCAGAATCTACCATCAGAAATGATGCATTTGTGTGAATTGCATTCATTGAGAATAAGATGGTGCATAATCAAATACCCAGTACCTTTCCAGGATAAACCCAAGATGAATCAGTTTGGATTAGTTTCCCTTATTAAGGAGGAAGTGGTCTCTCCCTGTATCCTTATTAATTAAACAGCCCACAATCAATTACTAAGTACTCATAATTGAGAAGCAACATAGCGTGCTAAAGTGCAGTAGATGGAATCTTGAAATCTTGGATTCAAATCCTGCCTTTCACACTTATTAGATTTGTAACCTTGGGCAAAGTTGCTTAACCTCTGTAGGCCTCAGTTTTCTCATCTGTAAAATGAAGTGGTTAAAACAGATGGCCTCTAAGGACCTACTGAGCTCTAGGTCTATGATCTGTGTTAGATCTGGAGATTCAAAGACAAATGCTAAGCAGCCCTTACCTCGGGGAGCTTATAGTGTAATAATATGAGCCAGCCATTGTGTTAGGCACAGAAACACTGAGACAAAAGTGAAATTGCCTCTTTCAGTCAGTAAATAAACATTTATTAAGCACCTACTATTTTTTAGGCACTGTGCTAAGTGTTGGGGATACAAAAAGAGGTAAAAGCTAGTCCCTGCCCTCAAGAAACCTACAATCTAATGGAGAAGACAGGAAGAAAACTAATGTGCCAAAAAAAGCTATAAACAGGATAAATAGGGAATAATTAGTAGAAGGAAGGAGCTAGATTTAAGAGGGGTTGGGAAAGGCTTTCTGTAGCAGGTGGGACCTGGATTCAAGTCCTTCCTCTGACACATACTGTCTGGGTGACCATCAGTAAGTCACTGGAGCATGTTTTAAGAGGTAACTCCATAAGACATTATGTTGCAGGTAGGGTACCATCTTGTATTCATAGGAGAAGTTTCCTCATCTCCAGCTCCTAATACCAATGAATTCCACAAATCCAGTCCTATCCCCATCCATTAATTTTCAAGACAACAGAAGGAAGGAACCAGAATTTTTTGTGTATTCCCTGAGGTAGATTTCTGGGAGGATAAAGATAAAAGCTGTCCAGAATAGGTTGCTATTGATAAGCATCAATCTTTGTCTTTGGAGGGATCACCCACAAAGATAAGGTTACTGTTGGAGTAACGGAATTGAACTGAAATGAATTAGACTAACTCTGGGAAAGAAAGTCATGAATTTCAGGATTCTAGAGTTGTTTATCTTAATTTTTCAGCTGAAGGAATGGAGCCTTCCAGCATGTTGTAGAGGAGGAAGGGAACTCAGAGACCATCTAGCATATATAGCCCTTCATTTTTTAGTTGGGGAAACTGAGTTCCAAGGAGAGGCTTGCCCAAAGTCACAAAGGTAGCAAAGAACAGACACTAGAGTTGAACCGTAGATCCTCTGATGATGATTGGCTCTTCCCCATTGCAGAATCAGTAGATACCTTCTGCAAGAAGCCTCTCCCTGTCCCACTTAGAGCTAGTGCCTTCCCCCTAAGATTATCCTCAATGTGTCCTATAAATATGTTGTTTGAATGTTGACTCCCCCACTGGACTGTGAGCTCCTTGGAAGCAGGAACTGTTTGGTTTGCTTTGCCTTTCTTTGCAGCCCCAGTACTTAGCACAGTGCCCTGCACATAGTAGACAATAAATGCTCGTTGTTCACTTGTCATAATTTACTTTAAAAGACCTTAAACTCCTATGTAAATGTCAGCTGTTAGTTTTTTTTCTCATTTTACAACTGAGGCAAGAGACACCCAGAGAAATGGAATGACTTGCTGAAATTCGTAATATCCATCAGACTCAGAGCTGGGACTTTAACCCAGGTGTCCTGACTCCTAGTTCAATGCTCCATCCTCTGAAACATATAAATTATCTTTTCCAGTTTTCACTTCAAAAAATTCTCCATCTTCCCTCTTCAGGTTCTGTAGACTTCCTTCTGTGGTTTAGTAGAGAATCTCCCATCCAGGATGGTTTGGTTTGGGGGCATGGAGAGAAAGAGGAGGAGGATTCTGTCTTCTAGGTTGTTGAATGATGTGTAATGATGTAGGGGGGTGGGTACCTAAACCATAGAGACAGGAACTAGTGTCTCTAAATCAGTTACATAAGCAACTGGAAAAGATCCAGCTCTTTCTGGATCCAGGAAAACTTGTCTAACAACTCCTGGAAACAGGGGCAGAGTATTTAACCAATAATATTCAAGTCTGAAGCATTACCTCATCACGAGGACCTTTCATTGGCTGTTGCCCTCCTCACAAGAGCTTCCATAGTTGCTGGCAGTTTAACCCATGTGGGTATAAACCCTTCATAGAGTAGGGTTGCTGCAGCTGTCTGGGCTCAGGGAGATGTAGGCAATGAAGACATACGGAAGACGCAGAGGGAGACTGCATTGCTTCTGAACTGACCAAGTCCCTGATGGATATCATAACTGGCTTGTTGTGGGTTTTTTACATCTAAATCCAAAGCCTAATTCCCCCATCAAGTTTCAGTGCAGAGAATGAGGAGATGAATTCTAGCTGTAGCAAAATAACAGGTGTGGAGGTGGAGAGGAAGGTGGGTGGAAATGAGAGAATAACTCAAGGAAGCAAATGAGGTGCTGGGGAAAGGGTGTTGAACTTGGAGTCATTCTAGCAGAGAATTAGAAATGGAAGAGATCATAGTCCTACAAATTTAGAACTGGAAGAACCTGGGGAGATTGGATGCCTCTTGAAGAAGGAATGTGGCACAGTGGAAAGGGCGCTGGATTGGCAACAGAGGATGTGGAGTCAAATCTTTACTTCTGGTGTAACCTTGGGCAAGCCACTTCAACCTCTCTGGGCCTCAGTTTACCTATCTGAAAAATAAGAGTGCTGGATTAGATTAATTTCTAAGATCCCTTTGAGCTATGTCTATAATCCTAATCAAACCTCTGTCATTTTATGGATACTAGATCCAGGCACCTAAAGTCTAGCTAGTTCAATCACCTCATTTTACTGGTGAGGAAACTGAGAATAAGGGATGGGAAGTGACTTACTTAAGGCCACAAAGACAATAAATGGGACTTCTCTCACATTAAATTCAGGATTCTTTTTACTGGGAGACCCGGATCCAAGTCTCACCTTTGCAACCATGGGCAAACTCTTCCTCTAGAAAGTCTGGCCATCATACCCATTCGTCAACATTCAACTTTCATTCAGCAAGCTAAGTAACTGCCATATATCAGGCACCAGCAGGCTAGGCCAGTGTGAGGAGATACAAACACCAGCAATAGTACCTGGCTTCAGGGAGTTAATATCGTACTTAGGGGAAGAGGGAGGGGGAAATCTGTATGCAGAAAATAGTCACACTAATGCTACCAAACAGCAATAATGACAGACAATATATCCTTAGAGGTTTGCAAAGAGTTTGCATATATTACCTCATTTTAGCTTTACAATAACCCTGTAAATTTGTGTGCAGAGGGTAGAGTGCCAAGCCAAGAAGCAGGAAGACTCCTCTTCCTGAGTTTAAATCTGACTTCAGAGACTTACTGGCTGTGTGTCCCTGGGCAAGTCACTTAACCCTGTTTGCCTCAGTTTCCTCATCTGTAAAATAAGTTAGAGAAGGAAATGACAAACTATTCCAGCATCTCTGCCAAGAAAACGCCAAGTTAGTTCATGAAGAATCAGACTGCTGAAAATGACTGAGCAACAACAAATACATTTGTGAGCTACCCAAGGAGAGGGACTGTCTTTTGCCTTTCTTTGTAGCACAGTGTCTGGTACTTAGCAGGTGCTTAATAAATGCTCATTAACTGACTCCAAAGTATGTACCATTCTTATCCTTATTTAATAATAGACAAAACTAAAGCTAAGAAAGGCTGAGATTTGCTCAGGGTCACACAACTCCTAAATATTTGCTGCAGGAATTTGAACTTAGGTCTTCCTGACTCTAGTTCTAGGCGTCTAGCCCCTGGATCTAAAATAAAATAAATTCAAAGTAATTTTTGTTGAGAGGAGGAAACATTAAATTCTGGGAGGAGATCAAGAAAATCCAGGTAAAGGTGAATCCAGGGTGAAGTGACCTCACCCTTGAAGGAAAGACATACTGGGCTGCTGAAAAGATCAAATGAAATCATAGAATTATCGCTCTAGACCTGGAAGGCTCTTCAGAGGACAACTAGCTCCAACCTCTCGTTCTATATTGGGAAAAAATTAAGGCCCATAGAGTTTCAGTTTGAGAATGGAAAATCAAACCCAGAAAGCACTCTTGATGTTTTATATCACCCACAGTTCCTTCAGTATATGTGTTAAAAAATGAATCACTATTTGGAGGTTGAGAGATCACAACAAATAGATGAGAAGTTTCTCTTAAATTCACCCACCCTGAAGAGATGATCTGTGAATGTGTTTCTGAAAAAGGGAAAACTCTCCCACCTCCACCCCTCTCAATTCAACTAGAGAGATGTCAAGCTACATGTAACTGAGATTGGAGAAATGTAATTTTGAAACTGATCACATATAATGATAAATGCAAACAGATATCTTCCTGGAGAATAGGACAACATTGATCCTTCAATACTCTTTAGTCAATTGATAGAGGCACAGTATACTTAAGAGTGCCCACACATCCCAGATTTCCCCCCAAAAGAGCCAAGTCCAAATATTCCATCCTGTTGCTCCTATAGACTACTGGAGTGTCAACATTTTCACAGGAGTATATCAATTAAAAAAGTCAGTAAGCACTAGACTTCTTAAAGCAAGGTCAATTGAACTTATATTAGGTATGTTCAATTCAATTGAAGAAGCATTTGTTAAGTCCCTACTGTGTGTCAGGCACAATGCTAGTGTTAGGAGTACAAATACGAAAATGAAGCAGTCCCTAACTCAAAGAAACTTACATTCTACTAAGAAGAAACAACATATAGACATACGAGTTCAATAAGAGTTTGAAATAAAATTGGGGGAGAAACCACTAGAAAGTAGGGTCTCTTTTAGACAGTGAATCTTAAGTTCACTTGTCCTGAGAATGAAGGAAGCTAGGGATTGCAAAAAGCAAAGGTGGGTAGGGATGTTAGAGGTGTGGGATAATATGATCTGTGAAGTCTCTGGGACCTGAAATGAGATAAGGAACCTCAGAAGTCACATGGTCTATGCAGTCATGAGTGCAGAAGTAGGGGATAGATGATCGTGTATGAAGAACAGCTAACAGACTAGTTTGAAAGGAAATGTGAGGGGAGGTAATATGAAACAGTACTGGAAAAGTAAGAGAGAGCCCAATAGTTGGAGGGGGCAATAATTATAAGGTTGAGTGTTTTATATTTTGTCTCAGAGGCAGTAGGGAACCATTGCATATTTTTGAATAGTGGACACCTGAAGTGGCCTACTTTGTGTTTGAGGAATACCAGTTTGGCAGCTCTGAAGATGATGAATTGGGGTGGGGAAAGGGAGGATGCAGGAAAACCAAGTCAGGATAATATTACAATAGTCCAGGTGAGAGGTGATAATGATGTGAACTATGTAATGTAAGAATGGAAGAGGAAAAATGCTACAGATGTTGTGGAAAGACAATTGGAAGGATTTGTTAACTCACTGACTTTCATGTAAGTAAGGGCAAGAAAGAATCCAGGATGACTTGGAATTTACAATTCTGGGTGACTAGGAAGATGGTGGTACTATCAAAAGTGTGGAGATTTGGAAGAGGGGTGGCTTTGAGAAGAAAGATAATGAAGATTCTTTATGTTACATTTTTTGGTGATATCTAGGTATTGATGTCTGGCAGGTAGTTGGCAACATGAGACTGAAGCTCAAGAGAGAGATTGAAGCTAGATATATAGATTTGGACATCATCTGTACAGAGATGATCATTGAATCCAAGGGAAATAACAAAGTCACCTATGGTGAAAGGGTAGAAAGAGGAGAGAGGATAGTCCAAGACAGAGCCTTGGGGGGTATCCACACGTAGTGAGAAGGAATATGAGAAAGATCTAGCAAAGGATCAGAGAAGGAGTGATCAGATAAGTAGGAGAACCAAGTGAGAAGGCAACGTTATAGAAGCCGGTGAGAGGAAGAAATATCCTAGATAATGAGATGGGAGATGTGAAGGAGAATGAGAAAAAATAAACGGGCAACTCCTACCCTCAAATACAATTTAATAGTATGGATACCACAATTCAATTCAGCAATATATATGTGTTTATGTGTGTGAATGTATATACATATATATATATATGATTAACATATATATGATAATATATTTAGAGCCATAAAAGAGCTTAGAAATTTTCAAATCAAAGGTCCTTATTTTACAGATTACTACGTTGAAGCTCAGGCAAGTTAAGTGACTTAACCCAAGTATTCCTAATTTTAAACCTATAGTACTATACATTCCACCACACCGTCTCATAATTAAATGAGAGAGAGAGAGCAGATAAATTAGAGCAAAGTAGAAAATCAGCAAGCAAAAGAGAAGGACAAAGTTGTTTGAGAGTTCAAAAGGGACTGCTGTAATCATCAAGGGGGATAGTAGATAAAGCCCCAGACTCATAGACAGGAGATCCTGGGTTCAAATTTGACCTTAGACACTGACTAGCCATATGACCTTAGGCAAGTCACTTTACTGCTGTCTGCCTCCATTTTTTCATCTGTAAAACAGGAGTAATAATAGCCACCATGTCTTGGGGAAATATTTTAAGGATCAAATAAGATAAGTATCAAATAAGATAAGTAAAGCACTTTGTAAGCCATAAAGTACCATACAAATGTGAACTATTTGTTGGTTAGTGTGAAACAATTCTAAAGGCCCTAAACAGCTCTGAGTGAACCAGGAAAAATGTAGGCTGGTTCTCCACCTGCAAAACCTAGGATCACACCTTGCACCAGAGTTATCCCTTAAAGATGTTGCTTATTTGGAGGTGTGATGTATTGAAAAGAGCATGAGTTTAGAGTCAGAAAGCCTGGGTTCTAATCCTGGTAGTTTTGTGCCTATATGCACCATTTTTTTTTCTTTTTTAAACACTACAGGGCTCAGTCATTGACAAGTGAAAGGGACAGATTAGCTCTCTGCTAGGGTCACTTTCATATAGAGTGAGCATAAGCACCTCTTAGACCCAGGTTAGCAAGTATGCTTTTCTGTGTGTTATTGTCCATGGGAGGAGGGATAGTATGGTTCAGGAAGAAGAACATGTTCCATTTTAAGACCAGTGAGCTGGGTAAGTTGAGTATCCTTACAAAATGTTCCAGTAAAAGGAGCTTTCATTCTACCCCACTGCTCATTTTCCCTACCCATAATCTTGGCTTGGCTTCCATCCTAGATGTTCTCAGAGTCCCCAAAAGATTAAATAGATCAAACTAACCATAGTATTTTTAAAAATCTGTACAAAGGCACTAGTCTGAATAGAGAGTTGACTTCATGCAGGCTTATTAAATTTAATGGAAATGATCAAAACCTCTCAATGTAATTCTTGCTTGTATATTAAAAATCAATATCTTTGTCCTTCATCCAACCCCAAGACAAATTGAGTTATTCTACAGACTTTAAACCATTTGGCAGAGATGATCTGATATACATTGAGGGATTCTTTTTTTGTTTATTTTCCCCCCATCCCATTTCAAAGAAAGAACAGGTCCATTCCATATTTCCCCTCTTTTTCCCCTATAAGTTCATTATCTGATAAACCAGAGCTTGGAATTTTTATTCAATGCAGTGGCTTATCTGTCCTGAGGTCTCCTTTAAAATTACTAACTTATTCTTAGACATTTTAAAATGTAATTCTCACCCATTTTGTCACATAGCTGCCTCATGTGATACATTCAATCAACGTGATTTAATTGAACTTTCTTAAACAACACTCAGTATTCTGGGAGCAGGAGTAGAGAAGATAGAAATTGCACATATCTGAGTAAGAAGAGATCAGATAGTTTGAAGTATGGGGGAAGAGAATAAAAGATGAAAGGATAGTAGTTACTGAATCACTTTGATGACTTGTCATGGGAGTCAAGCCTGAGGCTGGAAAGGATAGACTTTGGGGCCGGGAAGAGGTCCTTATCCATATCTCAGAATTGGATGAGACCTCAGAGGACATCAGAAACCAACGATTCATGGATCCTTGGCATCTTAGACATCGGGAAAAAAGGAAACACATTACTCCTAATTCAGGCCAACTGCTATCTATCCATACCTCCCTCAATATGTACACATGAATTATTTTTTTCCAATTCAAGTGGAAGCCTTTATCTTTATGTTTATTAGATTTCAGTTGATTCAATTTGGCTCAATGTTCTAGCCTGCCAAGATCCTTTTGAAACTGTTATCTAAACTGTTAGTTCTCCCAGATTTGTGTTATATACAAATCTAATAAGCATCAGATTTATATCTTTATCTAAGTCATTGACTTTTGCACTTGTTTGTCCAGACATAATATCTCCCTCTATTGATGCCAACTACAATTCATCTTATTGCTGTTTGTCCTTCATTTTCAAAGAAGACCGATGACATCACGGGGTGATGTTCTGACTTTCAAGTGAACTGGATTTAAGTGATGCAGAGTTGAACAAAATTGTCAGTCTCACTCTCTCTTCCAGAGTCATCAAAGCCCAGTGGCAGGACAAAAGTCAAGATGACTAGATGACCCAGGATTCAGTGGGTGACCTTGGAGTCTTTGATGTCTACCTAACCTCTAAGATGATGACAAATTGTTATCATCTGCCCATTCCACTGGGGGAAGTCTTCACATGCTTGGGTAGACACCCCCCTAATTCACCAATGAGTTTGAGGCCTGTTGGTTAGCCTTAACCTGCTTTGATCTGTCTACCAAGGTAGTTTTACCAGAGTGTGGCTGTTGCACATAATACAGCTTCTTGTTGCCACAGTTGAGAATTGGGTAACAGGTAGACACCAAAGGAAAATAAGCAGCCCTGAAAATGACTCAGGAAGACTTACACCAGAGGTGGAAGTCCTCCATGAACCCCAAACATTTTAATTGCTTTTGGGCACTGGGAAGTTATGACTTGTTCATGGTCATACAGCTGATATACATTAGAAACAGGATTTGAACCCAGACCTTTATGAATATATATTCAACCATCTATTCACTGGACCATAGCACAGGGAATAGGGCTGATCACTGGATCACTACATTGAAACAATCAATTATTTCTCTTTGTGCTGTATGCAAACAACCCCAACTGTAATTCTTTATAAACCTCAAGTACCTATATGGCTGTCATCTTATATAGAAGAGGAGGACTCGAAGCTTTGTCAATTACATATAAATAGAATTCTCCTGATCTATGAGTCTCATTGTTTTATTAAAAATGTTGAGGTCAAAATGAACATTCTAAAGAGCAATGAGTAGGCTTAGTGTGATGTCAGAGATGGAATGGTAGAACAGACTGCTTTGAGGATCATTTCCAGTCCAGAATCCTGGAAACATGATCTGCTGATCATGTCCAGAGGGCAAACTTCCTGATCTATTGCTGGAGAGAAGTAGAGCTTGATGTGCCTCAGTTTGAGGAGCATGAGGAATAGGGAGGTTATGCTATTAGTAGGGTCATCAATAAAGAATACTAAAGGGTGATAGAGGGGAATGGGGTATAGTGGCTCTGTAGATAGAGCCCTGGGCCTGGAGTCAGGAACACCTGAGTTTAAATATGGTCTGAGACACTCACCAGCTGTTTGGCCCTACGTAAGTCACATAACTCCTATTTACCTTGGGTTATTCATCTGGGGATAAAGATAGCCCCTAACTCCCAGGACTGTTGTAAGGATTAAATGAGATACTATTTATAAAACACTTAGCATAATACCTGGCACTTAGTAGGTGCTACATAAATGTTTATTCCCTTTCTCCCTTTTCTTCCCCCAGCTCTATCATTTACTTTACAGATGAGAACACAGATTTAAAACAATGAAGTGACTTACCTCAAATCATCCACTGTCAGTGACAATGAACGAGAGATGGAAAGAATGAAAAAAGTCAATAAGTCAATAAATAGCTATTGACATAAAACAGAAGCCAAAAAGCTGGCCAGGGCAGGGCAGGGAAGAACAAGGAGAGCTTATGGCAGAGAAAGTCCAGAGAGTCAGGTATGCAGTCTGCAGAGGAATAAAGACATGGCTGGCTTGGCCATTTAGTTTAAAATGGTGGTTCTGGAAGGAACCAGCCAATCAGAGAAAAGGGCCACATGGACTTGCTATTTCTCCATCCACCACCAAAACAAAACAAAACAAAACAAAACAAAACAAAACAAAACAAAACA